>NW_026889771.1:4485000-4985000 GCF_033153115.1 Saccostrea echinata | reverse complement strand
ACATGTCAAAATCATTGTCAAGGACACTTGCGTATGACCGTACTCTTTGATCTTTGGCAGATATCCTTTGATTTCTTTTAAAAAGCATTACTTTTTTATTTCTTGACCGATTTTAGAACTTTATACACCATCAAATAGATCTTTACGAGACCTTTCCAACAATATATTTCTTTTGTTTGTAAGTGCACTAATAAAGAAAATATGAGCTCAGGTATGTTTGCTTTTTTTTGACAGGACATGTCAAACTCATTATCAAGGACACTTGTTGATGACCGTACTCTTTGATCTTTGGCGGATATCCTTTTATTTCTTTTTTAAAAATCTTTACTCTTTTAATTCTTGACCGATTTTAAAACTTTTTACACCGTCTGATAGGTCTTCCTGTGATCTTTCCTACAGTATATTTGTTTTGATTTTAGGTGCAATTTTAAAGAAAATATGAGCTCAGGTGTGTTAGAGAATTTTGACGGCCCATGTATAAGTTATTGATTTTCTTCAGCGACGTTTAATACACAGTGACCTAGAAGAAAGCAAGGACATTCAATTAAGTCTGAAATAGTGATTTCATAATGTACCTGTGATTATGAAAAATTGTGTATTCAATTTAAATCATTGAAAGGTTTGAATACTATAATTTCAAATTTTAATACCTTTAAAATCGTAAGATTTTGATATATCCTCTAATGTTTAAAGCAGTGAGCCCCTACTTGATGAATTTTTATTGCAGCATTTAAAACTTCAAAAATTTTCAAATTTAGAATAATTTAAAAGACTTAAAATATGAAATCAAGGGCATCTAAAACATGAGAACATGAATGAGAGTGATTTGGAGTCTATTGGAGGTCAAAAAGAGTGAAATTTAAACGATTTAAATTTTTTTTTGAAAAAAAAAATTCAAAACTGCTCCCAAAGATGGAGAACATCATGCAATAAGGTTGAAATCTCTCAAAGGTCAAATAGAGTGAAATTTAAACGATTTAAATTTTTCAAAAAATTTAAATTGAATTCAAATGTTAAAACAAGGACTATTTCTATATCTTGAAAGATGGAGAACATCATATGATGTGTTTTGAAATCTCTCAAAGGTCAAATAGAGTGAAATTTAAACGATTTAAATTTTTCAAAAAATTTAAATTGAATCCAAACGTTAAAACAAGGACTATCTCTATATTTTGAGAGATGGAGAACATCAAACAATGTGTTTTGAAATCTCTCAAAGGTCAAATAGAGTGAAATTTAAACGATTTAAATTTTTCAAAAAATTTAAATTGAATCCAAATGTTAATACAAAGACTATCTCTGTATTTTGAAAGATGGAGAACATCATACAATGTGTTTTAAAATCTCTCAAAGGTCAAATAGGGTGAAATTTAAACGATTTAAATTTTTCAAAAAATTTAAATTCCTTCCACAAACCTAAAAACGCAACAAATGATGTTCTCTTCCTTCAAAATATGGAAGTTGGCTTTTATTTAATATTTCATTGCAATTTAAATTTTTTGAAAAAATTAAATCGTTTAAATCTCACTGTAATTGACCTTTGAGAGGTTCCAAAACACATTGTACGATGTTCTCCATCTTTCAAAACACAGAGACAGTCCTTGTTTTAACATTTGGAAGCAATTTAAATTTTTTGAAAAATTTAAATCGTTTAAATCTCACTCTATTTGACCTTTGAGAGATTTCAAAACACGTTGTATGATGTTCTCCATCTCTCAAAATATACAGATAGTCCTTGTTTTAACGTTTGGATTCAATTAAAATTTTTTGAAAAATTTAAATCGTTTAAATTTCACTCTATTTGACCTTTGAGAGATTTCAAAACACATCATATGATATTCTCCATCTTTCAAGATATAGAAAAAGTCCTTGTTTTACCATTTGAATTCAAATTAAATTTTTTGAAAAATTTAAAGTGTTTAAATCTTACTCTATTTGACCTTTAAAAGATTTCAAAACCCATTGTATGATGTTCTCCATCTTTCAAAATACAGAGATAGTCCTTATTTTAACTTTTGGAAGCAATTTAAATTTTTTGAAAAATTTAATTCCTTTAAATCTCACTCTATTTGACCTTTCAGAGATTTCAAACAATATTGTATGATGTTCTCCATCTTTCAAAATACAGAGATAGTCCTTTTTTCAAAATTTGGATTCAATTTGAATTTTTTGAAAAATTCAAATCGTTTAAATTCCACTCTATTTGACCTTTGAGAGATTTCAAAACACATTGTATGATGTTCTCCATCTTTCAAAATGTAGAGATAGTCCTTGATTTTACCATTTGGATTCAATTCAAATTTTTGAAAAATTTAAATCGTTTAAATCTCACTCTAATTGACCTTTGAGAGGTTTCAAAACACATTGTATGATGTTCTCCATCTTTTAAAATACAGAGACAGTCTTTGTTTTAACATTTGGAAGCAATTTAAATTTTTGAAAAATTTAAATCGTTTAAATCTCACTCTATTTGACCTTTGAGAGATTTCAAAACACATTGTATGATGTTCTCCATCTCTCAAAATCTACAGATAGTCCTTGTTTTAACGTTTGGATTCAATTTAAATTTTTTGAAAAATTTAAATCGTTTTAATTTCACTCTATTTGACCTTTGAGAGATTTCAAAACACATCATATGATGTTCTCCATCTTTCAAGATATAGAAATAGTCCTTGTTTTACCATTTGAATTCAATTTAATTTTTTTGAAAAATTTAAAGTGTTTAAATCTTACTCTTTTTGACCTTTAAAAGATTTCAAAACACATTGTATGATGTTCTCCATCTTTCAAAATACAGAGATAGTCATTATTTTAACTTTTGGATTCAATTTAAATTTTTTGAAAAATTTAATTCCTTTAAATCTCACTCTATTTGACCTTTCAGAGATTTCAAACAACATTGTATGATGTTCTCCATCTTTCAAAATACAGAGATAGTCCTTTTTTCAAAATTTGGATTCAATTTGAATTTTTTGAAAAATTTAAATCGTTTAAATTCCACTCTATTTGACCTTTGAGAGATTTCAAAACACATTGTATGATGTTCTGCATCTTTCAAAATGTAGAGATAGTACTTGATTTACCATTTGGATTCAATTTAAATTTTTGAAAAATTTAAATCGTTTAAATCTCACTCTATTTAATCTTTCAGTGATTTCAAAACACATTGTATGATGTTCTCCATCTTTCAAAATACACAGATAGTCCTTGTTTTTACATTTGGATTCAATTTAAATTTTTTGAAAAATTTAAATCATTTAAATTTCACTCTATTTGACCTTTGAAAGATTTCAAAACACATTGTATGATGTTCTCCATCTCCTAAAATACAGAGATAGTCCTTGTTTTAACATTTGGATTTAATTTAAATTTTTTGAAAAATTTAAATCGTTTAAATCTCACTCTATTTGACCTTTGAGTGATTTCAAAACACATTGTATGATGTTCTCCATCTTTTAAAATACAGTGATAGTCCTTGTTTTAACAATCAAAATCACATCTCATCGATATCGGACGGAAGACCCACTCGTTGCTCGCAACGAGATCGGATCTAGTTATTATTATTTTTCTTCCTGGGTACTTTTTTGTCCGTGAGTGATCTCCGAAACTACACATGCGATTGAGTTGAAACCTTTTTAGGGTTAATAGGAATGTTATGTAGATTTGCGGAACGAAGGTCATTTTGCGCGCATGCACGTGCGTGCGCGTGCAATGAGTAAAATGACCAATATACTTGATATAGCCATAACTTTCATATCTTTTGATGAAATACTTTGATACTCAGAATATAAGGATATATTAATAGTGTAGACAAAATGACATGGTCAGAATGCACATGCATTCACGTGTGCGCATGCGCATTGATTGAAAAAACTAATACAATTGATTTAGACTTAACTTGTACATTTTTTGATGAATTGCTTTGACACTCAGAATATAAATATATATTAGAAGTGTAGACAAGAGGACTTGATTAGTGCACACATGCGTGCACGTGCGTGCGCGTGCAATGAGTAAAATGACAAATATACTTGATATAGCCATAACTTTCATATCTTTTGATAAAATGCTTTGACACTCAGGATATCAGGATATATCAATAGTGTAGACAGGATGACATGGTCAGAATGCACATTCATGCACGTGTGCGCATGCGCAATGATTGAAATAACCTATACAAATGATATATGATTAACTTTTATATTTTTTGATGAATTGCTTTGAAACTCAGAATATAAATATATATTAGAAGTGTAGACAAGATAACATGATCAGCGCGCACATGCATGCATTTGCATGCACGTGCGTGCGCGTGCAATGAGTAAAATGACCAATATATTTGATATAGCCATAACTTTTACATTTTTTGATGTAATGCTTTGATACTCAGAATATATAGACATATTATAAATGTAGACAAGACGACATTGTCAACATGCATATGCATGCAAGTGCGCGCGCATGCAATGCTAAAATGACCAATATACTTGATATAGCTGTAACTTTTATACTTTTTAATGAAATGATTTGATACCCAAAATATGTAGATATATTAATAGTGTTGACAAGATGACACGGTCATCATGGACATGCATGCACGTGCGCGTGCGTGCAATGCGAAAAATGACAGATATACTTAATATAGCCGATTTTTTCTTATCTTTTAATGAAATTTGAATATAAAGATGTATTAAAAGTGTAGACAAGTTGACATGGTCATTTTGTACATGCATGCCTGTGCGCGCGCGTGTAATGCGTAAAAAAACCCAATATACTTGATTGCCTTATTTAATGAAGCTTACAGGGAATAAGACATCAAAAGGAAGTTGGGGAGCGTTTGGGGAACATCTGTAACGGTCCCCGTTACAATTAATACTAGTTATTTTTATGACCGAATAATAGTCGAGTACTCCAATACACATTGACATCCCTTATTTTCAGCTTCATGTATGAAACATATGCCAGGAAATGTTTCAATGATAAATTTGATTGTGTTTCTAGAGGTGTGTTCAGAGGGAAGAGAGTATAACGAAAGTACAGAGAAATGCGATCCCTGTAAACTTGGTTTTTTCAAAAACATCAGTGGAAGCAATGTTAGTTGTTTTCCATGTCCAAAAAACTTCACTACTAGACATCTTGGGGCAACCAGTGGTGCGCAATGTAAATCAGGTAAAGTTTTACAACAATGATTATTGATCTAAATATACGACGGATTTCGAAAAGTTGCGGACATTTGTCTTATCGTTTTCACTAAACTTCATGCATAATATAGACATGTTTTAACAATGAATTAGAACGGTTTAAATTTAAAATTTCTAATATGTCTTGATATATTTCAAACTAATTCAAACTTTAAAACTACGAAAATGGAATCAGGTAGCAGGTCAAAATTCAGTAGTTTACAAACAATGCAAACTTATAATGTATGTAGTCAACTTTTAATAAATCTGAGCTGTGATTTGTGTTTTAATGTCACAGGCGGTGTTTGAGTGGTATAGACGCTGTATATCAGGCTATATACTGTCTATCAGGAAACAGATTATTGGTAAAAAATCTTATCAAAAGAATCGATAACGTCATGAAAGAGTTGGATGCTTTACTTTTTGTGAATTTTGTGAAAGCAGATCATAGAGTTATACGTTAAACAAATAAATAAAAATACTGACAAACGAAGATATGCCACTGAAATGATTGTTAAACATGAGGTAAAAAAGAGGCCCATGGGCCACAATGATGGGGGGCATGATTTGAACAATCTAGAGTCTACATTACCTCAAGCATCTTTTATATATGTTTCATCCCTTGTAGCCCAGTTTTTCCTTAGAAGAAGACTTTTTTAATTGCCAATCCTATTTTTGCTTTCTTTTGATTATATCCCCTTGGAATAGGTCTTGGACTTGGCCCTTCATTTGAATAATCTAAAATTCTCGCCATCCGAGGATGCTTTATGTTAAAATTGGCTTAGTTGTTCTCGAGAAGAAGCCGAAAATGTAGAGAGTTTACAGACGAACAGACAGACAGACAGACGGCCAGACAACAGGTGAACAGGAAAGTTCACTTGAGCTTTCAGCTCAGGTGAGCTAAAACTAAATGCCAAGTGATATAGTGTAATAGGTGGATATTTGGCCAGACTGTGTGTTAAATGTACGGGGAGAGTATTTCTGAGAAATTCATTATTGTTTTGTGTGTGTGTGTGTGTGTGTGTGTGTGTGTGTGTGTTCTATCCTGTTAATTTGTTCAATGGTAAGAAAACATTTTAATTTTAAAATTATGTGACATGAATTTCATTTCATCATATGGAGTGAAACGTCACACTTCAACAAAATAAATGTTTTACATGTAATAATGTGGTGATCTTGAATTTCTAAAATATATTATTAGAAAATTGACACCGTCCGCGAACTTTTCGAACAATCCTCGTACACATTTGCTAGGTGTCCTGGCATTTTTTCCTTACAAAACTACCGCAGTAATGTGATAACATTTTTGTATATGAATCTACCACATTCATTGCATGTATGATTTTGAAGAGGGAGATAATAGAACATTCTAAGAAACACATGTTTCAACTCACGTAACGGAAGTTGCAACAAATGCTAAATTTTTGACACCTGAAGAGTTTGGTTTTATTTAATTTTTCAGTTCAAATAGAACAGAATAAATTCTTAAAAGTCATGTGACGAGCAGTACATGAGGTATAAATTGATTGAAGTACCAAGTTCATTTGGTCCATATTTCCTTTATTTTGAAGAAAATAAAACATTGATCATGCCTGCAGTTGAAATCCTCGCAGTCAATTAACAAATGACATTTGATATTTATCGAATTTTAATTGAGATTAAAGGTCAAATGTCACGCTCACGTCGTGAGAAGACCTGGTGTTCTGACAAGAAGTTCTCCCAAATTCAGTCAAGTTGTGTCAATGGCCATTTAAAAATGTCCAATTACTTTTCATACCTAATAATGAAAAAAAAAACATCGATAGATATCTGTATGTCAACCTCTGATGAAAAAAATTGGATGAAAGACATACATGTACTAGTATATTAAATACTAATCGTTGACAGAAAAAATCGGCCCTAGATACAATGTAACGAAAATCACTGTAACGTAATTCAGAAAACAGATTATTATTATTATTATTAGGCACTTTTGAAAAAAAAATATAGCTTTTCCACTTTTTTCTTTAAATTAAATTAATGGCTTCATTAATTTCAAATAAATGATTTGAATTCCATATAGGTGCCGTATTAAAGATAGACAGAAATGATAACGGGTCACAAATAATCTATAAACTCTACTTGGAATCTTTAATTTTTTGCATTTGTAAGACAGAAAATACACCAAATTTTTCTTACAAAACAACAAATTAATGCAATCTCCAAAAATCTTCTTTACTCCAGCATTCACCCTGTTGACATGTCTATAATAAGCAATGAGCCCTGTACCAAATTATGAAAATAAATTTGTCACATTAAAAATGCATTATATTTTCTAAATTTCCTTTACTAATGGATATTTAGCAGGCAAAGTGTATAAATTATATAATTCATGGCCCCCGTAGCCAGGAATCAGACCTCAGGATGGGACTAGGTTGGTCATATTTGAAATATATAATATGTGTTCTTTAGCATATTTACTGCTTAACTTCTAGGAGAGAACTAGCGAGATTGTTGTAATGATTGTAAAGCATTAACGAAACTGTAAAAGTTTTGTAATATAAGCCCAGATCAGTTCGGGGGGGGGGGGGGGGGGGTTCAAAGTGGTCATAGCCTGAGAAACTCGTTCTACGCAAGAGCCTCTTGTCAAACCTGAGAAATGTTATTCTTGTTTTCCTCACTGTAAACTACAGAAATTTTAGATAAATTGAAACATACAAAGTTTCCCATTACAGCCTGAATGAATGAGCAAGTGCCTTTCATATTGGAGATATTTCAGATACGTTTAAAATGGGATAGGGAATTAAACAATCTTTTCAAGAACCACTAGCAAAATTTTAAGCTTATTGCATATCTAAATAACATGTAAGTAGTATTTACAAACACAAAAATGAAGACATCACCAAAAATATTACATTTTGATTTTTACGTCTTTGCATTGCAGCTAATTGCCGGTGTCCGTGTGACAGAGTACACAAGCCAAAGAACTACACAAATGAAGAACTAGCAAAAGTAATAGAAGAGATGAAGAAAGAGCTTTTTATTAATGTAAAACAACTGTCGTCCAACATCAGGAAAAAGATCAGCGTAAAGGACAATCGTCCCTCGTCTCAGTCGATTGGATCGTTAGGTATCGTCATGATCACCATGGTATTTGCAGTCATTATTGTGTTTGACTTCATGATTTTGAAAGAACACATTTCTATGTTTTTAAGAAACGTCAGATATATTCTAACTAGACACTAATACGGATATATTTTTTAAAGTTTTATTCTTATTAATTTTAAACGCAAACACGTTTTGAGATTTCAATTTTCAGGTGACCTATTGTTTTCAATTATCCTTTATTGTCGTTAGTGTGATGTTCACAACTTTTTAAAATAAAGTTTCCTTAATCAAATAATTTATGTTTCAAGGGGGTGTCGGGAACTGGAAACTTAGAAAAACATTTTATTCTCCTCTTGAACTTTTTTCTATAATGGTATACATGGGGTCATTATTTGCCTACGTTGGAAGAAAATTGCATATCATGGAATAAAATACCTCAGTACGTACGAGTCTCCAAAGGTGTCCATGCTCAGGAGGGAGAGAGGGGGAATTGATTTACGGATCACATTTCAATCATTTTATTTATTACTAGTGAATGTAGAATGGAATCTAAATCTATAAATGCGGGAATGAAATATTATTCTTCGGTGAGTACAAAGTACAATGACTGAATAGAGCGAAAAAGGAATTTTAATTTATCTTGAAAGGACTGATCGGAAAATGATGGTATGATAGTACAATGAACTACAATGTATAACCTGATTGTTTTAGAGTGGAATTCCGGAAGCCTATTAGAATCATTGAAACTAATTCTGATTAGGCGTAATTGCATCAAAAAGGTGAAATAACTCACAGAAAACACGGCTTTATAATTCGAAAGAATGCAAAGTGGAAAGGCGTTTTAGCATAATTACGTAAAGTTAATATAACGGGGAATAGAAATGAAAAGGCTGTATTATATGGTCATCAAGATTATATGAGGGATGAGACCAAAAATATCTCTTTTCATGCAATACTTTGAATTTTTTCTATATTTCTGCACATCTAGAAGGCAACTGTTTGCCTGAGTATAAAGAGAATTCAACCCCAAATTTGAAAGTCATGAACCCAGCATTCTGGCTTAGGAAGGAGATAAGCTGGTCATATATTGAAAATTATGCATACTAAGCAGGCAAACTATTTGCATGGGTATACTGAGCAATGGGAATTGTAAAATACAATGAATATGTCCCCTTGGTCCAGCATTCTGGTATCTGAGTAGGACTTATTTAGTTTCATTTATTTATTTGATAATTTTTCTTCCTGGACCTGTTGGTGCAAACTGTGTAAATTATTATCCTTCTGTAAAATATGTGATAACCTTGTCCCACGAATACAGAGTGCAAGCCTCAGGATGGAACTAAGGTTATATAACCTTTGAATTTTCACGTTACCCTCTGAGATAAAGTACTAGTAATCCATTTGTTGAAGAAGAAAAAGTCTCTTCGATTTATTTTTTCTCCCTCTCCATCACTTTATTTTCTTTTCTTTTGATTCAATATTTGACCTATTTTGGTCTAAATTAATCACAAATGATAAGTGCTTTACTTAAGGAATGTTTTTAAGTTTTGTGCGAGTTATTGGTATGTAAATCACACAGATTTGTCATGTAGGCATATTTCATGATATGCCTACTGCAAGTTTGTGTGATTTACACACCAATAATTTACACTAAACTTTAAAACATTCCTTATATTGACATTTTATGTGTTCAAAAGCACGAAGTTTGAATTATTCCTGCCCTATATCGTTACATTTTTATTAACGTCTCCGTAGCTCATTGTGACGTCATTTTAGAGCGAGTTTCTCCGTGCATATTTCTACGCCTGAGTATACACGAAAATGACATTCAAATCAATTTCACAGTCGGCTTAGTAAAAAAACACAGCAAAGGTATATATATATATATATATATATATATATATATATATATATATATATATATATATATATATATATATATATCTTATTTCTTTTAAACTATATGCCTTATAACTTCAAAACCCTTCTTGTTTACTTCTAGCCTTGAACACACAATCTAGTCATAAATTATAAATGCAATGTCTGATAACTAAAGAATATGAACACAAAGAAAACATGACGCTTGCTACATTTAAAGGGATCATTTGGGTTACTGTAATCATATATTGAACATTTATACCTGTAAAACCTAGGTTGATGCAATTAATTGTCAGTTCTAAATATCGGACAGATAAAAGGTGGAACAATGTTACAGAAATTTTAACGACAACCTTATATAAAGCAAAGGACACACTGATACAACATGTTCTGAAATAACTTAATTTTGCATTAATTCGGTCTTCTACCTGACTGTTGAGAAATTAGATATTGTTTAAATTTAAAATGCCACAGAATTGATTATTCAACAAAAAGATCAATATGACGCACTTAAATGCACGTCTATTACATATCAATATTTCTTACAGAGAGGGAGAGAGAGAGAGTGTTTGTGTGTGTGTTTATGTTACAATATTAATATACTTTAGATGACTTGAATCCTGATAAATAAAGTGTTTCAGATTGTCGTTACTTTATAGTTACATAGTCTGTTTATTATTTAAAGGTCCTGCTTGGACATTATAAACATGAATTTGGTTTTTGATATGGTTTAAGAAAAGTTTCAAGCCACTTTAATTTTGCAAAAAAGAACAATATATGGAAGAGGTCCTTATTCGTTCCTAAATCAGAACCTTGAACTCATTTTTCAAGCATTTAACTCCTGAACATTACATTATCAGAATTCTGCAGTGCTATTCAATGTTTGGGATAAAATCAATGCAACTCGTACCTCCTCACCAAAAGATACTTATTTACAAACTTTGACAATGTGGATGTAATATTAGTTGGCAGAATACCTGCTTTACTTCATTTCAAAAAATTTCAGTTGTATTAGGAGGATACTGTAAACCAACTTATATTCGTGTAATGTTTTATTCGCGATTCGACTTTTTGAAATTAATCCGCGACGATTATTTTTCTCGACCGAGAAAATACTGTAGATTCCTTATTTTTAGCGGGTACTTATTATCGCGAAATGGCTCTTTCACGTCAAATCGCGAGAACAATAATTCGCGAGTGGACGGTTGATCAAGGGATTTTACATTGATTTCAGCACCATTAAAAAAAAAGCGAGAAATTTTATTTCGCGAGTGGTGCGTCTCGCGTAATTACGCGATAATTAATTCCTCTCGTATATTTAGGAATCTACAGTATTCTCTACATATACACTGCAAAATAACTGGTTCGTGGCGATAAATATTCATGAGTTAAAGGAGGTCGCGAAACTCACGGATATTGTTCGCACGCGAATAAAAGTTGGTTCACGGTATACCAGTTGCTGGTGGAGGGCTGCAAATTTAGACCTCCATTCGTCATTTAAGGTCATTAAGCAGTTATAGTCTGTCCCACCAAGCTATTGTCACCACTTTTTGCAACATATCTCAAAATATATAAATACCTTGGCCTTCAGCCTAGGTCCGATCGATAGATCATTTTTTTTCCAATTTTCCTCCATTTATCCGAACCCTCGAGTTCAACCGGTGTATTGACACGGCGGCAAATTCAAAGTCTACGGGGATTTAACATTGCCAAAATGGCCGTCACTTCGGAAGGGGATCCATCATTATTCGTGGATTTCCGTACTTTACCGTCATTTGACGTAATGACGTAACACACTTTCGGAAATTCTCTGCACTTACGGACGTCCGGAAAAGCATACCGCCCGAGACTTACCAAGCACCTAATACACGTGTATTTTAAAATTAGTGATAAAATACGGAGTTTTAAGCATACATTGCATATCAATTGACAGAAGAAGTTTAAAAGAGCTAAACACTGCGACCCATTTGAATTCATATACTCAAGGATTCGTAAGTTTGAATGTTAAAAACATTCGAGGCTGCAAAATATCAACCAAGGAAGAGCATGACTGCTTTACCAAAACATGTAAGCGAATACGTTCTATAGAGTGTAAATGTAAACAAAATCTACAACTTTACCTTGCACTGAGTAAATCCCAAACACAATATATATATATATATAGTTCAGTGTAAATATGATTAAACATCTTGTCACTTCTATACATGTCCCGTAAGTGCACTTCCTGGATTTATATACTTATAACACTTATCACACCATATATCCACCTTTGTTAATACTTTTTGAATCTTTGTGCAAACAAGACTTGTAGTCTGCATCAAACTACGTCACCAGTGGATTTTGACCTTGCCCTTCGAAAACTTCCTGTATCGGCCATTAGGTAAATCCGGGCCCTGAGATTTTAAACATTTTATATCAAGTCTTTCCATTAATAAATGCCAGAATACCAAAGATCAAGGACACACTCAAACATGTACTCATGGAATACATTTTATATTTTTTTTATTATGTCTGTAGATTTTGCATGAATATGAACTTTTAAAATATAACCAGGGATCTCTACTAACTATTAAAGTATATATAGGTCCCTGATATATAACACACACTTTTTTAAAAAAAATGTATATTTGCAGGAAATATAAATTCTTGTCGAATCCCTCTCATATTTTTTTTTTCCAAACATTAAGAAAAAAAAAATAATTAAAAACTATAGACAAAATTAAATAAGCATAAATAATACAAAGCATTTTACAGCTGTTTTATTTGGAAACAAGAATTTAATTGTAGGATACAGAATAGCTAGCTGATGAAGGCATCAGACAGACCAGCACAAGCAAAGATGATTAAACCACCCAAAGTACCTGCAGATACGTGTATATGGCCTTCTATAGTTTTTGAAAATTGAAAAACTGTGGAATCATTTTTTTTTGGGGGGGGGGGCATTAATCAGCTGTTAGTGGGCAGGCATTTAATTCAACTGGTTTGTGCAGACATAATTCATAAGGTTAACTTTAAAATACATTAAGTTAAAGATTCAATGAATTGACAAGTTGAAAAAATAAGTATTTGTGGGAATATAAATTAGTGGATATGTTTGACCCACCTATCCTCCCCCAAGAACAATGATGATTCCACAGTAAATGCTGCTAATAACTTTTTTTTAAAATACCAAATAATTGAGTTATGTGTTTGAAACTGACAAAGTAAATACTCATTGAAGTTATGCTAATTTACATCTTCTTCTGTGCAAAGTAAATTCACACTGTAATAATTAAGGGTATAACATACAAATTCAGAAGAAGAAATGAAAGTCAACTGCTCTGTGGTGATGTTGTTTATGGTTTGAAAGTCCCTTCAGCCTTGGTACAATAGAAAAGTCTTGACTCATATTCAACACAATGAAGCCAAGAATGAAGCTATGAATGAGTTGGAGAGTGGGTATCTTGTTTGTTTTTTTTATTTACACTCTTAACAGTTCTGTTGAAAATGGTTTCTGCCTTATCCAATGTCCAAATCACTAAGTAGACTACCAGTTAATATTTGTTTCAGCCATCACTTTTGGTCTGAAATAGATAATAAAACACATCTTAAATGTTATTAAAATTCTTGAGAATGAAAATTTATGGTTAAGTAATTGAAGTGAAATTAAAGAATGAATTTCAATTCTACATGTACCAAGATACATGTAGTATAAATTATATACATATGGAAACTACAATTTTTATTTTCAGATTCCAGCCTGAAGTATGCAATTCAGACAGAGTAAAGACATTTTAATATTTTATATATACATGTACATGTATAACTTACTAGTCCAGAAGATTCCTGAGACTCTGTGATTCACCCAATTACATGAATGCCTTCGAGTCTGGTCATCATAACAATGTACTCCAATTTTTTTAACCTTCAAAAAAAAAAAATTATGTAAATAAATATAAAGGCATAATCAAGTATACTTTACTTCTTTATTACAATGTGCTCATACACTGTATACAATATGCATGATCTCAGTTTTCTGGCCTTTTATTTAGTACATGTATGCTAGAATACTGTACCTAACTTTAATTTTACAAATGAATGTTTTGCTAAATTTTTCTTTTGGACATAAAGAATGGATGCGTACAAGGCGAAGATAATCCCCCACTCTGAGAAAAGACATTTCTTAATTCTTAAGTTCATGATGTTATATTTTACAAAAATTGTATTGTCAATACATGTATCATCTTTTACACATTTGCTTCTTTTATTTAATTGAATAACTTATTGATTAGTATTTTTTATTTTCAATTATGAAGGTATGTGGAAAGAAAAAAAAAGAGCCAAAGGCTCAAGTGAGCTTTTCTGATCAAAGGGTGTCCGGCGTCTGGGGGCACAAGAGGGGGTGAAGTTTTATGTAGGAATATATGGGAAATGTCTTTAAAAATCCTCTTCTCGAGAACAGCTTTGCCACTATTAGTCCTATTAATTCAGAAGCAACCTTGGGTAATGTAGAATCAAGTAACCCTCAGGTAGTGTAGATTCAAGTTTGTTCAAATTAGGGGGGTGGGGACACAACAGAGGGTCAAAGTTTCGCATAGGAATATATAGGAATCATCTTGAAAAAAATCTTGAGTTCAAGAACAGCAAAGCCATGATTAGTCATGTTATTATAGAAGCATCCTCAGGTAGTGTAGATTCAAATTTGTTAAATTTTAGGATGGGTAGGGTGGGGCCACCAGGGTTCGAAATTCACTATATACAACTCGCAAAACACGAGTTAGAATTCCCAAATTGTGAGTTGAAAATTAGGTAACTCACAAAAACTTGCGAGTTGATTTTTTTTTTTTTTTTGCATTGAAACTGTAGCAAAATTATATAGTATGACAGAACACAATACTTTTGATTTAAATCAGTAATTTAAATAAAAGTCACACTGTAGTTGTATTTTGTGTATTGTACAGTAGTTACTTTTTCCTTAAGTTACATGTATTTAATTTATATAAATTTAACTTTATACGAAAATTGCGAGTACCTAGGTAGTCTTATAAAATTGCAAGTTCACTTTGTTGGTACTCGCAATTATTTGCGAGTTGTAATTTTAGGGAGTTTCTAACCCTGGGCCACAATGAGCGATGAGCGTTTTACATAGGAATACATGGGGGGGGGGGGGGGTCTTTAAAATTCTTCTGTTAAAGAACAGCAAAGCCATGATTAGTAATATTGATATGGAAGCATCCTGAGGTAGTGAAAATTTAAGTTTGCCATTGATATTACTAACAACTTTTTTTTCCATAAATGTAACTCTTCCTTGAACTTTGAAAATTGTAATATATCTCACAGCAGGGGATTGTCCTGTATGCTCTCTTTCTTTATTGTTTGAACAAAATGGGTTAACTATGGGGTAGATGTAAGTCAATGAATTTCAAATTATGAACTTTAAAGAAATACCCCCCCACCCCCCCCCCCAAAAAAAATAAAGATTTTTTTTACAATACTGGTGAAAGAAAAAAAAAAGAAATCTCAAGGGTTGTATACCAGGGAAACTTGCAGCATTACCATATTATGAATTCCAACTTAACAAAAAATTGTTAGTGAAAAAGAGGGGGGACTGAGGAACAACCAAAAAAAAAAATCACACTGTCTTTCACATGAAGGGATGAAATGTAACTGCAAAGTTAGTACTGGAAGTGTGAATATTTCAAAATGGGAGTATTTGGGGCATGCCCCCTCCCCTGGAAAGTTTAGGATTAACGTAATAATTTGCATTCTGAGAGCTAATCTAAGTTCATTTATTTTATAATAAAATGCAGCATGCTTACTTTATCCTCAACTTAATGTATATTTAATCGAAAATTTTCTGTAACTAAAAGGGGGAAATTTGACATTTTATTCATCAGGTGAAAGAATTGTTTACAATGAATTCTGTGGACCAACTGTTGCGTTTTAGATATGTTCCCTGTGACTGAAAGAGAAAGTAGACCTATCATAAAAGTCATTACCATTATAGATCTACTGAAAGTTTTCGTTTCCCCCCACTAGGCCTACTGTGCAGATATGCATTGGGCGCTTTCGCCGAATAATGCTTGATTTTGACAAATCATTAGCACTTGAAAACATTCTTTTGTGGGTGTACTTTCAGAAGTAAAAAAAAAAAAACAACTTACGTTTTCATCGAAGGAAGCTGTAAATTACACATCATGTCAGCAACATCCCCTTTATAGAGCAGTGCGTTATCCACAACTTGTACTGCATTGAATTCGGATTATTTTCTCTCAGTTTATGAGAAAACTCGTCAAATATATTTGAATGCAAAACAATACTTATATTTTTTACCAAAACACACTGAATTGCTTTCGTTGAATTTTTAGGATTTTTTGTAATTTTAATTTGGCAAGAACGACTACTCCCTCGATAAACTGGTTTCCTGCCCCGTGATCTTGACGCTAATGGACGAGTTTACCATGTTAAATCCCCGTAGACTTTGAATTTGCCGCCGTGTCAATACACCGGTTGAACTCGAGGGTTCGGATAAATGCAGGAAGTTTGGAAAAAAAATGATCCATCTCTCGAACCTAGGTTGAAGGCCAAGGTATTTATATATTTTGAGATATGTTGCAAAAAGTGGTGACAGTAGCTTGGTGGGACAGACTATAGTATCTTTTAGTGCCAACATCTTCTGTAACAGTGACCCTCGATTTTTACAATCTCATAAGAAGAGTCGGTCCCCGTCCTGTAGCGGTATTCGAATCAGCGACGTATATGATCTCTTTACTTCCTGATTCTAGATTCTGCACCACGTGGGCGACATTCTAGGCGGACTGAAATTTTGTACATGTGTGCTATGTTGGTCAAATGACTAGATTTCTCTTAGGGTCATTTTGTAGCTCACCTGAGCGGAAGGGTCAAGTGAGCTTTTCTGATCAATGAGTGCCCAGCGTCCGCCTGTCGTTCGTCGTCTGACGTCCGTCATCTGTAAACTTTTCACATTTTCGAGTTCTCAAGAACCACTGGGCCAATTTCTATCAAACTTGCCACAAAGCATCCTTGGGTGAAGAGAATTTAAGTTTGTTCAAAGGAATTGTCACGCTCTCTTTCAGTGGGAGATAAGAATTCGTGAAAATTTGGTGGCATCTCTTTAAACTCTTCTTCTCAAGAACCACTGGACAAAAAAAGATGAAACTTATGTGAAAACTTCATTACATAATCTATATTTAAGTTTATTCATTTCATAACCTCCGGGGGGTAGGGCAGGGTCACAAGAGGGGTCGAAGTTTTACATAGGAATATATGGGAAATGTCTTTAAAATATTCTCGAGAAGAGCAAAGCCATGATTAGTCATATTATTACAGAAGTATCCTCAGGTAGTGTAGATTCAAGTTTGTAATTTTGTTCCAATCATGACCCCTTGGGGTAGCGCAGGGCCACAACAGTAGGTCAAAGTGTACTATAGGAATACACTGTTTCTAGGAAATATCTTTAAAAATCTTCTTCTCAAGATTAATTAGGCCATTGTTAGTCATATTAATAAAGAAGTATTCTCAGGTGGTGTAGATTCAAATTTGTAAAATTCAAGTCATGACCCACGGGGATAGGGCGGGGCCACAACAATGGGTCAAAGTTTTACAAAGGATTATGTAGGTGTAGTGGTTAATGGACATTTGCGTAAAACGCATTGAAGACTTCGAATAGTAGACCTGACAACCCTTGGAATGGAGTAACCAAAGGGTTTGGGAAAGTCAGGCATTCAGAAGCTAGCTGAAGAAGTTCAAAAATTTGTTTAAATTCTTTTAAACGAATTCTAAAATTTGTTATAACGAATCAAATTCGTTTAATCAAATTCAACAATTAGGGCCTATAGTAAAATATATATGAATTCGATATAACAAATTGTTGAATTTGTTAAAACGATTTAATTTGTTGTAACAAGTTAAAGAATTCGTTTCAACGAATTAAATTTGTTAAATCAATTTCGACAACTCGTTATATCAATTTCAAACATATTTTTGCTAGGTCCTAAATGGGCTTCCTTAGTTATTATATGCCGATATTTCTTTATTGCATGATGATACTTTGACATTACGTGCTGATACTACTTCATTATTATTATGCTGATTTTTTTCATTGTATGCTAAATAGTTCTTTATAAGCTTTTATTCATTGTATTGTATTTGGACATTACTGCAGGATACTTTTTCATTATACATCGTAATGATTATTATGCTGATGGTTTTTCATATTTTTATTTTCATTCTTTATGCTGATAGTTCGCGTTATATGATGATATTTCTTCATTGTATGGTGGTGCTTTGACATTACGTGCTGATACTTCTTCACTATAAGTATGCTGATGCTTTTTCATTATATGCTGATAGTTTGCTTTATATACTGATAATTCTTTATTGCATAATGATATGTCGACATTACGTGCTGATACTTCTTTCTTATGACTGCGCTGATACTTTTTATATATATGCTGATAGTTTGCTTTATGTACTATTACTTCATTGTATGAAGGAATTTTGACATATTTTCTGAACACCCTGTATGTAAATATTTCTTTCTCATATGATGATATAATTGTATGTTATTTGTCATTTTGTATTCTTATTTATAACATTTTGGGAAAACATTAAAGAACTAAACCTTTAAAAAGCAAATCAAGGATTCATTCATTTCAACATGTGTGAAAACAAGTTCCTTTATGTATTGTATAAACTTGGGTAACAACATGGTCATGAATATGTCAAAAGGGAAAACAACGACAGCAATTGTTAACAAGCTGTTTATCCAATAATTTGATGTATTTTTAAAAGACACGTGATTAGGCCAAATAAAAAAATATGTGTGGTTCCGGTTACCCTACCTTCCCTATTTTATACCCCCGACCCTAAACTTTTTTTGGCAATTTTCATACTTTTTCCGGAATTTCCCCCGATTTTCATCAATGGCTCCAGTTTAAGTTTTAGTTTCAGCAATGACGGCCTCCTTGCAAAACATAGTGCAAGTGTTTAATAGTGTTAAATCCAAAGCAAGCTAGCATGTAGGTGTCCCCTACCAATATTGACTAGTATATTATCACACCACATCTAAATGCCATTTGCAAAGCAGTGTTAGGTATTATTTAGAAAAAATTAAGAAAATCATTTTGTTTAAAAAAAAAAAAATCCCTACCTACCCACCCTAATTTTTTTGGAAGTGTAACCGGAACCACACATATTTTTTTGTTTGGCCTTATGACTCTCACAACAGAGCGTGTTTCAATGTATTTTAACTCATAGAGAATTATTTATAAATTAAATAAGCAATTTCCATTTCAATATCGTCTTCATTTATTCAGAAACTCAATTTTTACTAAATTCCAGGAGGTTTATTCTGCGATAAATAATATAATCTCTCTCCCTCTCTCTCTTTCTTTCTCTCTCTCTCTCTCTCTCTCTCTCTGCGGTAAATGTTTGTTTTTAGCAAAGCCATTTTCAAGCAAATTACATAATATCGATTTGGAGTATCAAACATAGATGATCATACATCATTACCCTAATTGGATTGGTTGAAATCAGCCCAACCCAACATTCTCTAGTCATAGTTTCATTATCATGACTCTTTAAAATTCAGACGGCTTCAAATTATTAAACAGACAGCTTTTGACCAATATCTAGTTTATTTTTCCGATTCGAATTATTCATAAATAATTTACCAATACATGCAATTTCATACACATATTGAAATGTGCCCATGTTTCAGTTTTAAACATTTCACTAGAATATTTCGTCAGAAAATGAAAAAAAAATCAGACTTTGTATCGGCACACAATGAAAAAATGCTATCAACATAAAAAGAGATTCAGCATATAATGGAGAGTCCTAGTATCAGCATAAACTAGGTACATATAATTAAAATATCATCATATAAAGAGGACGCATCCTCATGTGAAAAGATTGATTGATTGTATGTTGTTTTACGTCCCATTCGAGAATTTTTCACTCATATAGAGACGTCACCATATACCGGTGAAGGGCTTCAAAGAGCTAAATCCACGAAGGGGATAAATCGGCCCAGTCATCAAAATAAATGAAACTTTCTCACATAAAACTCCAAGATTTGTATGTTGTAAAACAATTTATTTTTTAACAATATCTTTTCTGGTTTTCTTTTTTACATTCGTTTAAATTTGGTATTGTTTTCCTTATTAATACTATCACGTCATTAAGTTGACGTTACATACTTTAACGTCGTGACGTTGACATTTTGTATAAATCAGTAACATATGTACGTTAATGGAATAAAAATAACCAATATAGGCTCTTTAAAATTTTGGGAAAATTTTACTATGAATTTTTCTGAAAACTTTTGGTTTCTTTTTTTAATTAAAGCTATTTGTATTCTAAAGAAATGCCAAATATTTGTTATATACAACGGTTGTCTGGTATAATCGTTGATACATGTAACACGTTTTAAATGATAATAAGAGACACGTTAAGCTGAAAACAAACACAAAGTGTTAATCCATCATATTTGAGTAAAACTGAATTAATGTAGTAAAATATATACTATAGTAGCCATGAAAAGGATTTTATCATTCTTAAATGTGTTATTGTATACGTATAGTCATACGGCGTACAAACAAAAAAAATGACTTTTTTTTCAGGAAATACACAAGTACTCTTTAGTAACGAAAACATAAAATTAAAATGAAAAGTTACATCAAATATGAATACGTTTGAAGTTTACCATCTATTTTATTGTCATTTTGAGAATTTCGTTGCACTTCCGAAATTTATGGCATTTCCCGGACATTTGAAATGAAATTGTAATTCATACATGTAATACACGTAAAATAGTGACGTTTGACGGCAATCCTGCGCACCACAGATTATCATCAGGAAAGAAGCCACTACAGACTTTTAAACAAGAGTGATGCAAAACATGAAATCGGCCGCAAAAAATTAAGAGTCCAACAATAACACAAGATTTCCAAAGTATTTGAATTTCAAAACGGAACCTGAAGTTAAAAAACGAAAATGGCACTTTACTCAATGTAAATTACTTAATCGAAATAAAGTTTACTAATTGTGATAAATATGATATCAACAAAGAGAAACTTTTTTTTATATACCCACAATAGATATGAAAAGAAATTTCAGATGACAAAACGATCGAATTAATTATTGCTAACTAATCGTTTTCTTATCATATTATCATGCATGTATCTTACACACTCCCATGTTGGGGAGTACCTATTATAAACCCTTTTAATAAAATCATAAAGTAATGATTATCTGGTGAGAAGTGAAAATTAAACTGAAACATAACAACATCTAAGACTTTTAATATAGTTTAAAACCAGTTTTAACATTTTACTCATAATATTCATATATTTAAAATAACGTTTCGTTTCTCCATGTGCAATTTCTAACACAACTACAAATAGATAGGCGATAATTAGTACAGAAGACAATAAATCATTCATAATATCGTATACATATTGCATATGAGATTTTTAACTTGAACGTTTTCGGATCGTTACTCTTTGTAATTAAACAGAAATATACGAAAAACAGCTACTGGTAGTAGTAAATGGCTATCATTACAGACATCGAAAAAAAAAATTATAGACCACATGTCGAGCGACATATTACCATACCCCCCCCCCCCCCAAATACCATGTTCAAATGCCCGATCTTTGAAGTTTTATTCTATATAGACATCCTTTCAAAAAAAAAAAAACAAATATGATAGACAGGCAAAATTAGCAGTTATATCCGTTAATGATAATAATACATTCAGGATACATGGCCGTAGGAACCGGGGGTGGGGTGTGGCAATCTCTCCCCCCCCCCCCTCCCATAATTTTGACGATATATAGAATACTATATAAAACAAAGCTACTATATGCTTGTGTCCCGTCAAAAAAAAACGTCGGATGCCCCCCCCCCTTTTTTTTTTGCTTGTCAAGAAATTTTGGTAGTTGATAGTGCCCCTAACTGAAAATGTATGGCTGTGCCCCCCCCCCCCCTCCCCAACTGAAATTGCTATTTTTTTTTAATACCTACGGGCCTAGGATCTATAAAAAAAATATGCAATGACCAAGTCACGAAAAATCAATCGTTTTTAAATTAAATTTTTATCAAGGAGATTTTAAAAAATGAAAACTGCTATTGAATTTATTTTTATTTTATAATATATATACAAGGAATAATATAATTGGCATTGTTATTTATTAACTATACTACTTTCTTGTTTAAATGGCAGCAGTAATTGTTCGAGCTGTCCCACGTAATTAATGA
Organism: Saccostrea echinata; assembly: GCF_033153115.1. Taxonomy (NCBI): domain Eukaryota; kingdom Metazoa; phylum Mollusca; class Bivalvia; order Ostreida; family Ostreidae; genus Saccostrea; species Saccostrea echinata. The sequence continues at coordinate 4,962,591 of NW_026889771.1, read as the reverse complement.
GGGTGGGAATCCCGAAAACCCCCTCCACAATAACCCCTATCTTTTTTTTTCTTTGTAGTGTATTTGGGAGTGTTTTATATTATAATTTGGATCGGGCTCGGGAGCCCATTTATCTCTCTCTTCCCGCGTTTCCGCCAAGCTGGGTGCAGGCCATGTTGTGTGAGCTCCCTCATTTTGTAAGATAACGAATCAATTGTTTCTAATCAATACATTATTTCTACCTTAAAGTGATTTGATAATCTTTATTCTTTTGGGATATCACTTTATTGGCGTCGCCGGTAGGATTTTTGGCGGTCTAATGAGACCGAAGCGGTGCCTAGGGGACACCGCGCGGTCTGGCCACGTGCAGTTGATAATGTTCTAATTTTATGTCGGTGGAATAGAATCAGGTATAAGTAATGAAATTTGCAAGAAATCAGTGATTTGAATATGTATTTATGTGAATTGATTTTTCTGTTGAATTGTGATGTTTTTGTGCACTAGGGCAGTAGGTCAACCCAAACTTTAATCTGTTATCAGTTGTCCCAAATACGAGTTATGAGTGAAAAGAAAAGGTTATTTGGTCAAGTTAAGGAGAGTCCCGAGCGCATGAGTGGCATGGGTGTCCTTGGGGGCAAGGTAGCTAGGCTGGGTGGTTTGGCAGGGGCCCATGGGCAGGATGCTAATGCATGTGGTGGCTCTCAACCTGACAGGGTAGACCAATTTTTCGGGTTGTTGACTCCGTTTAGACCACCAGTATTTAGCATCCCAGGTATTAGAGGGGATGAGAATAGTACTGTAGTTGGGGAAGTAGATATGTCCCTCACCCTTGGGAGTAATGATAGGCCTGTAACAAACACAACCACTGACACGGGGACAACTGGGGGTGGACAACATCAGAGCTCTGGGGCTATACCAAGCAATGATCAGGTCCTGACCTGGTTAATGGAAGTACAGACCCAATTATCCCAATTGACCCAGATACTTGTAGGGAAGTCAGAGGGTAAGCACTCCCTGGAAGTTCTAGGGAGGATTGCCATAGTACTGCAGTGAGCAGGCTCAATACAACCCCCTTGAGTAGTTCCACAGGGAATCCTGGGTCAGGTGTCCTCACTTTTTCAACTAGTGTACCCAGCAACACTCAGGTTACATGTACAAGTACTAGTGTAGTTTTCTCACATGGGGGTCAATCTGAGCAGAGGAATAAAAAGGGACAGTGCAGATCTCCTTTTCAGATGGGTATGGCGGTAACCCAGTAATTTCTCCTAGTCAAAGCGTTGGTCAGGGGAGTAGGGTTAGCCATGCTTCAGACATAAACAGAGTTAGGACACGGTCACACAACAGTAAGGGGGCAGTGTCCTGGGTGGAGCCCGATTATAGTATCCTAGGTCCATCACACCCATGTATGTCAGATTACTCTATGCCCCAGGAGACATATGCATATACAAGTAGGGAATCCCCCCGGACTCAGAGCCACTCATGTTCTGCATCGAGTCCAACTGTGGAGCTTGGGCCAAAAGAGAGTAATGTTTTAGGTGCGCCTCTATGCGGTAGGGAAAATGCTTCTCTAGGAACCCCTGGAAGACTCTTTGGATCATCTCATAATGAATCATTAAGGTTTGGGCGTAATATCCCAGCAGAGGCTAAGAGTCTAAGGTACACGGGTAGCTTAGAGTGGGGTTTGTTCTATGCTAAGTTTAGGACTTTGGTTAGGTATTATGGGTGGAACGATGATGACAGTCTGTTAGTTCTTAGCATCTCGGTAGAGGGGCCTGCACTCAGATATCTTCACCTTCTCTCCTCGCATGGTGAGGATATGACTTTTGGCAAAATAGTGTCCCGGTTTGAGCAGCGTTTTGGGAAGGGCACACTGCAAGTAGCTTCACAGGTTGAGTTTAACTCTATGACCCAGCAGGCGGAGGAGAGTTTAGAGCAGTGGAGCGATCGTGTCATGTAGACCGCGCAATTTGCTCTAGGGGCGAGAGTCCCGGCATAAGTGCTCCAGGAGCAGGCAGTCCTGCGGTTCGCGATGGGCTGTCAGGATGCACGAGCCGGTAGGAGACTGTTGGACAATCCCCCCGTTAATTTAGATGAGGCTGTTCGGTGGGTAAAGACTTACCAGCTAAGCCGCCAAGCCCTTACCCCTCCTCACATAGGGGTGCGCTCTGTCTCATTAGGCAGTCAGTTGTCAGGTGCAGAGCGGTCAAGGTCTCCCCGACCAGCTCCATACAAGACATCCCACAACACCTGCAGCGGCCAGAACTTGCTGAAGTCCAAGGTAAGTTCTCATAATGAGTCGGTACACAGTAATGAGCAAAAGACCTCTCAAAGCAAGCATGGGGGTTCTTTCCCCAGGTCACGCAAACGTCGACAACGGTCAGGTCTATGCTTCAAATGCCTTCAACCTGGGCATTTCCGTCGTGAGTGTCCAGAAAGATTCAAGTCTGAGTCCTCAACTTCTTCAAATGGAGGTGGTCAGACTTTGAGCTATAGGAACAAGTCAGAGCCGCTGAACAGACCCCAGGCCTCTGCAGGCCAGGGGCAAAAGAGGCTCAAAACCACAATATGTCACTGTGCAGGGCTGGGGAAACTGGTTCCACCAGACTAATTAGAAGGTTCATGCCCCCTGCTCTTTGAGCGGGGCTAATCAGGTGACTCATTGCCATTATTTTTAAGTTGATTTTTGGTGTCCTGATCTAGATGTAAGACCGCGTTCTGTTTTCTGGAAGTCCAGGGAGGGTCCATGTTGGCGTGTTCGGGAACACCGCCAGAAGCAGAGAGTCCGGAGGAACTGGGATTTGTATTGAACTGTTTAAGTTTGTTAAGCAAACATAATTTGGACAGTAAATGTTAAAAAGATTAATTGTGAGTTTTATATTATGTAAGCGATTTGCATTGTACATCGCAGGAGGTTAATTATCACTGTATTTTGTGTAAAAGTGTTCTATAATTATATATTGTAAATGGCCTCCACCTTGCCGGAATTGGGACATTCCTCCACAAAATGGGGGGGGGGGGGGATGTAGTGTATTTGGGAGTGTTTTATATTATAATTTGGATCGGGCTCGGGAGCCCATTTATCTCTCTCTTCCCGCGTTTCCGCCAAGCTGGGTGCGGGCCATGTTGTGAGAGCTCCCTCATTTTGTAAGATAACGAATCAATTGTTTCTAATCAATACATTATTTCTACCTTAAAGTGATTTGATAATCTTTATTCTTTTGGAAAATCACTTTATCTTTTTTTTTTTTATTATTTTGCTTCTTATTTTATATCAATCCTCTAATCCCCCCTTTATGAATTTACACTACTACATGTATAAACATGCTTACTAATCTTGGTTGCCCTCTCTCCCTTGGGCCTGTTACATTTAAGTTGAGTAACTCAAAATAGAAAGAGATAGCAAGAAGCCTCCCTTTTACATTTTTTTTTCATGTGTTTGGCTAGGTCACTGCATGCATGCGATATTGAAATTACTTAAAACCTTAAAGAGTTGTCACTGCCTTGGTAGTTATTCGTTTATACAATCTATATAGGACATTTTTCTTATAGAGGCCTATCACAAAAATTACACGCGATCTGTAAAATCAATCTATTGTTTATTTGATTTGTCAACTCGAATTTTCTAGGTTCAGTACTTCGTAACATATAATTCATGTTAAGAAGTCTCGAATCAGTAAAGGTTTTCACTAATAAATATTAATTAATCTTTTGTCTTAAAATGCCACTGGCGATTTGTGAAACGCATGTTATGTATGGGTTATAATTATAATACATGTAGTTATAATAGACTCTGTTGCGTAACATTAATTTATAAACCATTTGTATGCTGTCGATGCAGACTTCACGACATTAATGTTTTGTAAGGTGGCAAAACAATTATTATAAATACGTCTTGGTAGTTGCATCCGATGTAATTTGTTTAATATTCTAGGCTTTATTCCGACACAGCCACTCAGGAGAAAATAAAGATGTAGCCTACATGTTTCTCGGTTGATCTCCCTTTGATTACATAGTGACCATGGTGACGAGGAACCGGGAGTTGGAAAACAAATTCAAAGCATAAATAAATAGACTTTCAGAGGAAAAGAGAACACATTATTTTTTAAACATTGCAGCATAATGATGAGTTGAATATAGATCAGCTACTTGAAGGAGAAGTCTTTGGTCAGGACTGAGGCACGTACAGTACACAAAATGTCGACATTATCTTGCATCTACACGCAGTCATGCTTAGCGAGAGTTTTTCGTACTTTTTTGCACCACAACACAAAATAACTTATAATAAATATAACAATCGCATTTCGAAACTTTTTAATATTTACAAAAACAATATAGGATATTTTTCTTTTCTATTAATGCAGGGTAATCCCTAATTTCACTGTGTGATTCTATGCTAAGATATATGAATCGAACGAAAAGTATTAATTTTGATGTGGCCACACCCCTCGAACAAAATAAAAATATACTTTATTTATTCATATTTTAATCCTCTTTTCAACGGTATAAATTTTATTTTGTTCGAAGGGTGTGGCCACAGCAAAAATTTGAACCAAAGACGGAAAAAATGCTTTATTTTGATAAAAACTAGCAAAGTGCACGTGTTTAGACGTTTTCTGTACAAATATGACGTCATCAAATAAAAAAAAAATGGCATAAACTATGTAAGTTTGATACCCAAGGATAATATTTCTATTGTTAATTTTCTTCTTCCCCTCAGTTTAATTTTCCTGAAAAAATAGGCCGATTTAGTCCCTTCGTGGATTTAGCTCTTTTGACCTTTACTCGGCACTCAGGGCCATTGAGCAGTGAGGGGTCTTTATCGTGCCAACGCCTGCCGTGACAAGGGGCCTCAGTTTATAAGGCCTTATCTGAAGGACTCGCAACTTTCACTTCAAAGTGCCGGGCGAATGGCGAAGGAACAGTTGCTACCCATTTTTTATCGGCTTCGGTCAGTCACTGCCGAGATTCGAACTCACGATCTCCGTTCACGGAGCGAGCGCTCTACCGATTGAGCTACCGTGAACGGTCTATGTGAAAAGAAAGCATTAGCATAATGCCAAACTATCAGCATACATGTATAACGAAGAATTATCATTATGTCATATACATGTATGTTATCCACAGAAGGCAGTTTCGAGGTTCCACAGATAGATCTCATAAATTGCATCGTCATTGGATACTAAGCCTATTACAGTCTATTCATACAGAACGTTCGACAGTTTCACCACGTAGGGAATTTCAAGTTCATTGTGCCCTTTTGTGTATATTTATATAGTCTATCCATACTGATTGTTTGACATTTAATATAACGAGGAACTTCCAGAAACGGCCTTTCATAGGTTTATTGTGTGTTGTCCAATCCTTTACTAATCTGAATATAGACTATAGATTATATTTATAAATTACCTCGGAACTTCATTTAAAAAAAGTATTTAAAGCATTAATATCCTGATTTGAAATGATCATTTTTTTGTATGAGGGACCAAGCAAAATTTATCCCAATGATGGGACCAGTACAAACTGGCATGGGGCAGTGATTTTTTTTTTTTTTTTCATCGAAGAAAACCATGGGACAAAAACTTTTTTTAGCATTAAGTACTCATGGGAACAAACTTTTTTAAAATAAGTTGAAGTACTTAACTCAAGAAACACATTTATTAGTCCCCTACCGGTGAAACCGGAGGGAACTATAGGTTTCCTCTCAGTCTGTCCGTCCGTCTGTCCGTCTGTCGGTCTGTCTGTCCGTCCGTCTGTCTGCCTGTGTCTATCTGTCCCACTTGGTTTTCCGCACTTTTGTCTAAACGCTTGCAGATATTGGGCTGATTTTTGGTATGCAAGTGTATCTTGATGAGTTACAGATCAAGTTTGCATTTCGTTCCGCTTCAATGATTTTTGGCGGAATTACGACCTTTTCAATTTTTAAGGGTTTTCCGCATTTTTTTTTCTTAACGCTTGCAGATATTGAGCTGATTTTTGGTATGTGACTTTACCTTGATGAGTTATAGATCAAGTTTGCATTTCATTCCGCTTCATTGATTTTTGACGGAATTATGGCATTTTCAATTTTTAATGGGAACCAGATTACACTTGCCGGAAGAAGACTAGTATTGCTAATGCAATACTCTCAGAATACTTGTTATATTTAAAAATATATATTTTATATTTTACAAAAAACGTCATATTATTTAAAGTCAAAAAAAGGATGCGAATTGCAACATAATTTTTCAAATTAATGGAAAAATTAACAAAGTAACAATGTTAATAAGAGTTATGAAAATAAAACAAATTTATTTCAATAAATCTCATGCATTTAATTTAAATATACTATTAACAAATTCTAGAGCATCATCAGAATCAATCATGTACTTTACACACGAATGGTGTCTCAAGTTTAATCAATTCAGAGAAACTGTCATCGTTTAATCAATCCAAAAAATTTTAATCGATGTTTGAAATATCTATAATCTGAAAGACTCCTTCAGTAATTAATTGTTAAAAATGCACTTTTTGTTATTTTTGTTCCCATAATCTCATGAACATCAAGATATAACCATGGGACAGTAACTTTTTACAAGTGTAAAGGCATGGGTCAACTATTTTTTTTTAAAATACCATGGGACATGTAATTTTTTTAAATGAAAATTTTGTTTTGGACTGGTCCCATCATAGTGATAAATTTTGCCTGGTCTCTGAGTATGAAATACTGTAGTACAATAAATAAGTATTTGTTTATTACTTAATGAAAAAGGTGTCAAGTAAATCCTAACTTTTGAGGAAAATTAAAATTTTCAAACCAGCACTAAATTTAGAAATTTTATTATATCTACTTGACTTAATTGAAGAAAAAAATACAGCCATAAAACACGCATTAATTATGGATATGTTTCATTTTGATATTTGTTCATATTTGTTATTCATAGTCGATATAATTCCTGATAAAACGTCACCGTTTTTCAATCAATAATGAAGAAAGCCAGTTAATTGGAACCAGCAAGGATAGACACTAATGGTAAGAATGATACATATCTTTTAATGAACATCTCATTTGATTATAATATTATCACGCTAAAATTTCATACACATACATTCAAGGATATAAATGAAACCAAAAGCGTGCAGTGATCAACTTTCTATAAATTCGTTTCATGCATAGGCCTCGCAAGATTGAAAATATATATAAAATTAATATTTTTAAGTCACCTGAGTCACTCAGGTCGGGTCGCCCATTGTGCATCGTCCGTTAACATTTGAACATTTGCAGCTTCTTCTCTGGAATGCCTTGACCAATTTTGGTATTTAGCATCTATGGACAAAGGGAAAACAAATTCTGAATGTCATGGTCTCTTTCCCGAACGGGCTTAGAAAAATTGCCAAAATCATAAAAATTAATAACATCTTCAAAAATCTTCTTATATCGTATATTATGATAAGTAAGGTGCCTCTTCGAAGACACAAGTGTGTCTTTACCAGATTTGTGAAACTTTGGACCACTGGTTTAAGTATTTTGGAGCTTTTCACGGCTCCTTTGATCTTGTAGGGAAATTTGTACTCCACTGAGAGAATGTATTCCCCTTTGTTATTCACTTTTGATAATTAATCACTGTAAATAATGTAATTGATAGGTCAATAATTAGAGCACTGTACAATGACTTTAAATTATTTAATTATAATACAAAAACTACTTTATTTTTATGGTCAAATAGACAAATACATAATACATAAATAAAAATAAGACAAAAATACTTCAAGATGTATTAAATATTATTCAAAGACCAAGAGAAGCCAAGGTGAGAAGAAGGAATAACATGGGTAAACCATATGTGTTCAAACACTATTGTTTTGTTTAGCCTGCATGATGATATTGTCAAATGGGAAGTATTATTTATCATGTACACGTAGAAGCAAGTAAAGAGATTTACTTCATGATATGTCGTTGAGTACTAAAGTAATTTCTATCAGGTTTTTGGTTAGGTTTTTTACTTTAATGGATCCTCTTGTTTTAAAAAATCATTATAAGTGTGTTAAAATAACCAGTTCATCTTAATTTAAGCCATGATTACAGTTCTAAAATGTAAGAAGCACCATATTGCAGGAATTCAACAAAAACATCCTTATGGAACAAAAAAGAAAATAATAACTAGTGCTAATTGTAACGGGAACCGTTACAGATGTTCCTCAAACGGCTCCCCAATCCCTTATGATGCCCCATTCCCTACAAGCTTCAATAAATTAGACAATACTTTTGTAATATAGATGGACACTTTATTTTTAAGGGTATTTTATTGGAAAACTACTCCGATATAGCCAAATGGGTATTAGTCAATCAAATTTCAGCGCATGTGCTTGCACATGTTTTCTACATTTTTCACATTAATTTTCTTATAGTGTCTCACAATACATACATTTATGTTAAATATTAAAGAATCTCATTGAAAATAAGAGAGATGTAACCCTTTAAGTATTAGCCAATTAGAATTCAGCATACGCGCATGCATGGCCTTGCATTCAATTTTGATAACATCATAATGTAGGAGCTCTATGTGCCTATCCATGTCGTAAATTTCATCCTGTTTTGTTGAAAACCAAGGGAGTTATAGACATTTAAAGTTTCAACAAATCAGATTGCAGCACACCTGCATGCGCATGTTTTCAAGAAATTTCCTATGCAACATGTTGTAGCACCTTATAATATATACTTATATTTTAAATTTCAAAGTATTTTGTCAAAAAACAAGGAAATTATTGAGATTTCTGTATCAGCCAATCAGAGAAGAGCGCACGTGCATGCGCGCGAGTTCACGCTAATTTGACCATGTTATCTTGTCTAGACTACTAATATGTCTTCTTATTTTGAGTTTCAAAGCAATTCATCAAGAAATATAAAAGTTACGGCTTCATCAAGTATATCAGTTATTTCACTCATTGCACGCGCGCGCACGTGCATGCATGTGCGCGCAAAATGACCTTGGTTCCGAACACCTACACAACATACCTATTAACCCTAAAAAGGTTTCATGTCAATCGGATGAGTGGTTCTATGAGAACACTCCCGGACAAAAAAGTACCGGAGAAGAAAGTAGAAAAAAAGAAGAATAATAATAACTAGAAACTCATTGCGAGCAATGAGAGGTCTTCCGTCCGATTTTGAAAATGAAACCGTAAATTCAAGCTGAAAAGGTGATAAAAGAAATTCAGACACTCTGGAGATTTAACCCTGGTCGTCAGCGTGAAAATCTAACGTGCTAACCATTAACTTTTTTGCATCACTTCCTGTCACGACCGGAAGTAACGGCGATACAAGATTCAAATAAACTGATGACTGACTATCAGTTCTGAAAGTTTTAGACTTCAGTCGTTTACTGTTGCCGAGCAATATTGTGAGAACAAATTCTAATTTTGAGTACAGGTAAACACGCGACCGGAAGTGAATTTTATAAAAAAAAATATCTGACGTTTCTCTATACATTTGCAGTATCTACAAAATGCATAAAAAACATTTCAAGTACTTTATCGATAAGCAATATTTATGAGAAAGTTAAATATCGAAATAACGTAGTTTATCACCTAAAACCAGAAGCGAAAGAGATGCAATAAAGTGATGCAAACTTTAATTTAAAAAAGAAAAGTTAAAATTTTTGATTTCTTTGATCACTTCCTGTGACGACCGGAAGTTACGACGGGCGCGTTTAAGCAAAATGGTTTTGCCTACTCTTCAAGGTCTGCTACTCATAAAAATTTGGTGTTTTAATCTTTTACCTGTTTTTGAGATTTCGCTCAGACAATTTTGCATTTTGAGGACAGAAAAACACGCGACCGGAAGTGAATTTTTGAAAGCTATTTGAGGTTACTCTAGACCTTTGCACTCTGAATAACATATTTAAAATTCATTACAAATACATTATCTATAAAGAATATTTATGGGAAAGTAAAATACTCAAATTTTGTAGTTTTTCTCTTATAACCGGAAGTTGTCGTTTTTGTTTCCGGTGGGACCAACATCTTTCGAATCTGCGAAAAAGATGCAATAAAGTGATGCAATTCTTAAATAAAAAAAGAAAAGTTGAAATTTTCGATTTCTTTGATCACTTCCTGTGACGACCGGAAGTGACGGCTGACGCTCTGAACCCAAATTATTTTGCCTACATCTTAAGGTCTGTTGCTCATATAAATCTGGTGTCTTAATCTCTTACCATTTCCGAGATCTTGCTCAGACAACTTCTCATTTTTAGGACAGAAAAACACGCGACCGGAAGTGAATTTTTAAAAGATATTTGAGGTTACTCTAGACATTATCTGTCTGAATAACATATTTAGAATTCATTTCAAATACTTTATCAACAAAAGATATGAATGGGAAAGAAAAATACTCAAATTATGTAGTTTTTCTCTTGTAACCGGAAGTTGACGTTTTTGTTTCCGGTGGGACCAACATATTTCAAAACTACAAAAGAGATGCAATAATGTGATGTAAGAATTGATTTAAAAAAGGAAAGTTGAAATTTAACGATTTCTTTGATCACTTCCGTAAGCGACCGGAAGTGCCGACGACGAACGAAAAGGTGCCCTCTCTAATCTAGAAATCATGTTCTATCATCTCTTACAAGTCTCCAGTTAATATCTTAAGCCATTCTTGAGAACACTCGCGGACAAAATTTCATTTTAAAATCAGAAAATTGCCCATAACTTGGCACTGGAACCGAATTTACCAAAAAACGGAATTTTATATAAAATTCATATAAATACCTTTAATCCCTGAAAATTTCAAAGAAATTCATTGAAAAGTTTTCGAGAAATCGCGTGCACAAAATTTTGTCTAAAAAAAAAGAATAATAACTAAAAACTCATTGCGAGCAATGAGAGGTCTTCCGTCCGATTCTGAAAATAAAAACAAAAAATCACGCTGAAAAAGTGATTAAAGAAATTCAGCGTGTAAATCCAAGAAAGCTAATCATTAACCATTCACTTTTTTTGCATCACTTCCTGTCACGACCGGAAGTAACGGCGATACAAGATTTTCTCACGATTCAAATAAACTGATGACTGACTATCAGACCTGAAAGTTTTAGACTTCAGTCGTTTACTGTTGCCGAGCAATATTGTGAGAACAAATTCTAATTTTGAGGACAGGTAAACACTCGACCGGAAGTGAATTTTATAAAATCTCTGCAAACTTTTTCAATCAAAAAGATGAAAACATACATAAAACTCCTAGAAGACTCTCTATTAACCCTGTAAATCCCAGAGAAAAATATTGAAAAACAAAAAGTTGCAAATTTAACATTTTTGAATTCACTTCCGTTTGCGACCGGAAGTAAAAACGACGAAAAATAATGGTCAATCAACATATCTACATTTGATGCTCTATCACCTCAGCAAGTTTCATATTCATATCTTTAGCCATTCTCTGATGATACTGTTTACTTTCTTTTATTCTTTATGTATTCAACTTTTCATTTCATGTAATTCAATATACAGGCATGTCCATGTAATCTTTTTCTGCACTTCTATATACTTCTGCATCAGACCATTTGTCTACTACGAAAGGTTGGTCACGATACATTATTTCGCGCGAAACGTCACGGGTAAATATTCGCGCATTTCCTTTGGAATATATTTTCTATTGAATGGTGATAGCTTCAATGAAATTTCAAAATGTTCTTATAACCTGAATATCGAGCTTGAGAAAGTATATTTATCATATTGTACTTATTATATATCGTATGGATAAGTAACACTAAAGCAGTGATTTAGGTAAGATTTTCTACAAGTTTTATTTTCCTGTTTACCCCCAAAGTGGACTATCCCGATTAGTTACACATTCATGAAAAGACTGGAATGTTTCGCCCAAAAACATGTCTCGTCCTGCGACGGTCAAGGAATCTGATACCATTTATGTTCAATAACAACATCTTTTAGAAAAAAAATATTTATATCAACTTCATTAAACAATCTTTAAAAAAATGGTTTTCTTATTTTTGTCTTTTCTGTTCATTTAATATGACACAAGCCTGCATGGGGAAAAACAATGGCCACGTAATAATTACTATATATTGATTGCTTTAGTCAGGCAAGTTTCTTGAAAAGCTATTACTTATAACCATGGTTTAGGATCAGTTTTTCCGTGGTGTAAAACAAAAGGTTGTAGTTATCGTATTTCCACTTGTAGTCATGTCGTTTTTCTACTTTGAGATACAGACAAGAACAATTATAGTAGACGTTTGAGGAAACCCCGGATTAAAACTCTAGTTCGAAACAGAATTGCAACGTAATTGTGATGTGACAATCCAACAATTCCTTCACATTTCTTTGATCCTTATGGTACTTTCATTCAAACAAACGCTCGGCTGACTCCGTAAATTCCGACCTACTTATCGGAGTTTACGGAAACAGCCGCCATTTTGGACCCGCTTCAAATTTAGAAATGCGAATATCTAGAGTTTGGATTGATCAATTATGAAATAAATTATATATTAAGCATTTTCAGAAGAGCGTCTATTAACCCTATTAAAATAAAAGAAAAATATAGAAAAACAAAAAAAGTTTCAAATTTCGACTTTTTTAAATTCGCATCCGATAACGACCGGAAGTACTGACGACGCACAAAAAGGTAATTCCCCTCATCTAGAAGACATAACCTATCATCTCTAACAAGTCTCCAGTTCATATCTTAAACCATTTTTGAAAAAAAGGGGGGACAAAATCTCATTTTAAAATCAGAAAACTGTCAATAACTTGGCACCGGAAGCGAGTTTTCCAAATTTTCCTTCTGATGAACAAAGTCCATTTGACGACACACAATTCCTGAAAGTTTCATTTAAAACCACTGAATAGTTTTTGAGAAATCGCCTGCACAAAATTTTGGGGAAAATAATAATAATAATAATAATAACTAGAAACTCATTACTAGTAATGAGAAGGTCTTCCGTTATACTACTTCCTGTTTGCATAAACATGTCTTTTCCAACGTCGGTATAAGCCTAAAACTGATGTAGAAACAAAATAACTTAAAAAAATTACTTTTTTCTTCATTTCCTGTCACGACCGGAAGTAATGACGACAGACGATTTTTACACGATGCAAATGAACTGATGACTGACTATAAGTCCTGAAAGTTTTAGACTTCAGTCTTTTACTCTTACCGAGCAATTGTGAGAACACATTCTAATTTTGGGGACAGGAAAACACACGACCGGAAGTGAATTGAATAAAAATCTCTGAATTTTCTCATGACATTTGTAGTATCTACAGCATATGTATAAAAAAAACATTTCAAATACTTATCTTTAAGTGATATTTATGAGAAAGCTAAACATCGAAATAACGTAGTTTATCTCTTTAAACCGGAAGTTTACAGTTTTTGTTTCCGGTGGAATCTAACATATTTCAAAACACGAAAGAGATGCAACAAAGTGATGCAAGTTTTAATTTTATAAAGAAAAGTTGAAATTTTCGATTTTTTGATCACTTCCTGTGACGACCGGAAGTGACGGCTGACGCGTCTAACCCTATGTGTTTTGCCTACTCCTCAAGGTCTATAACTCATTCAAGTTTGGTGTCTTAATCTCATGCCGTTTCCGAGATCTCGCTGAGATAACTTTTCATTTTGAGGACAGGAAAAACACGCGACCGGAAGTGAATTTTACTAAGATTTTTGACGTTACTCTAGACATTTGCAGTCTGAATAACATATCTAGAAATCTTTTCAAATACTTTATCTACAAAAGATATTTAAGGGAAAGTAAAATACTCAAATTATGTAGTTTTCCTCTTCTAACCGGAAGTTGTCGTTTTTGTTTCCGGTGGGACTGACATATTTCGAAACTACACATAAGATGCAATAATGTGATGCAAAAAAAAATTCAAAAAAGAAAAGTTGAAATTTTCGATTTCTTTGATCACTTCCTGTGACGACCGGAAGTGACGGCTGACACGCTTAACCCAAATGGGCTCGCCTACTCCTCATGATCTATTACTCGTATAAGTTTGGTGTCTTAATCTCTAACCGTTTCTGAGATCTCACTCGGAAAAAATATTTTTGAAAAAAACGGAAATCGGACATATCTGACCACCGGAAGTGAATTTTGAAAAAATGAAAAAAACGCCTCGGGGTATTTTCATTCTCTATCAACCCTGAAAATTTCAGGAAAATCCGTCCAGTCATCTCTGAGAAATCCTGCCGACAAAAAAAGGGGAAAAAAATAATAATAATAATAATAATAACTAGAAACTCATTACTAGTAATGAGAAGGTCTTCCGTTATACGACTTCCTGTTTGCATGAACATGTCTTTTCCAACGTCGGTATTAGCCTAAAACTTATGTAGAAACCAAATAACTTAAAATATACTTTTTTGCTTCGTTTCCTCTCACGACCGGAAGTAATGACGACACACGATTTTTACACCAAGCAAATGAACTGATGACTGACTATAAGTCCTGAAAGTTTTAGAGTTCAGTCTTTTACTGTTGCCGAACAATTGTGAGAACAAATTCTAATTTTGAGGACAAGAAAACACACGACCGGAAGTGAACTGAATAAAAATCTCTGAATTTTCTCTTGACTTTTGCAGTATCTACAGCATATGTAAAAAAAAAAAAAAAAAAAAAAAAAAAAAAAACATTTCAATTACTTATCTATAAGTGATATTTATGAGAAAGCTAAACCACGAAATAACGTAGTTTATCTTTTAAAACCGGAAGTTTAAAGTTTTTTTCCGGTGGAATTTAACATATTTTAAAACAGCGAAAGGGAAGCAATAAAGTGATGAAAATTTTAATTTTAAAAAGAAAAGTTGAAATTTTCGATTTCTTCGATCACTTCCTGTGATGACCGGAAATGACGGCTGACGCTTTTAACCCTATGTGTTTTGCCTTCTCACCAAGTTTTATTACTCCTACAAGTTTGGTGTTTTACTTTCATGCCGTTTCCGAGATCTCGCTGAAATAACTTTTCATTTTGTGGACAAGAAAACACGCGACCGGAAGTGAATTTTATTAAGATATTTCATGTCAATCTAGACAACTGCAGTCTCAATAACATATATAAAAATCATTTAAAGAACTCTATCTATAAGCGATATGTTGGGGGAAATTCAAAACCCCTATTATGTAGTTTTTCTCTTAAAACCGAAAGTTGTCGTTTTTTGTTTCCGGTGGAACCAAGACATCTCGTAACTGTGAAAAAGATACAATTATATGATGCAAGTCTTATTTCAAAAGAGAAAATTTGAAATTTTCGATTTCTTTGATCACTTCCTGTGACGACCGGAAGTGACGACTGACGCTCTTAAGCCAAATTGTTTTGTCTACTTCTCAAGGTTTAATACTCTTATCAGTTTGGTGTCTAAATCTCTTACCGTTTCTGAGATCTCACTCGGACAAGTTCTCATTTTGCGGACATTTAAACGCGCGACCGGAAGTGAATTTTACAAAGATATTTGACGTTACTCTAGACATTTGCAGTCTTGATAACATATTCAAAAATCAGTTCAAATACATTATGTATAAAAAATATTTATGGGAAAGTAAAATACTCAAATTATGCAGTTTTTCACTTATAGCCGGAAGTTGACGTTTTTGGTTCCGGTAAGACTAACATATTTCGAATCTACAAATAAGATGCAACAATGTAATGAAAGAAAAAAATCAAAAAAGAAAAGTTGAAAATTTCGATTTCTTTGATCACTTCCTGTGACGACCGGAAGTGACGGCTGACGCTCTTAACCCAAATGGTTTTGCCTACTCCTCAAGATCTATTAACCGTATAGGTTTGGTGTCTTAATCTCTTACCTTTTCTGAGATATGACTGGGACAAAATATTTTTGAAAAAAACGGAAATCGGACATATCTGACGACCGGAAGTGAATTTTGAAAAAATGAAAAAAACGCCTAGGGGTATTTTCATTCTCTATCATCCCTGAAAATTTCAAGAAAATCCGTCCAGCCATCTCTGAGAAAACGCTCCGACAAGAAAAGGGGAAAAAAAAAATAATAATAAAAAGAAACAGTAGAATCACTATAAGGTCTTCCGTCTGAAACGGAAGACCTTAATAATAAACAGTACAATCACTATAAGGTCTTCCGTCTGGAACGGAAGACCTTAATAATAACTAGAAACTCATTACTAGTAATGAGAAGGTCTTCCGTTATACGACTTCCTGTTTGCATGAACATGTCTTTTCCAACGTCGGTATTAGCCTAAAACTTATGTAGAAACAAAATAACTTAAAAAATACTTTTTTGCTTCGTTTCCTCTCACGACCGGAAGTAATGACGACACACGATTTTTACACCAAGCAAATGAACTGATGACTGACTATAAGTCCTGAAAGTTTTAGAGTTCAGTCTTTTACTGTTGCCGAACAATTGTGAGAACAAATTCTAATTTTGAGGACAAGAAAACACACGACCGGAAGTGAACTGAATAAAAATCTCTGAATTTTCTCTTGACTTTTGCAGTATCTACAGCATATGTAAAAAAAAAAAACAAAAAAACATTTCAATTACTTATCTATAAGTGATATTTATGAGAAAGCTAAACCACGAAATAACGTAGTTTATCTTTTAAAACCGGAAGTTTAAAGTTTTTTTCCGGTGGAATTTAACATATTTTAAAACAGCGA
Organism: Saccostrea echinata; assembly: GCF_033153115.1. Classification (NCBI taxonomy): domain Eukaryota; kingdom Metazoa; phylum Mollusca; class Bivalvia; order Ostreida; family Ostreidae; genus Saccostrea; species Saccostrea echinata. Next base: position 4,945,991 of record NW_026889771.1, on the reverse strand, counting down.
AAGGGAAGCAATAAAGTGATGAAAATTTTAATTTTAAAAAGAAAAGTTGAAATTTTCGATTTCTTTGATCACTTCCTGTGATGACCGGAAATGACGGCTGACGCTTTTAACCCTATGTGTTTTGCCTTCTCACCAAGTTTTATTACTCCTACAAGTTTGGTGTTTTACTTTCATGCCGTTTCCGAGATCTCGCTGAAATAACTTTTCATTTTGTGGACAAGAAAACACGCGACCGGAAGTGAATTTTATTAAGATATTTCATGTCAATCTAGACAACTGCAGTCTCAATAACATATATAAAAATCATTTAAAGAACTCTATCTATAAGCGATATGTTGGGGAAAATTCAAAACCCCTATTATGTAGTTTTTCTCTTAAAACCGGAAGTTGTCGTTTTTTGTTTCCGGTGGAACCAAGACATCTCGTAACTGTGAAAAAGATACAATTATATGATGCAAGTCTTATTTCAAAAGAGAAAATTTGAAATTTTCTATTTCTTTGGTCACTTCCTGTGACGACCGGAAGTGACGACTGACGCTCTTAAGCCAAATTGTTTTGTCTACTTCTCAAGGTTTAATACTCTTATCAGTTTGGTGTCTAAATCTCTTACCGTTTCTGAGATCTCACTCGGACAAGTTCTCATTTTGCGGACATTTAAACGCGCGACCGGAAGTGAATTTTACAAAGATATTTGACGTTACTCTAGACATTTGCAGTCTTGATAACATATTCAAAAATCAGTTCAAATACATTATGTATAAAAAATATTTATGGGAAAGTAAAATACTCAAATTATGCAGTTTTTCACTTATAGCCGGAAGTTGACGTTTTTGGTTCCGGTAAGACTAACATATTTCGAATCTACAAATAAGATGCAACAATGTAATGAAAGAAAAAAATCAAAAAAGAAAAGTTGAAAATTTCGATTTCTTTGATCACTTCCTGTGACGACCGGAAGTGACGGCTGACGCTCTTAACCCAAATGGTTTTGCCTACTCCTCAAGATCTATTAACCGTATAGGTTTGGTGTCTTAATCTCTTACCTTTTCTGAGATATGACTGGGACAAAATATTTTTGAAAAAAACGGAAATCGGACATATCTGACGACCGGAAGTGAATTTTGAAAAAATGAAAAAAACGCCTAGGGGTATTTTCATTCTCTATCATCCCTGAAAATTTCAAGAAAATCCGTCCAGCCATCTCTGAGAAAACGCTCCGACAAGAAAAGGGGAAAAAAAAAATAATAATAAAAAGAAACAGTAGAATCACTATAAGGTCTTCCGTCTGAAACGGAAGACCTTAACTAGAAACTCATTGCGAGCAATGAGAGGTCTTCCGTCCGATTCTGAAAAAAAGAAAACTTAAGCTGAAAAAGTGATAAAAGAAATTCAGACACTCTGGAGATTTAACCCTGGTCGTCAGCCTGAAAATCCAACGTGCTAACCATTAACCATTCCCTTTTTTGCATCACTTCCTGTCACGACCGGAAGTAACGGCAATACAAGATTTTCTCACGATTCAAATAAACTGATGGCTGACTATCAGTCCTGAAAGTTTTAGACTTCAGTCGTTTACTGTTGCCAAACATAGACCGGAAGTTGACGTTTTATTTCCGGTGGAATCTAACATATTTCAAAACAGCGAAAGAGATGCAATAAAGTGATGCAAATTTTAGTTTAAAAAAGAAAGAAGAGAAATAATATGAGTGCATCCTCTGATCTAAAAAGAAAACAGGTTTTGTAATCCTCAGAAATAGTTCTATCATTTAATAGTTGCATATTTAATATCAGAGGTTACGTCCTATATTAAATATCGAAAAATAGCTTTAAAAACTAGCTGTTTTGTAGAAATTTTCAGGATATGAGGAAAATGACGCATTTCATGACATCTTAATGCATAGGCTAGCCAGAAAATTACGTCATTTTTGATAGATACGCAGTCATCAAAGGTCTAAATGATATTTAATGCATTGTCAACTAAAACCAAGCAGTTTCAGTTTTTCTGAAATTCACAGGGCCAAAAAAGGCCCTAAGTGAACCTTGTTCTTTAATATTGAAACCACTTCACTTGCGCAATGTACCAGCCATCATCGAGGTTTACCTTGCACTCATTCTCTGAAGTAACGAGTGTCAGGCAGGTTATTTTTTTTCTTATAGTGCGGAATTATAGGATGAAAACTAGCCAGCTAAATTTTGTGCAAGTGCTAGTAGATTTACATCGGATTTGTTACTTGAGTTTTAACAATAACTGATAGCAGAGAAAATAATCAGTTACTGATAAAAACTAAAAAAATTATTGTGTTTATTTCCTTTATTTTTTATGCATTCAACTTTCTTTTCTATGCAATTCCAAATACAGACATGTCCGTCTATTCTTTTTCTGTACTTCTACACTACTGCATCAGACCATTTGTGAAAGGCGGGTCAAGATACATTATTTCGCTTCAAACGTCACGAGTAAATCATCGCACCTTTTCTTTGGAATGTGTCTTCAGTTGAATAAGTGTACGGGATAGCTTCAATGAAATTTTAAAAAAAATTATGTTGCTATAGCCTTATTTTCGAGCCTAAGAATGTATATTAACACACTGTACATATAACATACCGTATACGGGCAAGTAACATAAAGGCAGCGCTAAGTTTTTTTTTACACATTTTATATTCCTCTTCACCCCCAAAGTGGATTATTTCAATTAGTAACACATTAATGAAAAGACTGGAATGTTTCGCAACAAAACACGTCTCGCCATATGACGCTCAAGGAATCTGATACCTATTATGTTCAGTAACTTGCATCCAGAAAGGAATATTACCCTACTAAAATCAAAGAAAAACATTACGACGCACGAAAAGGCAAACCCGCACATCTAGAAGTCATGTTCTATGCTCTCCAACAATTCTCCAGTTCATATCTTGAGCCGTTCTTTAGATCTCGCGCGGATTAAATTTCATTTCAAAATCAGAAAAATGTCCATAACATGGAACTGGAAACAAATTTCTCCAAAATTCTTATAAATGTAACAACGGCATTTTATAGCGCATTATCCCTGAAAGTTTGATGAAAAACCATTCAATAGTTCTCGAGATATTGTGTGCACAAGATTTGTCTAAAAAATCTATTTTTAAAATGTCTTCTGGTGGACAATTTTAAAAACGAATTACATATTAAACATTACGATAAGAGTCTCTATTACCCCTTTTAAAATCAAAGAAAAATATTGAAAAACATAAAAGTTGAAAAAATTGACTTTTTTGATTCGCTTCCGGTAGCGACCGGAAGTACTCCCGACGCACGAAAAGGCAAACCCGCATATTTAGAAGTCATGTTCTATGCTCTCCAACAAGTCTCCAGTTCATATCTTTAGCCGTTTTTTAGATCTCGCGCGGATAAAATTTCATTTCAAAATCAGAAAAATGTCCATAACTTGGAACCGGAAACGAATTTCTCCAAAACTCTTCCAAATGTAACAATGGCATTTCATACCGCATTATCCCTGAAAGTTTGATGAAAAACCACTGAATAGTTCTCGAAATATTGCGTGCACAAAATTTGTCTAAAAAATAAGAATAATAATAACTAGAAACTCATTGCGAGCAATGAGAGGTCTTCCGTCCGATTTTGAAAATGAAAACGTAAATTGAAGCTAAAAAGTGATAAAAAATAATCAGACACACTGGAGATTTAACCCTTGTCGTCAGCGTGAAAATCCAACGCGCCAACCATTTCGCCATTTGGACTCCCCCTTCAAAGTGAAAATGACGAATATCTAGAGTTTGGATTTATCAATTCGAAAACAAATTATATATTTAGTATTTTGAAAAGAGGCTCTCTTAACACTACAAATATTACAGAAAAATATTGAAGTAGAAAAAAATCGATTTTTTAAATTCGCTTCAGGTAGCGACCGGAAGTAACGACGACGCATGAAAAGGTCCCCTCTCCAATCTAAAAATCATGTTCTATCATCTCTAACAAGTCTCCAGTTCATATCTTTAGCCATTCTTGAAAACACTCACAGACAAAAGTTTCATTTTAAAATAAAAAAAATGTCCATAACTCGGCACTGGAACCGAATTTTCCAAAAAAAACGGAATTTCATATAAAACTCATATAAAGATCTTTTATCTCTGAAAATTTCAAGGAAATTCATTGAATAGTTCTCGAGAATTCGCGTGCAGAAGATTTTGTCTAAAAAAAAAAGAGAATAATAAAAATTCTCTAGAGTTTGGATTTATCAATTTTAAAACAAATTATATATTTATCATTCTTAAAAGAGTCTCTATTAACCCTACTAATATCATAGAAAAATATTGAAAAGCAGAAAAGTTGAAAAATTCGACTTTTTTAATTCGCTTCCGGTAGCGACCGGAAGTACTGATGACGAAAATGAAGATCGATTTGCACATCTAGAAGTCATGTTCTATAATCTCTAACAAGTCTCCAGTTCATATCTTTAGTTGTTCTTTAGATATCCCGCGGAAACTATTTCATTTTAAAATCAGAAAAATGTCCATAACTTGGAACCGGAAGCGAATTTTCCCAACATTCTTTTAAATGTAACAATGCCATTAACTGGCGCGTTATCCCTGAAAGAATGATGAAAAACCACTGAATAGTTCTCGAGATATTGCTTGGACAAAATTCGTCTAAAAAATAAGAATAATAATAATAACTAGAAACTCATTGCGAGCAATGAGAGGTCTTCCGTCCGATTCTTAAAATAAAAACGAAAATCCAAGCTGAAAAAGTGATAAAAGAAATTCAGGCACTGGAGATTTAACCCTGATCGTCAGTGTGAAAATTCAACGTGATTTCTTTGATCACTTCCTGTGACAAGCGGAAGTGACGACTGACGCGTTTCACCCAAATGATTTCGCCTCCTCCTCGAGGTTTATTACTCATAAAAGTTTGGTCTTTTAATCTTTTACCTGCTTTTGAGATCTCGCTCAGAAAATTTCTCATTTTGAAGACAGAAAAACACGCGACCGGAAGTGAATTTTTGAAAGATATTTAAGGTTACCCTAGACAATTGCACTATGAATAACATATTTAAAATTCATTTCAAATACTTAATCTATAAAGAATATTTATGGGAAAGTAAAATATTCAAATTATTTAGTTTTTCTCTTATAACCGGAAGTTGTCGTTTTTGTTTCCGATGGGACCAACATCTTTCGTATCTGCGAAAAAGATACAATAAAGTGATGCAATTTTTAATTAAAAAAAGAAAAGTTGAAATTTTCGATTTCTTTGATCACTTCCTGTGACGACCGGAAGTGACGGCTGACGCTCTGAACTCAAATGTTTTGTCTACATCTTAAGGTCTGTTTCTCATATAAGTTTGGTGTCTTAATCTCTTACCGTGTTCGAGATCTTGCTCAGACAACTGATAATGTGATATTCTTTGCATGTAAAATTATATTTATATATGCTTGTAGTAAAGACGCCTAAAATATTACATGGGTCTTTCAAAATGCAAGGATATTAAAGATTTCTTTTAAAAAATGAGAATAGCGCAGAATTCACAAAGAAAAAAAACGCTCAATGTCGTTTATAAAGATGAAAACGTAAATTAAAACTAAGAAATGAGAAAGAAAATTCAGACATAATTGGGAATAAACCCAGATCGCTGCTTTAAAATTTAATATGGACACCACGACACCAGCGCAATTTTACCATCCATCATCGATTTTTGTATCAATGCTTGAAGTAACAAGCGTTAAGGAGGATAAAAGCTTTTTATATATATATATACGGCGGAATTATAAAATGCTAACTAGTTAGCCCAATTTTGTGCAAGCAGATTAACATCGAAATTCGTTAATTGAGTTTAATTAAACAATAACTGTCAGCAGAAGAAATAATCTATTACTGATGAACTGATGATTCTGTTTACTTCTTTTATTCCTTATACATATATATTCAACTTTCTATTCCATGGAATTCCATATACATGTATTTCATGTCCATGTTATCTTTTTCTGCTCTTCTGTATCAGACCATTTGTCTACTATGAAAAGGGAGGGGTGTTACAATACATTATTTCGCGCCAAACGTCACGAGCAAATCTTCGCGCTTTTCTTTAAAATGTTTGTTCTATTGAATGGTTTCCATCAGCATATATATTATTGTATGTACCGTACAAATTACTAATTTTATTGCATTTGGAGGTCAGAATATTTATGTTTTCAAAGACAGATTATCCATTTCCAAAATCTGCCAGATCCAATAATTCCTGTACATTTTATTGATCCTTATGGTAGTTTCGTTCAACAAGACGCTCGGCTGTCTCCGTAAACTCCGACCAGCTCGTCGGAGTTTACGGAGACGGGCGCCATTTTGACCCCGCTTCAAATTTTAAAATGCAAATATCTAGAGTTTGAATTTATCAATTTTAAAACAAATTATATATTAAGCATTTTTAGAAGTGCTTTTATAAACTCTAATAATATCAAAGAAAAATAATGAAAAACAGAAAAGTTGAAAAAATCCATTTTTGAAATTCGCTTCCGGTGGTGACCGGAAGCATCGACGACACACAAAAAATTGGTCAGAACATCTACAAGTCATGCTCTATCATCTTTGACATGTCTCCAGTTCATACCTTTAGCCGTTCTAGAGGAGATAGAAAGACAAAAATCCAATTCAAAATCAGAAAATTGGCCATTACATGGAACCGAAAGAGATTTTTTGAATTTTCTCCTCAAATGCACAAAGTTCATAATAATGTCCATTATCCCTGTAAAAATCACTGAAAACCACTGAATAGTCTTTGAGAAAACGCGTGCACAAAATATGGAAGGAAAAATAAGAATAACAATAATAATAATAAGAAACAGTAGAATCACTATAAGGTCTTCCGTGAAAACGGAAGACCTTAACTAGAAACTCATTGCGAGCAATGAGAGGTCTTTCGTCCGATTTTGAAAGTAAAAATGTAAATTCAAGCTAAAAAGGTGATAAAAGAAATTCAGACACTTTGGAGATTTAACCCTGGTTGTCAGGGTGAAAATCCAACGTGCTAACCATTAACCATTCACTTTTTTGCATCACTTCCTGTCACGACCAGAAGTAACGGCGATACATGATTTCCTCGCGATTCAAATAAACTGATGAATGACTATCAGTTCTGAAAGTTTTACACTTCAGTCGTTTACTGTTGCCGAGCAATTTCTAATTCTGAGGACAGGTAAACACGCGACCGGAAGTGAATTTTATAAAAAATCTCTGACGTTTTTCTATACATTTGCAGTATCTACAAAATGCATAAAAAAATTTCAAGTACTTTATCGATAAGCAATATTTATGGGAAGGTTAAATATCGAAGTAACGTAGCTTATCACCTAAAACCGGAAGTTGACGTTTTTGTTTCCGGTGGAATCTAACATGTTTCAAAACAGCGAAAGAGATGCAATAAAGTGATGCAAACTTTAATTTAAAAAAGAAAAGTTAAAATTTTTTATTTCTTTGATCACTTCCTGTGACGACCGGAAGTTACGACGGACGCGTTTACCAAAATGGTTTTGCCTACTCCTCAAGGTCTGCTACTCATAAGAATTTGGTGTTTTAATCTTTTACTTGTTTTTGAGATCTCGCTCAGACAAGTTTTCATTTTGAGGACAGAAAAACACCCGACCGGAAGTGAATTTCTGAAAGATATTTAAGTTTACTTTAGACCTTTGCAGTCTGAATAACATATTTAAAATTCATTTCCAATATGTTATCTATAAAGAATATTTATAGGAAAGTAAAATACTCAAATTTTGTAGTTTTTCTCTTATAACCGGAAGTTGTCGTTTTTGTTTCCGGTGGGACCAACATCTTTCGAATCTGCGAAAAAGATGCAATAAAGTGATGCAATCTTTAAATAAAAAAATAAAGTTGAAATTTTCGATTTCTTTGATCACTTCCTGTGACGACCGGAAGTGACGGTTGACGCTCTGAACCCAAATGGTTTTTGCTACATCTTAAGGTCTGTTACTCATATAAGTCTGGTGTCTTAATCTCTTACCGTTTCCGAGATCTTGCTCAGACAACTTCTCATTTTGAGGACAGAAAAACACGCGACCGGAAGTGAATTTTTGAAAGATATTTGAGGTTACTCTAGACATTATCTGTCTGAATAACATGTTTAAAATTCATTCCAAATACTTTATCTACAATAGATATTAATGGGAAAGAAAAATACTCAAATTATGTAGTTTTTCTCTTATAACCGGAAGTTGACGTTTTTGTTTCCGGTGGGACCAACATATTTCAAAACTACAAAAGAGATGCAATAAAATGATGTAAGAATTGATTTAAAAAAGGAAAGTTGAAATTTAACGATTTCTTTGATCACTTCCGTAAGCGACCGGAAGTGCCGACGACAGACGAAAAGGTGCCCTCTCCAATCTAAAAGTCAAGTTCTATCATCTCTAACAAGTCTCCAGTTAATATCTTAAGCCATTCTCGAGAACACTCGCGGACAAAATTGCATTTTAAAATCAGAAAATTGTCCATAACTTGGCACTGGAACCGAGTTTACCAAAAAACGGAATTTTATATAAAATTCATATAAAGTCCTTTTATCCCTGAAAATTTCAAGGAAATTCATTGAATAGTTTTCGAGAAATCGCGTGCACAAAATTTTGTCTAAAAAAAGAATAATAACTAGATGAGATCTCGTTGCGAACAACGAGTGGGTCTTCCGTCCGATTTTTGATAAGATGAGATAAAATTTGACTGGGATTTTCGTTCAAATATAATGATATAAATAAATTGTTAAGACGAACAATTTTGCATTAATAATGTTTTACAAAATATTGATCATTAAAGATTATAGATTAAAGACTTTTCGGCCCTTCTTGGCCCCTAATGTGAGAGGTCAGCCCCTTTTTCTTGATATCATCTTAAAGCTCTCATGATTTTGAACACTTTTTGTTCAACAACTATTCAGAAATTCTTTTTTGTTTTCGGAATATATGCAAAAGAAATATTAAGGGCCGGCCCTTCAAGTCTTAAATGGGGACGTCTAGCAAAAATTCAAAGAGTGCATATTGTTTAGAATATTATTTTGAACGTCTTTTGTTCAATACTGTTTATCAAAATATTCTTCCTTTTCAAGACATGTTGCGCCAAAAATTATGCAATTTGGCTCCCTAAAGACCCCTTATTTCGTAACATATGATATCAACATCATGTTATTTAGATAAAGTGTGTGAAGAAAAACTATTTCGCCTCAGTGATATATTACAAAATATTGATCATTAAAGAGTAATTGATTTTATACTTTCGGCGCCTCTCGGCCCCTTATTTAAGGGGTCAGACCCTTTTCCTTCATATCACCTTAAAACTCTCATAATTTTTTACACTTTTTCTTCAACAACTAGTCAGAAATTCTTTTTCGTTTCTGAGATATTTGCAAAAGGAGTATTTAGGGGCCGGCCCTTCAACTCCTTAATGGGGACGTTTAGCAAAAAATGAAAGGTAGGATCTTGTTAAGAACATTATTTTGAACATCTTTTATTCAATATTGCTTATCAAAATATTTCCCACTTTTGAGATATAGAATTCCAAAGATTTGGCATTCTGGCCCCTTATGGCCCCTAATTATGTAACATTTGATGTGAATATTATAATATATAGTCGTACATTGTTGAGATAAACATTTTTGCTTCAGTAATGCATTACAAAATATTGATTGTTAAAGAGTTATTGTTCAAAGACTTTGGGCCCCTCTCAGCCCCTATTTTAAGGGTCCAGCCCCTTTTTCTTCATATCACTTTAAAGCTCTCATGATTTTGAACACTTTTTGTTCAACAACTAGTCAGAAATTCTTTTTCGTTTCTGAGATATTTTCAAAAGGAGTATTGAGGGGCCGGCCCTTCAACTCCTTAATGGGGACGTTTAGCAAAAAATGAAAGGTTGCGTCTTGTTTAGAACCTTATTTTGGACATCTTTTGTTCAATATTGCTTATCAAAATATTTCCCACTTTTGAGATATAGAATGCCAAAGATTTGGCATTCTGGCCCCTTATGGCCCCTAATTATGTAACATATGACATAAATATTATAATATATAGTTGTAAATTGTTAAGATAAACATTTTTGCTTCAGTAATGTATTCCAAAATATTGATTGTTAAAGAGTTATTTATTTATTACTTTTAGACCCTCTCGGCCCCTAATTTGATGAATCAGCCCTTTTTTCTTGATATCCTGTTAAAGATCTTGTCATTCCGCACAAATATTGTTCAGTATCTTTTAACAAAATATTTATACTTTTAATGATATGATACAAAATGTCTCAAAAATTCACTCATGATTTGTGTCCTAAATTTTGACCCCTACCGAGCTTCCATACTAGACACTTCCGGAAAATATCTAAACCCAGGTGCATAATGGCAACATGTCCTCTATCATCACTGAAAATTTCAGCGTTCTAGCTTAAGCCGTTTTTGAGTTCCATTACAGACAAGGAGGTCCTCTGAATTTTATTAAAAGGGCGATAACTTTTGACCGGAAGTGATTGTCAAAAAAATATTTAGCCGGAATTAACTTCAGATAACCTAGCACCAACCCTGAAAATTTGATGCAAATCCATCAACCCATCTCTGAGAAATCGTCTGCACAAAATTTGTGCAGAAAAAAAGAATAATAACTAGATGAGATCTCGTTGCGAGCAACGAGTGGGTCTTCCGTCCGATTTTTGATAAGATGAGATAAGAGTTTGAATGAGATTTTCGTTTAATGATATAAATAAATTGTTAAGACGAACAATTTTGCTTTAATAATGTTTAACAAAATATTGGTCATTAAAGGGTTATAGATTAAAGATTTTCGGCCCTTCTTGGCCCCTAATGTGAGAGGTCAGCCCCTTTTTCTTGATAACATCTTAAAGCTCTCATGATTTTGAACACTTTTTGTTCAACAACTATTTAGAAATTCTTTTTTGTTTTCGGGATATATGCAAAAGAAATATTAAGGGCCGGCCCTTCAAGTCCTAAATGGGGACGTCTAGCAAAAATTCAAAGAGTGCATATTGTTCAGAATATTATTTTGAACGTCTTTTGTTCAATACTGTTTATCAAAATATGCTTCCTTTTCGAGACATATTGCGCCAAAGATTATGCAATCTGGCCCCCTAAAGACCCCTTGTTGCGCAACATATGATATCAACATCATGTTATTTAGATAAAGTGTGTGAAGAAGAACTATTTCGCTTCAGTAATATATTACAAAATATTGATCATTAAAGAGTTATTGATTGTGTACTTTTGGCCCCTCTCGGTCCCTTATTTAAGGGGTCAGACCCTTTTCCTTGATATTACCATAAAGCTCTTATGATTTTTTACACTTTTTGTTCAACAACTAGTCAGAAATTCTTTTTCGTTTCTGAGATATTCACAAAAGAAGTATTTAGGGGCCGGCCCTTCAACTCCTTAATGGGGACGTTTAGCAAAAAATGAAAGGTTGCATCTTGTTTAGAACATTATTTTGGACATCTTTTGTTCAATATTGCTTATCAAAATATTTCCCACTTTTGAGATATAAAGCGTCAAAGATTTAGCATTCTGGCCCCTTATGGCCCTTAATTATGTAACATATGATGTGAATATCATAATATATAGTTGTAAATTGTTGAGATAAACATTTTTGCTATAGTAATGCATAACAAAATATTGATCGTTAAAGAGTTATTGTTCAAAGACTTTCAGCCCCTCTCAGCCCCTATTGTGAGGGTCCAGCCCCTTTTTCTTCATATCTCTTTAAAGCTCTCATGATTTTGAACACTTTTTGTTCAACAACTATTCAGAAATTCTTTTTCGTTTCCGAGATATTCACAAAAGAAGTATTTAGGGGCCGGCCCTTCAACTCCTTAATGGGGACGTTTAGCAAAAAATGAAAGGTTGCATCTTGTATAAAACATTATTTTGGACATCTTTTGTTCAATATTGCTTATCAAAATATTTCCCACTTTTGAGATATAAAGCCTCAAAGATTTAGCATTCTGGCCCCTTATGGCCCCTAATTATGTAACATTTGATGTAAATATCATAATATATAGTCGTACATTGTTGAGATACACATTTTTGCTTCAGTAATGCATTACAAAATATTGATCGTTAAAGAGTTATTGTTCAAAGACTTTGGGCCCCTCTCAGCCCCTTTTGTGAGGGTCCAGCCCCTTTTTCTTCATATCACTTTAAAGCTCTCATGATTTTGAACACTTTTTGTTCAACAACTAGTCAGAAATTCTTTTTCATTTCTGAGATATTTGCAAAAGAAGTATTTAGGGGCCGGCCCTTCAACTCCTTAATGGGGACGTTTAGCAAAAAATGAAAGGTTGCATCTTGTTTAGAACATTATTTTGGACATCTTTTGTTCAATATTGCTTATCAAAATATTTCCCACTTTTGAGATATAAAGCCTCAAAGATTTAGCATTCTGGCCCCTTATGGCCCCTAATTATGTAACATATGATGTGAATATTACAATATATAGTCGTACATTGTTGAGATAAACATTTTTGCTTCAGTAATGCATTACAAAATATTGATCGTTAAAGAGTTATAGATTAAAGACTTTCGGCCCTTCTCAGCCCCTAATGTGATGAGTCAGCCCTTTTTCTTTGATATCATATAAAAGATCTTGTAATTCTACACAATTTCTGTTCAATATGGTTTAACAAAATACTCATAGTTAAAAAGTTATCGTAAGAAATGTCTCTAAAATTCACTCATGATTCGTGTCCTAAATTTTGACCCCTACCGAGCTTCCATACTAGGCACTTCCGGAAGATTTGAAAACCCAGGTGATCAATGGCAACATGTCCTCTATCATCGCTGAAAATTTCAGCCCTCTAGCTTTAATCGTTTTTGAGTTCCATTGCAGACAAGGAGGTCCTCTGAATTTTGATTAAAGGGCGATAACTTCCGACCGGAAGTGAATTTCAAAAAAATAAAAAAAACGTATAAGGTTCAGACAAAGATACATCTTCCCTGAAATTTTCAAGTAAATCGATCGAGCCAACTCCGAGAAATCTTCTGCACAAAAATTGTAAAGAAAAAAAAAGAATAATAATAATAATAACTAGATGTGATCTCGTTGCGAGCAACGAGTGGGTCTTCCGTCCAATTTTCGATAAGATGAGATCAGAATTTTACTGAGATTTTCGTTAAAAAATAGTTATATAAATAAATTGTTCAGACAAAAAAATTCCCTTCAGTAATGTGTAACAAAATATTGATCAATAAAAAGTTATAGATTAAACACTTCCGGCCCGTCTTGGCCCCTTACATGAATGATCAGCCCCTTTTTCTTGATATCATCTTAAAGCTCTCATGATTTTGAACACTTTTAGTTCAACAACTATTCAAAATTTCTTTTTCGTTTCGGAGATATATGCAAAAGAAATATTAAGGGCCGGTCCTTTAAGTCCTAAATGGGGACGTCTAGCAAAAATTGAATGATTGCATATTATTAAGAATATTATTTTGAACATCTTTTGTTAAAATATTGGTTATCAAAATATTCTTCCTGTTCAAGATTTATTGCGCCAAAGATTATACAATCTGACCCCTAATTATCCCTTATTGTTTAAGATATGGCGTGAACACCATGTTTTATAGCTAAAGAGTGTGAAGATGAACTATTTCGCTTCAGTAATATATTACAAAACATTGATCATTAAATAGTTATTGATTTAAGATTTTCGGCCCCTCTCGGCCCCTATTTTGAGGGGCCAGCCCCTTTTTTTTCCATACCACTTTAAAGCTCTTATGGTTTTGAACACTTTTTGTTCAAAAACTATTCACAAATTCTTTTTCGTTTCCGAGATATATGCAAAAGATATATTTAGGGGCCAGCCCTTCAACTCCTAAATGGGGATGTTTAGCAAAAATCGAAAGGTTACTTACTGTTTAGAACATTATTTTGAACATCTTTTATTCTATATTGCTTATCAAAACATTTCCAACTTTCGAGATATAAAGTGCCAAGGATTTGGACTTCTGGCCCCTTAGGGCCCCTAATTATGTAACATGTGATGTGATAATCATAATATATAGTTGTAAATTGTTAAGATAAACATTTTTGCTTCAGTAATGAATTGCAAAATATTGATTGTTAAAAAGTTATTGATTAAAGACCTTTGGCCCCTCTCAGCCCTTATTTTGAGGGGCCAGCCCCTTTTTCTTCATACCATTTTAAAGCTCTTATGATTTTGAACACTTTTTGTTCAACAACTATTCAGAAATTCTTTTTCGTTTCCGAGCTATATGCAAAAGATATATTTAGGGGCCAGCCCTTCAACTCCTCAATGGGGACATTTAGCAAAAATCTAAAGGTTAAATATTGTTTAGAACATTATTTTGAACATCTTTTATTCAATATTGCTTATCAAAATATTTCCCACTTTCGAGATATAGAGTGTCAATGATCTGGCATTCCGGCCCCTTATGGCCCCTTATTTTATATCATATGACATAAATTTTATAATATATAGTTGTAAATTGTTCAGATAAACATTTTTGCTTCAGTAATGAATTGCAAAATATTGATTGTTACAAAGTTATTGATTAAAGACTTTTGGCCCCTCTCGGCCCTTATTTTGAGGGGCCAGCCCCTTTTTCTTCATACCATTTTAAAGCTCTTATGATTTTGAACACTTTTTGTTCAACAACTATTCAGAAATTCTTTTTCGTTTCCGAGCTATATGCAAAAGATATATTTAGGGGCCAGCCCTTCAACTCCTTAATGGGGACCTTTAGCAAAAATCTAAAGGTTAGATATTGTTTAGAACATTATTTTGAACATCTTTTATTCAATATTGCTTATCAAAATATTTCCCACTTTCGAGATATAGAGTGCCAAAGATTTGGAATTCTGGCCCCTTATGGACCTTAATTATGTAACATATGATGTATATATATAATATATGGTTGTAAATTGTTAAGATAAACATTTTTGCTTCAGTAATGTATACCAAAATATTGATCGTTCAAGAGTTATTGATTTAATAGTTTTGGCCCCTCTCGGCCCCTAATATGACAAGTCAGCCCTTTTTTCTTGATATCATATTAAACATCTTGTCATTCTGCACAAATATTGTTCAGTATGTTTTTACAAAATAATTATACTTTAAAAGATACGATACAAAATGTCTCAAAAATTCACTCATAATTCGTGTCCGAAATTTCAAACCCTACCGAGCTTCCATACTAGGCATTTCCGGAAAATATCTAAACCCAGGTGCAAAATGGCAACATGTCCTCTATCATCACTGAAAATTTCAGCGCTCTAGCTTAAGCCGTCTTTGAGTTCCATCGCAGACAAGGAGGTCCTCTAAATTTTGATAAAAGGGCGATAACTCCGGACCGGAAGTGAATTTCTAAAAATTGTTCAGCTGGAATTAACTTCAGGTAACCTAGCAACAATCCTGAAAATCTGAAGCAAATCCATCGATCCATCTCCGAGAAATCGTCTGCACAAAATTTGTGCAGAAAAAAAGAATAATAATAATAATAAGAAGAAGCTTGAAAAAGAAACATAAGAATAATAGAAGGGTCTTCCGCTGAAGACGGAAGACCCTAATAATAAAAGTGAAAAAGACACAATAGAATAATAGAAGGGTCTTCCGTTGGAGACGGAAGACCCTAATAAAAAGAAACAATACAATCACTATAAGTCTTCCGTTGTGAACGGAAGACTTAAAAAGAAACAATACAATCACTATAAGTCTTCCGTTGTGAACGGAAGACTTAATAATAAAAAGAAACAATACAATCACTATAAGTCTTCCGTTGTGAACGGAAGACTTAATAATAATAATGATAAAAAGAAACTAGATGAGATCTCGTTGCGAGCAACGAGTGGGTCTTCCGTCCGATTTTTGATAAGATGAGATAAGAATTTGACTGGGATTTTTGTTCAAATATAATAATATAAATAAATTGTTAAGACGAACAATTTTGCTTTAATAATGTTTAACAAAATATTGATCATTAAATTGTTATAGATTAAAGACTTTCAGCCGTTCTTGGCCCCTAATGTGAGAGGTCAGCCCCTTTTTCTTGATTTCATCTTAAAGCTCTCATGATTTTGAACACTTTTTGTTCAACAACTATTCAGAAATTCTTTTTTGTTTTCGGGATATATGCAAAAGAAATATTAAGGGCCGGCCCTTCAAGTCCTAAATGGGGACGTCTAGCAAAAATTCAAAGAGTGCATATTGTTCAGAATATTATTTGAACGTCTTCTGTTCAATACTGTTTATCAGAATATCCTTCCTTTTCAAGACATATTGCGCCAAGGATTATGCAATTTGGCCCCCTAAAGACCCCTTTTTTCGTAACATATGATATCAACATCATGTTATTTAGATGAAGTGTGTGAAGAAGAACTATTTCGTTTCAGTAATATATTACAAAATATTGATCGTTAAAGAGTTATTGATTGTATACTTTCGGCGCCTCTCGGCCCCTTATTTAAGGGGTCAGACCCTTTTCCTTGATATTACCTTAAAGCTCTTATGATTTTTTACACTTTTTGTTCAACAACTAGTCAGAAATTCTTTTTCATTTCTGAGATATTCGCAAAAGAAGTATTTAGGGGCCGGCCCTTCAACTCCTTAATGGGGACGTTTAGCAAAAAATGAAAGGTTGCATCTTGTTTAGAACATTATTTTGGACATCTTTTGTTCAATATTGCTTATCAAAATATTTCCCACTTTTGAGATATAAAGCCTCAAAGATTTAGCATTCTGGCCCCTTATGGCCCCTAATTATGTAACATTTGATGTAAATATCATAATATATAGTCGTACATTGTTGAGATACACATTTTTGCTTCAGTAATGCATTACAAAATATTGATCGTTAAAGAGTTATTGTTCAAAGACTTTCGGCCCCTCTCAGCCCCTTTTGTGAGGGTCCAGCCCCTTTTTCTTCATATCACTTTAAAGCTCTCATGATTTTGAACACTTTTTGTTCAACAACTAGTCAGAAATTCTTTTTCATTTCTGAGATATTCGCAAAAGAAGTATTTAGGGGCCGGCCCTTCAACTCCTTAATGGGGACGTTTAGCAAAAAATGAAAGGTTGCATCTTGTTTAGAACATTATTTTGGACATCTTTTGTTCAATATTGCTTATCAAAATATTTCCCACTTTTGAGATATAAAGCCTCAAAGATTTAGCATTCTGGCCCCTTATGGCCCCTAATTATGTAACATATGATGTGAATATCACAATATATAGTCGTACATTGTTGAGATAAACATTTTTGCTTCAGTAATGCATTACAAAATATTGATCGTTAAAGAGTTATAGATTAAAGACTTTCGGCCCTTCTCAGCCCCTAATGTGATGAGTCAGCCCTTTTTCTTTGATATCATATAAAAGATCTTGTAATTCTACACAATTTCTGTTCAATATGGTTTAACAAAATACTCATAGTTAAAAAGTTATCGTAAGAAATGTCTCTAAAATTCACTCATGATTCGTGTCCTAAATTTTGACCCCTACCGAGCTTCCATACTAGGCACTTCCGGAAGATTTGAAAACCCAGGTGATCAATGGCAACATGTCCTCTATCATCGCTGAAAATTTCAGCCCTCTAGCTTTAATCGTTTTTGAGTTCCATTGCAGACAAGGAGGTCCTCTGAATTTTGATTAAAGGGCGATAACTTCCGACCGGAAGTGAATTTCAAAAAAATAAAAAAAACGTATAAGGTTCAGACAAAGATACATCTTCCCTGAAATTTTCAAGTAAATCGATCGAGCCAACTCCGAGAAATCTTCTGCACAAAAATTGTAAAGAAAAAAAAAGAATAATAATAATAATAATAATAAAAGTGAAAAAGAAACAATAGAATAATAGAAGGGTCTTCCGTTGGAGACGGAAGACCCTAATTGAAAAAGAAACATAAGAATAATAGAAGGGTCTTCCGCTGAAGACGGAAGACCCTAATAATAATAATAATAATAATAATAATAACTAGAAACTCATTGCGAGCAATGAGAGGTCTTCCGTCCGATTCTGAATATAAAAACGAAAATTCAAGCTGAAAAAGTGATAAAAGAAATTCAGACACTCTGGAGATTTAACCCTGGTCTTCAGCGTGAAAATCCAACGTGCTAACCATTAATCATTCACTTTTTTGCATCACTTCCTGTCACAACCGGAAGTAACGGCGACACACGATTTTCATACGATGCAAATAAACTGATGACGGACTGTCAGTCCTGAAAGTTTCAGACTTCAGTCGTTCATTGTTGCCGAGCAATTGTGAGAACAAATTCTAATTTTGAGGACAGGAAAACACGCAACCGGAAGTGAATTTTATAAAAAATCTCTAACGTGTCTCTAGACATTTGCAGTATCTACAACATGTATTAAAACATTTCAATTCTTTTTCTTTAAGCGATATTTATGAGAAAGTTAAATATCGAAATTATGTATTTTATCTCCTAAAACCGGAAGTTGACGTTTTTGTTTCCGGAGAAGTCTAACATATTTCAAAACAGCAAAAGAGATGCAATAAGGTGATGCAAGTTTTAATTTAAACAAGAAAAGTTGAATTTTTTGATTTCTTTGATCACTTCCTGTGACGACCAGAAGTGACGGCTGACAGTTTAAACCAAATAATTTTGCCTACTCTTCAAGGTCTATTACTCATATAAGTTTGTTGTCTTAATCTCATACCGTTTCTGAGATCTCGCTCAGATATTTTCTCACTTTGAGGACAGAAAAAAAACACGCGACCGGAAGTGAATTTTGCAAAGATATTTGACGTTACTCTAGACATTTGCAATCTGAATAACATATCTAAAAATCATTTCAAATACTTTACGTATAAAAGATATTTATAGGAAAGAAAAATACTCAAATTATGTAGTTTTTCTCTTATAACCGGAAGTTGTCGTTTTTGTTTCCGGTGGGACCAACATATTTCGAAACCGCGAAAGAGATGCAATAATGTGATGCAAGATTTGATTAAAAAAAGAAAAGTTGAAATTTTCGATTTCTTTGAACACTTCCGGTGACGACCGGAAGTACTGACGACGAAAATCAAGGTAATTTCGAACATCTGGAAGTCATGGTCTATCATCTCTAATAAGTCTCCAGTTCATATCTTTAGCCGTTTCTTAGATCCTTCGAGGACAAAATTTCATTTTAAAATCAGGAAATTGTCCATAACTTGGCACTGGAACCGAATTTACCAAAAAACGGACTTTTATATAAACTTCATATAAAGACCTTTTATCCCTGAAAATTTCAAAGAAATTCATTGAATAGTTTTCGAGAAATCGCGTGCACAAAATTTTGTCTAAAAAAAAAGAATAATAATAAGAAACAATAGAATCACTATAAGGTCTTCCGTGGAGACGGAAGACCTTAATAAGAAACAATAGAATCACTATAAGGTCTTCCGTGGAGACGGAAGACCTTAACTAGAAACTCATTGCGAGCAATGAGAGGTCTTCCGTCCGATTCTGAAAAAAAGAAAACTCAAGCTGAAAAAGTGATAAAAGAAATTCAGACACTCTGGAGATTTAACCCTGGTCGTTAGCCTGAAAATCCAACGTGCTAACCATTAACCATTCCCTTTTTTGCATCACTTTCTGTCACGACCGGAAGTAATGGCAATACAAGATTTTCTCACGATTCAAATAAACTGATGACTGACTATCAGTCCTGGAAGTTTAACACTTCAGTCGTTTACTG
Organism: Saccostrea echinata; assembly: GCF_033153115.1. Lineage (NCBI taxonomy): Eukaryota > Metazoa > Mollusca > Bivalvia > Ostreida > Ostreidae > Saccostrea > Saccostrea echinata. The sequence goes on along the minus strand of NW_026889771.1, from coordinate 4,926,283 downwards.
TTGCCGAGCAATTGACCGAAATTTGACGTTTTATTTCCTGTGGAATCTAACATATTTCAAAACAGGAAAGAGATGCAATAAAGTGATGCAAGTTTTAGTTTAAAAAAGAAAGGAGAGAAATAATATGAGCGCATCCTCTGATCTAAAAAATAAAACAGGTTTTGTAATCCTCAGAAATAGTTCTATCATTTAATAGTTGCATATTTAAGATCAGAGGTTACGTCCTATATTAAATATCGAAAAATAGCTTTAAAAATTTGCTATTTTGTAGAAATTTTCAGGATACGAGGAAAATGACGCATTATGACGTCTTAGTGCATAGGCTAGCCAGAAAATTACGTCATTTTTGATAAATACGCAGTCATCAAAAGTCTAAATGATATTTAATGCATTATCAACTAAAACCAAGCAGTTTCAGTTTTTCTGAAATTCACAGGGCCAAAAAAGGTCCTAAGTGAAACTTGTTCTTGAATATTGAAACCACTACACTAGTGCAACGTACCAGCCATCATCGATGTTTACCTTGCACTCATTCCCTGAAGTAACGAGTGTCAGGCAGGTTAATTTTGTTTTTCTTATAGTGCGGAATTATAGGATGAAAACTAGCCAGCTAAATTTTGTGCAAGTACAAGTAGATTTACATCGGATTTGTTACTTGAGTTTTAACAATAACTGATAGCAGAGAGAATAATCTGTTACTGATAAGAACTAAAAAAAACTATTGTGTTTACTTCCTTTATTCTTTATGCATTCAACTTTCTATTCTATGCAATTCCAAATACAGACATGGCCGTGTAATCTTTTTCTGTACTTCTACACTACTGCATCAGACCATTTGTGAAAAGCGGGTCAAGATACATTATTTCGCGCCAAACGTCACGAGTAAATCTTCGCACCTTTTCTTTGAAATGTGTCTTCAGTTGAATAAGTGTACATGATAGCTTCAATGAAATTTCAAAAAAAAAAAATGTTGCTATAGCCTGATTTTCGAGCCTAAGAATGTATATTTATCACACTTTACGTATAACATATCGATACGGGCAAGTAACATAAAGGCAGCGCTAAGTTTGCTTGCACATTTTATATTCCTCTTTACCCCCAAAGTGGACTATTCCAATAAGTAACACATTAATGAAAAGACTGGAATGTTTTGCAACAAAACACGCTCAAGGAATCTGATACCTATTATGTTCGGTAATTTACATCAATAAAGGAATATAACCCTACTAAAATCAAAGAAAAATATTGAAAAACGTAAAAGTTGAAAAAATTGACTTCTTAAATTCGCTTCCGGTAGCGACCGGAAGTACTCCCGACGTACGAAAAGGCAAACCTGCACATCTAAAAGTCATTTTCTATGGTCTCCAACAATTCTCCAATTCATATCTTTAGCCGTTCTTTAGATCTCGCGCGGATAAAATTTCATTTCAAAATCAGAAAATGTCCATAACTTGGAACAGAAAACGAATTTCTCCAAAATTCTTTCAAATGTAACAATGGCATTTGATAGCGCATTATCCCTGAAAGTTTGATGAAAAACCATTGAATAGTTCTCGAGATATTGCGTGCACAAGATTTGTCTAAAAAATCTATTTTTAAAATGTATTCCGGTAGACAATTTTAAAAGCAAATTATATATTAAGCATTACAATAAGAATCTCTATAAACCCTATTAAAATCAAAGAAAAATATTGAAAAACGTAAAAGTTGAAAAAATTGACTTTTTAAATTCGCTTCCGGTAGCGACCGGAAGTATTCACGATGCACGAAAAGGCAAACCCGCACATCTTAAAGTCATGTTCTATGCTCTCCAACAGGTCTCCAGTTCATATCTTTAGCCGTTCTTTAGATCTCGCGCGGATAAAATTTCATTTCAAAATCAGAAAAATGTCCATAACTTGGAACCGGAAGCGAATTTCTCCAAAACTCTTTCAAATGTAACAATGACATTTTATATCGCATTATCCCTGAAAGATTGATGAAAAACTACTGAATAGTTCTCGAGATACTGCGTGCACAAAATTTGTCTAAAAAATAAGAATAATAATAATAACTAGAAACTCATTGCGAGCAATGAGAGGTCTTCCGTCCGATTCTGAAAATAAAAACGAAGATTCAAGCTGAAAAAGAGATAAAAGAAATTCAGACACTCTGTAAATTTAACCCTTGTCGTCAGCGTGAAAATCCAACTTGCTAACGTTATCCATTCATTTTTTACATCACTTCCGGTCACGACCGGAAGTACCAGAAGTAACGGCTATACAAGATTTTCTCACGATTCATATAACTGATGACTGACCATCAGTCTTGAAAGTTTTAGACATCAGTCGTTTACTGTTGCCGAGCAATATTGTGAGATCAAATTCTAATTTTGAGGACAGGTAAACAAGAGACCGGAAGTGAATTTTATAAAAATCTTTGACTTTTCTCTAGACATTTGCAATATATACAACATACATAAAGTCATTTCAAGTACTTTATCGATGAGCAATATTTATGAGAAAATTAAATATCAAAGTAAAGTAGTTTATCTCCTAAAACCGGAAGTTGACGTTTTTGTTTCCGGTGGAATCTAACATATTTCTAAACAGCGAAAGAGATGCAATAAAGTGATGCAAGCATTAATTTAAAAAAGAAAAGTTAATTTTTTTTTAGATTTCTTTGATCACTTACTGTGACAAGCGGAAGTGACGACTGACGCGTTTAACCCAAATGGTTTTGCCTACTCCTCAAGGTCTATTACTCATAAAAGTTTGGTGTTTTAATCTTTTACCTAGTTTTGAGATCTCGCTCAGACAACTTCACATTTTGAGGACAGGAAAACATGCGACCGGAAGTGAATTTTTGAAAGATATTTACGATTACTCTAGACATTTGCAGTCTGAATAACATATTTAAAATTCATTTCAGATACTTTTTCTAGAAAAAAATATTGATGGAAAAGTAAAATACTCAAATTATGTAGCTTTTCTCTTATAACCGGAAGTTGTCGCTTTTGTTTCCGGTGAGACCAAGATCTTTCGAATCTGCGAAAAAGATGCAATAAAGTGATGCAATTTTTAATTAAAAAAAGAAAAGTTGAAATTTTCGATTTCTTTGATCACTTCCTGTGACGACCGGAAGTGACGGCTGACGCTCTGAACCCAAATGGTTTTGCCTACATCTTAAGGTCTGTTGCTCATATAAGTTTGGTGTCTTAATCTCTCACCGTTTCCGAGATCTTGCTCAGACAACTTCTCATTTTGAGGACAGGAAAACACGCAACCGGAAGTGAATTTTACAAAGATATTTGATGTTACTCTAGATATCTACAGTTTGAATAACATATTTAAAATTCATTTCAAAAACTTTATCTACAAAGGATGTTAATGGGAAAGAAAAATACTAAAATTATGTAGTTTTTCTCTTATAACCGGAAGTTGTCGTTTTTGTTTCCGGTGGGACCAACATATTTCGAAACTACAAAAGAGATGCAATAATGTGATGTAAGTATTGATTTAAAAAAAGAAAGTTGAAATTTTATGATTTCTTTGATCACTTCCGTAAACGACCGGAAGTGCCGACGACGAACGAAAATGTGATTCCACAAATTTAGAAGTCACGTTCTATGCTCTCCAATAAGTCTCCAGTTCATATCTTTAGTCATTCTTGAGAACATTCGAGGACAAAATTTCATTTTAAAATCAGGAAATTGCCCGTAACTTGGAACCAAAATGGAATTTTCCAAATTTTCCTTGTGATGAAACAAGTTCATACAATGACTAATTTTTCCTGAAAGTTTCACGAAAAACCACTGAATAGTTTTCGAGAAAACGCCTGCACAAAATTTGGTCAAAATAATAATAATAATAATAATAATAATAAGAAACAGTAGAATCACTATAAGGTCTTCCGTGAAAACGGAAGACCTTAACTAGAAACTCATTGCGAGCAATGAGAGGTCTTCCGTCCGATTCTGAAAATAAAAACGAAAATTCAAGCTGAAAAAGTGATAAAAGAAATTCAGACACTCTGGAGATTTAATCCTGGTCGTCAGCGTGAAAATCCAACATGCTAACCATTAACCATTCACTCTTTTGCATCACTTCCTGTCACGACCGGAAGTAACGGCGATACAAGATTTTCTCACGATTCAAATAAACTGATGACTGACTATCAGTCCTGATAGTTTTAGATGTCAGTCCTTTACTGTTGCCGAGCAATATTGTGAAAAATTCTAATTTTGAGGACAGTTAAACACGCGGCCGGAAATGAATTTTATAAAAATCTCTGACTTTTCTCTACACATTTGCAGCATCTACAACATACATAAAATTATTTCAAGTACTTTATCGATAAGCAATATTCATGAGAAAGTTAAATATCAAAATAACGTCATTTATCTCCTAAAACCGGAAGTTGACGTTTTTGTTTCCTGTGAAATATAGCATATTTCAAATCAGTGAAAGCAGTGATGCAATAAAGTGATGCAAGTTTTAATTTAAAAAAGAAAAATTAATTTTTTTGATTTCTTTCATCACTTCCTGTGACAAGCGCAAGTGACGACTCACGCGATTAACCCAAATGGTTTCGCCTACTCCTCAAGGTCTTTTGTCCATTAAAAATTGGTGTTTTAATCTTTAACCTGTTTTTGAGATCTTGTTCAGACAATTTTTCATTTTGAGGACAGGAAAATACGCGACCGGAAGTGCATTTTTGAAAGATATATAAGGTTACTCTGGACATTTGCACTCTGAATAACATATTTAAAATTCATTTCAAATACTTTATCTAAAAAGAATATTTATTGGAAAGTAAAATACTCAAATTATGTAGTTTTTCTCTTATAACCGGAAGTTGTCGCTTTTGTTTCCGGTGAGACCAAGATCTTTCGAATCTGCGAAAAAGATGCAATAAAGTGATGCAATTTTTAATTCAAAAAAGAAAAGTTGAAATTTTCGATTTGTCTGATCATTTCCTGTGACGACCGGAAGTGACGTTTGACGCTCTTAATCCAAATGGTTTTGCCTACATCTTAAGGTCTGTTCCTCATATAAGTTTGGTGTCTTAATGTCTTACCGTTTCCGAGATCTTGCTCAGACAACTTCTCATTTTGAGGACATAAAAACACGCGACCGGAAGTGAATTTTACAAAGATATTTGAGGTCACTTTAGACATTTGCAGTCTGAATAACATATTTAAATTTCATTTCAAATACTTTATCTACAAAAGACATTAATGGGAAAGAAAAATTCTCAAATTATGTCGTTTTTCTCTTATAACCGGAAGTTGACGTTTTTGTTTCCGGTGGGACCAACATATTTCGAAACTACAAAAGAGATGCAATAATTTGATGTAAGTATTGATTTAGAAAAGGAAAGTTGAAATTTTACGATTTCTTTGATCAATTCCGTAAGCGACCGGAAGTGAAGACGACGAAAAAAAAGATAGATTTGCATATTTAAAAGTCATGTTCTATCATCTCTAATAAGTCTCCAGTTCATATCTTTAGCTGTTCTTTAGATATCCCGTGGACAAAATTTCATTTTAAAATCAGAAAAATGGCCATAACATGGAACCGGAAGCGAATTTTTCCAAAATTCTTTTAAATGTAACAATGTCATTTTATGGCGTGTTACTCCTGAAAGTTTGACGAAAAACCACTGAATAGTTCTTGAGATATTGCTTGGACAAAATATGTCTAAAAAATAAGAATAATAATAAGAAACAGTAGAATCACTATAAGGTCTTCCGTGAAGACGGAAGACCTTAATAATAATAATAATAAGAAGAAACAGTAGAATCACTATAAGGTCTTCCGTGAAGACGGAAGACCTTAATAATAAGAAACAGTAGAATCACTATAAGGTCTTCCGTGAAGACGGAAGACCTTAATAAGAAACAGTAGAATCACTATAAGGTCTTCCGTGAAGACGGAAGACCTTAATAATAATAAGAAACAGTAGAATCACTATAAGGTCTTCCGTGAAGACGGAAGACCTTAATAATAAGAAACAGTAGAATCACTATAAGGTCTTCCGTGGAGACGGAAGACCTTAACTAGAAACTCATTGCGAGCAATGAGAGGTCTTCCGTCCGATTCTGAAAATAAAAATGAAAATTCAAGCTGAAAAAGTGATAAAAGAATTCAGACACTCTGGAGGTTTAACCCTGGTGTCAGCGTGAAAGTCAATCGTGCTAACCATTAACCATTCACTTTTTTGCATCACTTCCTGTCACAACCGGAAGTAACGGCGAAACAAGATTTCTCATGATTCAAATAAACTGATGACTGACTATCAGTCCTGAATTTTTTAGACTTCAGTCGTTTACTGTTGCCGAGCAATATTGTGAGAACAAATTCTCATTTTGAGGACAGGTAACACTCGACCGGAAGTGAATTTTATAAAAATCTCTGACTTTTCTCTAGACATTTGCAGTATCTACAACATACATAAAATCATTTCAAGTATTTTATCGATAAGGAATATTTATGAGAAAGTTAAATATCAAAATAACGTAGTTTATCACCTAAAACCGGAAGTTGACGTTTTTGTTTCCGGTGGAATCTAACATATTTCAAAACAGCGAAAGAGATGCAATAAAGTGATGCAAACTTTAATTTAAAAAAGAAAAGTTAAAATTTTTGATTTCTTTGATCACTTCCTGTGACAACCAGAAGTTACGACTGACGCGTTTAACCAAAATGGTTTTGCTTACTCCTCAAGGTCTGCTACTCATAAAAATTTGGTGTTTTAATCTTTTACCTGTTTTTCAGATCTCGCTTAGACAATTTTTCATTTTGAGGACAGGAAAACACGCGACCGGAAGTGAATTTTTGAAAGATATTTGAGTTTACTCTAGACCTTTGCAGTCTGAATACAATAAAATTCATTTCAAATACATTATATATAAAGAATATTTATAGGAAAGTAAAATACTCAAATTTTGTAGTTTTTCCCTTATAACCGGAAATTGTCGTTTTTGTTTCCGGTGGGACCAACATCTTTCGAATCTGCGAAAAAGATGCAATAAAGTGATGCAATTCTTAAAAAAAAGAAAAGTTGAAATTTTCGATTTCTTTGATCACTTCCTGTGACGACCGGAAGTGACGGCTGACGCTCTGAACCCAAATGGTTTTGGCTACATCTTAAGGTCTGTTGCTCATATAAGTCTGGTGTCTTAATCTCTTACCGTTTTCGAGAACTTGCTCAGACAACTTCTCATTTTTAGGACAGAAAAACACGCGACCGGAAGTGAATTTTTAAAAGATATTTGAGGTTACTCTAGACATTTGCTGTCTGAATAACATATTTAGAATTCATTTCAAATACTTTATCAACAAAAGATATGAATGGGAAAGAAAAATACTCAAATTATGTAGTTTTTCTCTTGTAACCGAAAGTTGACGTTTTTGTTTCCGGTGGGACCAACATATTTCAAAACTACAAAAGAGATGCAATAATGTGATGTAAGAATTGATTTATAAAAGGAAAGTTGAAATTTAACGATTTCTTTGTTCACTTCCGTAAGCGACCGGAAGTGCCGACGACGAACGAAAAGCTGCCCTCTCCAATCTCGAAATCATGTTCTATCATCTCTAACAAGTCTCCAGTTAATATCTTAAAGGTCATAGGAAACGATTCTGAACAACTAGGTTTTCACTTTTTAAACCTAAAGCTATATATGAAAGAATGTTAAATTACGAGTAGTAATATTTTTTGGCCTTTGTTCTACTGAAAAATAAAGGTGAAAACTTTTCAACTTGTTACTTTTCTTACCCGCTTATCGTTCTTGATTTTGTGGTTTTATGACGTCACAAGAGCCCACTGATGTAAACTGAGCATTAGACTAATGTATTTCTACCATATTTTATCTAGTTAATTTAAGCTATTTTTGTACATATAAATGTGTCTATGTTTTCGGGTGAGTTATCTGATTTCGTAGTTCAGTCAATTCAGTTTCAGCGAGTCGTTAATAAGGCACGGCAACTCAAAACTGGAGCTTTTTATCGGAGGATGATCCTGATGAATATTAGTTATAATATAAAATTACGCTTAAATTAAGCTACAACTTCGATTACTTACTCTGCATCAAACCTTTAGAAACAAAAAAATATTTCCCTGTTTAACGCACATATACGACATTCCAAAAGGATTCCATCGTCATTAAAAAAAGTTAATATGTCGTTTTTTATTCCAAGAAAAATCGCATAATGCAACATAGAATAGAGCAATTTATTAAAAGTGACCTTTTCTGCTTAGAATAAAAATTTTGATTAAGCCTATAATATTCTGTTAAAGAAAGATATATGACACGTATATGGAGAATATCCCTAACGTGAATCCCCAAAATAAACACTGGGGCCATGCAGTGGTATTGAAGTCCATGATAAGCGCGAGCCACTGAAATTGTCAGCGTTTTGAAGTTTCGTTTTCCCCGATCTGAAACACACATATTGCTGTTAAAACGATACAGCAATAGAATCCCTGAGTTTATGACATGACCGTATTCTTCTAAAAAAAATATATATATAAAGAAGAAATGTTGAGCCCAGAGTAAATGAGATTGTTACGATGCTGATACTTTGTGCAGTCACGGTTTGACTCGACAATATCGATTTTTGAAATACTCGGTATGTAGTAGTAAACAGTACAGTCCGTGATCAGTTTGCAAATCCATCCATCATTTGCGAGACTACAATTTTAATATTAATGTTCTTTTTAACAGGTAATAAAACTTTTGAAATTATATCCTTTAAAGAAAAAAATCCCCCGTAAATATAATATACACTGGAAATATAAATAGGTTTATATACGATGATAAGTACTGATCTTTGATAAATATTTTAACAAATTGATGGGAAAGATACCTAGATGTCGATTACTAATTCATTCAATATCTACATTTGGTAGAATCCTTATTCTTCACAGAAATATTTCCACATGTTAGAGCTGCCTTTTTTTTTCTTTAATACATATAGGTCTACATGTTTAAACGGCGTTTGTACTAACTCGCATATATACAAGTTTACGTTTAGTTTTTGCCAGAGTTATTTTTAACCGATCTGCAGTGTGTATAAAAATGACACGATTAAGAACTTAAAGAACTTTCAATTACAAAAACAAAGAAATAACAAGGAGGAGGGGGCGCCAGAGAACGGGTATTGGTGGTGATGTTGTACAGTAAGAGAATTAAAGACTGTGTCAAATGATAAGAATTGATTAAATTGTATAAAACAACACAAGAAATTTTTTTCTTGTTTTTTTTTTAAGCCATGTGATGCTACACAGCAGGTGCGTATCGTTTGTCAAGAAAAGAGTCATCATATACTGATACTGCCACTAAAGTGTTGGACTCTGTGTGAAAGTAAAACTAGGTTGTAAATAAATGATTTCATTAAAACAACTGCCCTGGTTATGAAAAATGAATTCATTCTCACTCTCCCTCTCCCTTTTTTCTCTCTTCCGATCGCTTTAATATTTTTCTCTCAATAGATCGAAGTGTTAAACGATGAAAATGATCACATTTTGACTGATAAAACATGCAAACATCTTGCAAATATGCAATGGAATTTTTAAAAAGGAATACTGGCCTGTTTGAAGATCGTATATTTATACAAGGTTTTAGCAATGATTATGATATTCTTTAAAATTAAGCTGCAAAATGACATGATAGTTTGTAAACATTGCGTAGCTTTGAACAGCGACTGGGCCTTACTGACGTCATATGCTAAGGGAGATAAGCAACGTTAGTCAAAGTGAATTTTCACGACTGAGTAATTTTGATCGACTGTGCTGTAGCTATCTTGCGTAAAAAATCCAAAAAACAATTTCAGTCTTATTTTACCAGCTCAGATGAACTTATTCCAGTATGTAACTCAATATGTTCAGGTAATTGTCTCCTATGACCTTTAAGCCATTCTTGAGAACACTCGCGGACAAATTTCATTTTAAAATCAGAACATTGTCCATAACTTGGCACTGGAACCGAATTTACCAAAAAACGGAATTTTATATAAAATTCATATAAAGACCTTTTATCCCTGAAAATTTCAAAGAAATTCATTGAATAGTTTTCGAGAAATCGCGTGCACAAAATTTTGTCTAAAAAAAAAGAATAATAATAAGAAGAAGAAACAATAGAATCACTATAAGGTCTTCCGTGGAGACGAAAGACCTTAATAATAATAAGAAACAGAGTAAAAACAATATGTTCCCAAACTTCGTTTGGGGAACATAATAATCCAAAAGGCCAAATAGTATTAATGGTCATCGGAGTATGTAACTCAACCCTGTAAGTGATCCATAAAAATGCAAGTCATTAACTACATGTACAATGTATATAATTAAACAAAATAAACTTGAAGATATTTTGTTTATAGACAAAGAAATAGGAGGATAAGGGATAAAGAAATAGTAAGTAAAATTCAACAACAAAATAGTGCTTAGTTAAGCATGAAATAGTAAATCCCAAACAATCCACATTCTACAGGCCCCTCTTGATCTTCTAATAACAGTTATTGGGGGAAAAATAAAGGATATTAAGTATTCATGTATACGTCATTTATTTGACATATCAAATTTTACAATGATTTTTTATCATAGGTGAATAAAAGTGAAATTAAAGCTGACATGAATTCTTAAAAACACAACATTTGCATCAATGTACGACTTGTTTCATACCAACTATTCCGCCATATTTCTTTCAGATACCTTGTCTTCTTGTAACGATATATACCCCAGTGCCTTCGTTACACTTGAGTGAATTTTTGGTTTGGCTATCGACGCGTGCACATCTCCGATAGTAAAGTATTTAGGAACACATGGATTGATGAAACATTTTAAAACCATAACAGATAAGAACGGTCATAACACTTATTATGAGAGATTGTTCTTTCTGACGTATCCGTATAAAGTATCCGTATCCGCATACGTATCGAGGTGAGAGAGGCATCTCGATCCCGATGTCTAAACTATTTACTATAATTTCCATCGTTGTTTATTTGGTTTTAAAGCAGCCTCATTCATTTAATAATAGCATATGGTATTTTTTCTAATAAAAAATGTATTAACCTGCTGTAAACGTCTATCATTTCGCTATCATTTCGCTGGAAAATTTTTAAAAAACAGATAATGAAATTAAATAAATTTGTATTTGTTTTCATTATATTGTTTAAAACTTTGATTGCAATTTTGTTTAAGAACATTTATCGGGATCCCCCTCTCTCCCTTAACATTAGGACATTTTATTGATTGATTCTGTAATTAACATTAGATAACATAAAAGTTACCCCCTCCCCCCACTCACACACACACACTTAAATGCAAAAGACGTTGATATCCACACAATCAATAAAACCTTGTAGCCGTTTTCTAAAGAGAATTTGCTTCCAGACCCTTACAAGTATATGCTTAAAAATGCCAGTTCACCCCCCCCCCCCCCCCCCGGTAACACACACAAATTTTCATAGCGTCTGTTGACTTTCTTCATTCTTTTTTCAATGAACTATTTGACAAATACCTGTATGTCTCCCCTTCCCCTCCTCAGTTGAAATTGCTTCTTTCGTGCCTATTCTCATACGACTTGATTTTGCTTTATATTTTGTCCTTTCAGCAGTATTAACTTGAAAAGACTTCATGGCGACAAATAATAGGTAATGAAATGAAAATACAATTGCTAAATTTGATTTTTCCTTTTAGTTCTCTTGTTGTCGTACATGCGTATTATATATAATTCATGGTTTAATATAGAAACTGTTTCATAATAGGGTAGTCATTATCTTAACTCTCTTTTTATAAGAAAGAAAAGAACATTAGGCTAAAAAATTCCAAAACAATAGATTTATCTATTTCTTCTATGCTACCTTGTCTATCTGGCTGATTTTTATTTATTTATTTATTTTTTAATTTTATTTATTTATTTATGCATTTTGGCCCAGATCGGGACAAGTGTGAGTCAATTCAACACGCAATTTATAGAATTGAAGAGAAGAGGCTGCTTCAACGTAGCAGAGAAATAATAAAAAAAAAACACAGAATAAAGGATAAAAGTTTGATTCCGCTTGTACACAAAGAATTACGGTAGTCTTAATTGCAATAAATAAATCATTAAGTAAACTTTAGTCAACATGTATATAAAGTAATGTATAAGACATAAATAAAAAAAATTCTCCGTTTATCTCCTTTTATCGACAATTGTTAATTCATCCCCGATAAAAAAAAAATGCGTGTAATTGCATCACTTTCGGAAATGATAGTCCTTTCTCAAGCTCTCTGGAATTTCGGATACGGCTATTACCTAACAATTTGGGGAATTTAGAGTCTTCAAACCATCACAATTGCCAGCTTTCCAAAGCTTTTCTGGAAAACTATGTCCATCATATATAATCAAATGATATACAGAATGTTAATGATGATAAAAAAGAAAATGAGGATGGAAATTTTCAGTGAACCCCCCCCCCCCACACACACACACACAAACATACACACAGAGTATGCAGTATGGTCAAATTAATCTTTCACAGTTAATGTATATGTAATTATTTTTGTGGAAAAGAGGAACTCAAAACTTAATATCCATACCCCCCCCCCCACACACACACACAGAGTTTGATTAATTTCTACACATTTTTATTGTCAAAGTTTTGCTAAGGTGACTTGTCATTTTTTGGTTTCTCCCTGCCTCGGCCCAGCTTCCGCCTTCTCCACTTTGTTAATCAATTTTAAGTGTCTGCTTGAGGTATACAAACTTATACTCATCTAGAATGTTTGATCTCTGACACCTCGTACAGTTAAACTTTGTTAATTTAAATCCTTGGATATATCGAACTTTTAATTGGTCCAATCAAGTTGCATGAGATAACGAGCGTTGACTGTATGCATTATGGGGAATATGTCTTGTACTGGTAAAGGTTACTTCGAGAATGATACAATAATATATCCTGATATTGCGTGTGTGTTTGTGTGAGAGAGAGAGAGAGAGAGAAAGAGAGAGAGAGAGAGAAGGGGGAAGTCCCTTTTTAACCTTTTTTTTTAATTTTTAAACAATTTAATGAAAATATACATACTTTTTTACTAATTTTATTTTTTTTAAATCCTTCCATAAAATGAAAGGTGTGAACAACAACTTGATATGTTTTATTAGAAATATTACTGTATATCTTATTTTCCAATGAATGAGGTTAAAATCAAACAATAAACGATGGAAATGGTACCCAACGGTTAAATCATCGGGATCGAGATGCCTCTCATACCTCGATACGTATACGGATACGGATACGTATACGGATACGTCAGAAAGAACAATCTCTATCAATAATTATCGTTTTGAATAATATAAATGCAAGTTTGGAAGAAAAAACATAGCTGTGCGTGTATTTTAAATGCATACCAATATATGCACAATAAACTTGAAATAATACATAGTAAAACTCGTACAAACATTTTGCAATGATCTATCGTAAGAATGGAACAAACAAGCAGTGTATTTGCTATGGATGTCCATAGGCATTCAAATACAATTGATGCATATCGAGAGAACACGTCGAACGCTGTAAACTTATTCCTACCTGGAAATAGACCACTGTACCCGTTCGAAGATGTGCGCATACCGAGTGATTTACACTTGTATTCCATTTATTGAAATATGCATCACAAAAAAGTAATAAACTCCACAAATACTCAACAGTAAACACGTTGTCACTTCATCGTACAGCCTACCACTCAAATACACTTAGTCCGTGCTGATCAGATTTTGGTCAGGGAAAATATCAAAAGTGAAAAAGGGAATTATAGCATTTGCGCGACTGGGTAAAAAATAAGAAGTCACTAAAAAGTCTGATTGCTGATTATCTAAAAACTAAACTAAGTAATTTGGTGTAAGAAAATGATTCAGAACACGACATGAAAGCATGTAACCAGAACACAAATTAACAAATATACACACACGTGGAGCGGGGAAGGGGGTAGGGGGTACCTCCTTTTCTCAGAGTGTCTTACAGGCACGTAGCATCTAAGAAATAATTGACATTTTACCTGAAAAATATTTGACAAGCAAAAAAGAAAAAATAATAAAAATAATAGTAATACTTATAATAAAAAAATCCTATTTTGTGGCGGTGATGGTGGGGGCGGGGGGGGGGGACTTTTCAACGATTAGGGGGTAACCCCTCCTAAAAATTGGGGGAAGTGAAGGAAAACAGGCATTTTAAAAGAAAATACGTAGTAGAGGAGGGATAGATTCCATTCATACTATCATTTTCGACAGAAAAGTATTTAAGTATAATGTACAATAATGTTGAATGAGAATGGGGAGGGGGCAGCCAGTCTTAAAATATAAAAAAAAACTTACATAATCAACCGTAAAAGACAGGCCTGTAGAAAGCTTTGGTGAGGGATGCTCCCTCCCACTATTTCCCGAGCATAATGTTTTACTGTTTAGTATGAAACACACACTGAAAGACTGATCCCCTCCACTTTTTGTCCGATGTAGTAAAAATCATGGGAAATGCTATAGTCTTTACAAGGGGAGATCAAGGAATTTTTCTGGGGCAGGTTGGATCAAACCTGCTGAAAAAAATAGTCTCCTTTTTTGACAAGCAAATAAAAAAGAAGAAGAAAAGTACACTCCCAGACGAAAGGGGAATTAAACAATTGTGAAAACTAAATTTCACAGGAATGGAAACATGTGGACCCTTCTCACGTACTTTCCAGAGGAAATGAAGTCAGTTTTTTGTGTTTCTTTATACTATTAGAAGCTCTGAAGAGCACAGATGGTTCCTACCAGAAATTTTTAGACAAGAAAAAAAATATAACCAATATCAGAAAAAAAACTTTCGGGGTGGGTGGGTAGATGGACACTCTCAGGGGCACGTTGTTTTCCTTTCCTATAAACTTTGTCTATTAATTATATAATATTTAAAGAAATAATATACATGCACGCAACCATATTTTAATCATTCAGTCACATTACAAAATTTCTTTAAATGTCTAGAACGTGTAAATATGTGTAATTGTTAAAAAAAAAAACTTTGTGTAATGTAATAATTAGTACTTTTGCATCGCCTGGTGATATCTTTTGCAATGCGAGGATTGTTGAATCTCCCCACTTTTCATTTGGGTGCACGGTAGAACTATTTCAATTATCAACATTACTTTCATATATACTAATAGTGTAATACTTTCTCAACTTTAATGTATACAGAAACATGTACTGTAGATTATTTTATATACACATAATTATGCCTGTGCTTGTTGGCAATTGTATCAATCGTGCTTGTAATTTGTGACGCCTAAAAAGGCCCTGATTTGAAAATAATCTGTCTACAGAAACAAATTGTTCAGTGTGTGTAAATTTAAAATATATTAGTTTTATTTCTAAAATAGTTGAAGCCAGTTCATTTTATGTATTTAAATATATTTGATCAAGGAAAATCCGACCTTTTTCCGAAGTTTGTTTGAAATATATTGAAAAATGTATTCTACATATTCTACCCCCCTTTCATTTTCTTTAAAAGATGTAAGATCCGTAACAAGAATGTATGTTTATGTAATAAATTTGATGTAATGAAGCCACATTCATGAACATACCGACAACAGTTAGTTAGATTTCTGAAACTTTATTTGCGTGACCATATCGTCTAATCATGCAAAACCAGTGTCATTTCCACCTTCGATATTTTCCCTGACCAAAAATGCTGATCGGCAGGGACCACGTGTGTTCAAGTGCTAATGACAATGTGTTTACCTTTGAGTTACAAATGGAGTTATTTCTTCTGTGATGCATTGTTCAATAAAAGGAAAATAGGACGTAATTCTTTCGACATGTGCACATCCCTGTAGCGATAGCAGTATTTCAGGCAGATGAGTTTAAAGCGTTCGACGCGTTTTCTCGGCATGCATGCATGTATAACTTGAATGCGTAAGTTGCATAGTATGTGCTAGCTTATACCGTGTAGCATGCATAAAGCTCAACAGTACAGTGTTATTTGGGAAAGAATGCATATGGTAGCCTTTTCTTCTTTATTGTTCAAATAGTATGTATATCAAACATGCATTTGCCGTTTTGATTTTTATGCAATGCATCTAAATTGTTCAAAATTTATATAATCCTTTCTAGTTTTCAATAAAACTCCTAGTTTTGGTAGGATTGTTAGATTTATTGCATGTTCCAAAACTGCTTTAACGGAGACGTGTACAGGCCTATATGTTTTCGGTCAGTTCATGGCGTGTACCAAAACTTTGCTATCGATGTGTACATGTCGACAGCCAGGCTAGAAAATCACTCAAGTGTAAAAAAAAGCATCGGGGTTTATATAGCCGGTAAAATAAGTGAGCGAATCTTAAAGAAATATGGCGGAAAAGGGAGTACGGGAATGAAATAAGTCGTACAAGGATGAAAATATCACATATTTAAGAGTTCATGTCAGCTTTAACTTCTCGCAGAGTAGAGTACAAAGAAGAGAGTATAGTTTCAATACAAATCAATATTTTTTGAGTATGAAATTGTTGTGGGACATTAAAGCATTTACTTTCTGAATTGCTCAAACTCCATGCAGTAGGATTATGCAAATAGTTTTTCTTAAATGAACTTGTGCATTTTCCCATTTTTTATTTATAAATATGCAGACAACATCAATTTTAATTTGAATTTTCAGAAAATATAGACAACATGCATCCCCATAGAGATTTTAAACAAATGTGATTTCTTAAAGATTTTTACACAGAATATCCAAAAATTGAATTGGCCGACGGCTGTGGACACTATTTTCTAAAGGAAAATAACCTCCCACATTTTGAAACCTTTTCTGTTTAAAACGTAGAAAAGTTACAAAATAATGACGTCATATTTCCAGAACTGTTCTCCTTTATGCCAAATTCTTTCATGATTTATTATTTTCATATATTCAACTTAATATGAAATAAATTTCAAAACCTTTTGACATAAAATGTTTTAGTGCATAATGAAGCCAAAACCCTATTTTCTTCTTTGGCTCTATGTGTGTGCGAGAATTTAAAAAAAAACTGTCAAAAATACCCTTCCTCAATATAGCTTTAATTTGTAGTCTGTTTGCCTCCTTGATGCCCAGAATCAGAGAAGATTTTTAAAGAATTAATATATTCACTATGTGATCAAAAGAGCCACGCCCTCACCAGAAACCCTTACCTTGGGGCAATGAATTTCACAATTTTAGAAAAGGCAACTTTACTCAAATAACCATGCAGTTAATTTGTCTGCGAAATACACTGGATCAGAGAAAGAAGATTTTCAAAGAATTAATGCATTTTCACCATATGAACCATAGAGCCCCATCCTAACACCAGAACCCCTGAACCAAGGGCCATGATTTTCATAATTTGGGAAGAGACAATCTTGCTTATCATAACAATGCATTTAGTATGCAGGGGCAGAGAAGATTTTTAAAAAATTTACACTTTTCACTATATGATCAATAGAGTCCCGTTCTAACACCCAAGCCTCCGAACCAGGAGCCATGAATTTCACATTTTCGCTAGAAGGCTCAATGCTTATTATCATCATACCAACAGTTTAACTGCTCGATGTCCAGGAGTAAAGAAGATTTCGGCGGCGTGATTTCATTGGCTAATCTAAAGCTCGCTCTGACGTGACTGGGATGTTGTTAGGTGTTGTTAGATGCTTAGTCCTCTATGGCACCTGATCCCATCTCTGATGTTTTAGAGGTCCGAGATTGCTCTGCTCCAAATTCGTATTGTTTCAATGGAATTTTGAGCTTGATTTCTGTTCGTTATCTTCATATTTCATGCTTGAGATGCGGTAGCCGATTCGGAATATCTAATTTTAATTAGACTGGGTTAGCGGTTCTAGAGAAGAATTCAGCTGAAAATGATTAAACGTAAACGCACGACGGATGTCGCATGTCGACGTAAGTTGGTCACCTGGGGGACTCAGGTGACCTCAAAAGAATTATAGGTCCTTTTAATTTTTCAGGTATTGCTTCGTCATTATATGAATGGATTCTACATAAAACAGACAATTTAATTATTGTTTATTTTTCTTAATAAGTTAATATATGAAAAACCCGTTTGAACTTTCAACATAATTTGCTCTTTATAAAAATTTTTCTTTCAGCTATAATCACTAATATTCCGTTTATATTAGATATGTAATATTTATCATATAGCTATTTCAAACAAAATAAGTATAGTTTGCACCGAATTAATTAATTAATAATTAACAACTGACATTTCTATCTTTGCTAAAAGATCGAAAATTATTTAACCTTTTCCGACATCAAATTAGCTTTGTATCTTTTTGTACCTGTTAAGAAACAATATATAGCAACACAGCGCTAAAAAATAAAATGTTAAGTAAATATTTAGGTGGTATAATTTGTCCAAACCGGACACCAACGGTTCCATAAAATTTGGCCTATTGTCCTGATGCACCACCTGTTTTCAATATTAGTCGCTAGTTGTATCAGAGATGCAATTGATTTAAAGGTTTCAATTTGCTCATCAACAATTTATGTCTCCTGAGCAACTCTTATCGCGAAATTTTAAAAATACCTGCTGTTTCTAATAAATCAACAGAGGTGTTGTAATAAAAAATAAGAAATATAAACTGAAAAGGCTCACAGCTATCAATTAATAAAAAAAAAAATACAGGAAGCTTGCAGTCAAAATAATTTGGTTATTATAATTACTTGTAGGTTGTGCATCAGGACAATAGTTATTAGTATGTGTGCTGTAGAAAACTAATGATGTACGATATATTAAATCATGTACATGTATAATGATGCGCACTGAAGAGGTAAAATTTCTTGTTTGAACGAAAGTTTGATTTTTTTTTTTTTTTTTTTTTTTTTTTTTTTTTTTGGAACTTTGGTTGTTACATTATGACACGCCTATTTTTTCAGAAAGTAAAAAAAGTTGTCAAATGGTTAATTTAAATACACGTACAACAGATATTCCAGAAATACAATTGCCTGTTAGATTGATCGTCTCTATATAAACACCTTATAATAAGGTGTTCAAGTGACATGTGTTGTGTCATGTACATATTCGTTGCAATACTTTAGTTTTACAGAAGTGGGGAGTCTCCGAATTTCATAAAATCCCAATTTCAGCAAAACTCGTGTCGTTAGTCTCAGAAAGTGGGGTGTCCTAAACATTGCGACGAAAATTGCTTTCTCGTTTCTAAAAAAGTGGGCGTATCATTATGTAACAATTGACGTTCGATAAGTATTGGATACATGCCGAGTACAGTTCTGTATGACTTATGTTAGATATTTTGAGGCCCTTTATAGGGCCGAAAACTGTCTGATACTTTTTCATGCAGAATTGTATGAGGCATATATCGTACTTAAAACATAGCTTTCTGATTTAACCGAGACAATCTGATATTATAAATGAAAAAAGTGTTAATAACGACTGAAGCAATTCTTTCAAGAATGCAGACTTGAAACTGTTAAATGAAAAGTACTCAGTATTCAGGGAATCAGCTACACTGTAGTAGATATTTTAAGAAATGTGAAACGGAGAGTGGGGACAAAATCTACACGGAGCTTAAAGCAAAGTATCAGATTATGATAAAGACAATCTAGTTAATTTTTTTTTTAATGGAGAAGAAAAGATGCAGATATGAACTTTGATTTGAACTGAACAACCACTAAAATAAAGCAGGTGCTGAAGGTATATTAGGCCATTCCATGTTTTTTTTTTATGTTTAGCGTCTGTGTATGCCTTGGTTTTTGACACCCAAGAGCAGAAAAATAAACAAAGTCAGCAATCCAAAAGTTGATTATTTTGCTGGAAACTTGGAATTCTGCCAATTTCTTTCAATATTTGTAGAGAATCTGTCAAGTATTTAATTATCATTTAATACCTTGATTTTGTAAAGGCATTCATCTTTCTAAAATAAAATAATGAAATCAACTTTTTTGAATGTTGTTCTTTATACGTATATAAAGTTTGTGTTTCATTTTTTAGGCTTGTGTGTTTTTGTTGTTGTTGATGTTGTTTTTAATAGGTAGATAGGATTTTTAATGATATGTTGACGATAAACATAGAAAAAAAGTGGAGTGGTCTTAGTTTTTAATTACAGACATGGAAAATAAACTTTAAATAGACTGCATGTGTTTTATTGAAAAATTTTGTGATGTATTCAGAAGTAAAATAATTCTTCTAATTAAAATGATTAAAATGAGAGATTTAACAGCCAACCCTGCTTTCAGTGGTTAAGTACTTCCGATCATAATTATTCAACCAAGATAAGGAAATTTGTGAATATGATTAGCACTAAATGATTGATTGTATTGTATTATCGTTCCAATAACAGCGTTCCAGTTTGTTTGATCGACCTTAGTAATTTTTCACAAATTGATTACTATATTACTCATCGATTGGATGTTTGATTTCAATGAAATCAATACTACTTTGCATATGAAACACAGAATCCAGCAACACTACTAATAATACTGACCAATCAGACTGAATGGCATTTGTAGTAAGCAGCGTTGTCAGGAAAGTTCTCAAAAAGCATGTCATATTTGGGTGTGATTTGACCGAGCGGAGTTTGTACTAGTATAAGAAAAGGAACATTTCGTTATAAATGGAGCTTGTACCTAAGGGGCCGGGATTGGATTTATTCTTTACAAAATATATATTGTCGATTTCTGTTCCGGTCAATGACTTTAGGCTACATACATGTACTAATTCGTTTCCCATGATTTCAGTATATAGAGATAGGATGGACCTTTTCATATTTTCATATTTTTCAGATACATAGCGGTTTCCAGTAAATGTTCTACCAAGCCTCTTTCTTTACTCCTCACTAAAATATTACTTTATTGAAGGAAAAACTTCAGGAGTACTGTTCAACAGTATATTCGCAAAGTGGTGTAAATCAGATGTTGATACTTAAAAACTCCATAGAACTTTTGGAAAATTTGAAATCACAAAATTTTACTAAAATCAATAGCATCAAAACGTACGATTTTTCAACACTTTATACAACCATTCCCCAAGACAAATTGAAGTCCAGGCTTTTTGACATCATAGACAGCTGCTTTTTCAATAAAAATGGAACTCGTAATATACTTACCTTGTTATTGGTTATTTACAAATTATTTTGTTAAAAAGCACTCTGATTGTACACACAAGTACTCTGAAGTTGATATTTAAAAGATGCTTGAGTTTCTGATTGACACTATCTATTTGGTTTTTGGAGATCAGGTCTTCCAACAATCTCTTAGAATTTCGATAGGTACCAATTGCGCCCCCTTATTAGCAGTCCTATTTTTGTATTCATTTGAAGCAGAATTTTTTCAAAAACTTCTACATGAGAACAAAACACTTGCTATGGCCTTGAACTCGACATTTAGATATATCGACGACGTATTATCAATTAATAATAGTTACTTTTATTCATGTGTCGACTCGATATATCCCGGTGAGCTTGAAATAAAAGATACCACAGATTCCGACACATCTGTTTCATATTTAGATATTTTACTAAAAAAAGACGTTAATGGTTACCTAACAACAAAGCTTTATGATAAACGTGATGACTTCAACTTTTCAATCGTCAACTTCCCTTACTTATGTAGCAATATACCCTTATCATGTGCATATGGGGTTTATGTCTCTCAGTTGATTCGATACGCAAGAGCATGAACAATTTCTAAAACGAGGCAAGCTATTGACAAACAAGTTGACGAAACAAGAAAATCAACAGTCTCGTTTGAAGTCATCTTTTCGCTTCGTTTTTCGGTCGATACAATGACCTTGTCAGCAAATACAACATATCATTGAGCCAAATACTGACTGACGTTTTTCATGCCAATTGTTAGGCCATTATTTATACATTGAACTGTCTACGGATTTTTCCGGTTTTTGTTTCCCGATCATGGCAAGGAGCACACAGTGGGTGTGACCGGTCGGCAGGGGATGCTTACTCCTCCATGGCACCTGATCCAACCTACTGTATCGTTTCATTGGACTTTCGAGATTGAATACTATTCGTTATCTTCATATTTCATAGACATTAACTATAAAGCATGATATTGTCAACGCACTTTGAGTTTGTTATCTCAAAATGGTATTTGATATTTTTATTTACTTTTCATTGTAAATAATGGAAATGTCTATAAACTTAATTCTATTCTTGATGTGTGTTTATTTTACAACACATTTCCGTGAATATAATAAAAACATGTCATTAATGTAGTACAGAAATTATATAAATGAAATCCAAGGAAATGTAATTACTGATATGAAGCGCTACTATTTCAAAAGTTGAGATCTTAATTAAGAATATTAACTACAACCATACAAAAATGTTATTGTAAATACATTAAGCTCAAATAATACAAGCAATAAGTATACTTTCCAGTGCAATAACCAAGACATATACTAGTAGTGTGGGCGGAATAAAAGCAATGTAATACACTAAATGCTAAGGAATATCTATAGAATGTAGAAAACACAGCTTATTGCAGACGAGAATACCTGTATCGAGTAACACAGAGTGAATAATTTTTGTCCTCAAAGAAAGTGTGCTACACTGGCTTAAATTTGTTTTAGTTTCAATGGAATTTACTACCTGCTTTCTCTTTAGTGTCTTTTAAATAAAAATAAAAAATGCATAAAGATAGATAATTGAAGAAAAATACACAAGCCTCCATAAACAAATTAAAACAGTCTTTGAAAAGTCGAGAATGTAAAACTATAAAAGTGGCACCAGGTGGAGTCGAACCACGACTCTAAAATGTACCCAGCTTTAAGTCAGCGTTTTTACTATTTGGGCTATTCTAGCTGTGAAAAAGGATGGTATAATTATGAACCAGGTTGTCAAAAACAGGTTTTCTTATTTTTTGTAGTTTTTTTTTTTTTTTTTTTTTTTGGTTGTGAATTTCGACCCTAGGGCAAAGGTGCCCCACCCCACCCCCAAAATAAAAAAAAATCCTATCTTAAATTATTCCTTAGATCACAACCTATCAAAATATCATAATTTTAGTTAGGGACAGGCCTACTCTGAAGGACTTCTAGGCCAAATTCATGCAAAAGTCTGTGGTTTTACGGAGAAAATGCTGTTTTAGCCAATGTTTGAGGTTAATTTTTTAATGGTGGAAATAATAAATTTTAGGTTTAAATTGCAAATTTGAAAAATTTAGACCAATATAGGATAAAAAATAACTAATGAACATTGTTTCTAAATGTGACTTTTTCCGGGAAATTGATCTCTCTTATAGGTCAATTTTTTGAATTTCTAAAAACATCATTTAAAGCTTGAAATTAATAAGGCTAATCTGATACTAATGTACTATATAAGACATGTAGCTACGCAGGTTTGCAAGGGAAATCTTGAAAAAAAAAGTATTGAGTTTTTGTTCCACATCTCCTTTAAAGAAATACCAGTGATTTGTATTAAACAACATAATTTATTATAGCTAAATTTTCATACCGTTCCTTCCTTGTACATTATTTAAGGTTGAATATCAGAAAAGTATTTAGGAACTAGATTGCTATTTCAATATGACATAATGATTATAGGAAGTAAAACCACGTGTATTTTTTGTTTACTCCATACTCGTGAACAATCATTCAACACGTCAGAGTTATTATTGGGTTCTGTGTTTCATATGCAAAGTAATATGCAAAGACCTACACGGAGGCTGTTGAATATAATCAACATGAGGGACCATGGCAATTGGTACAAACGAGAGGTACCAGTGAAGGTCCAACTTAAACGAAACCAAAAAATGTGGGTACATCTAACATTAAAGGGATGCTTGAAAACAATTTAATACCATTTGCAGATGTAACAAAATTTATCAGATATACACTGAATGAAACAACAAAGTATATAGTATCCTGCAATGAACACCCCAATATCATTGTTCTTCACTTTTTTACGAATTATTTAAAAATAATGGAGCCATTAGTATGTGTTCAAAACCTTGAACAATGAAACATAGATGGGATAATGTAACCATACGTGTATTCCTGACCACACCCATGTCAGACGAATTGCTACACCAAATCAATGGCCAGATTATAAATGCATTGATTAAGCAGAAATACTCCAATGATGAAAGGGTCCTGTGTTGTGATCACAGCAACATGTTGGTGGATGGAAATCCAAGTACCGACTATTTGACAGAGAACAAATACGACATTTCTGTCGAGGGGATTTCTCTGTTGGCAGCAAACATTAAAAAGGCAATTCATACCATTTTAAACATTCCCATTCAAGACCGAGGAAGGTCCAGGTCAAGGTCCCGAGCAAATAACAAAAGGGGACGTGGTCGTGGTTATTCCAGCAAGTTCTAAACTTAGAAATTTACTTGTTTTTACTCAATTTAAAGTATTGATTGGACATGTATTACCTTTGACTAAGGATGGATAACCAACCATCAGTCATGTATTTTTCCCCTTTGTACAAATGTACGTAGACAAGTATGGTATTTTTTTTATGCTACTAGTTGCTAATTTTTTCAATTTTATCAATGTAGGTACTGAGTGTACTGATATATCATTACATTATGAAAATGGTATTACTCCGACCTTTGAAAGAAATTGTTATTTCATTACAATGTCTAGATATTGTATCTTGAAATTCTATTATTCTGTTATACTTATGTTTAAAATAATGTTAGGGTGGTACTTTTCTGCAATATTTTACTTAGACCCTCTACAATGACTTTTCAAAAAAGCTAAAACAAGTCATAAACAAAATGAATGATACAACTTTTTTCAACCAGATTAAAAAGTTTGTCATAATTTTTCTTGCTGAAACTCATATAGGTAATGATCAATGTGTACACAAGACAGAATACTATTATTGTCACTCTGTATGTAGATCTGCATCTAAACATAATAACAGAACATTTGGAAGATTAGCAATGTTATGCAAGAGTGAATTCAAACCTCACATAAAAATTCTAAAAAATACAAAAGCTGACTTTCAGTGGAGTAAATTGGAAAAAGATTTTTTCAATCTTCATAAAGATCCATATATTTGCATGATATACAACCCTCCTGAAGGTTCTTTCTACCCCAAGAGTACTGATTATGATATTCTCGATTGTATTGAAAAAGAAAGAATTAATTTTAAGTCGTTAAGAAATATTTTATTATGTGGCGACTTCCATGCAAGAGTCTCAACAGATCCAGGCTATATTGTAAATGATGATAATGAATTTCTTTCTCTCCACTCAACGTACACTAATTAAAAGCTGACGTTTTTTCTTTTATACAAAAACATTTTTATGCATTTTTCCATGTCACTATAGTATAACTTTTATCCCTGTTTAAAAAAAAAACTTTAGAAAACAGTATGATTATAAATAGCTTATCAAGGTGTTTTGAATAGCAAAATCAACCTATACCGGTAAAGCTAATTCAACCACAGAGCTTGATCAATTTAAAGATGCAAGACCTGCAAGTCCAGATTCAAGGAAGAAATAGAAATATGACCAAAAGTCTATATACGAGGGGTGATCAAAAAGTTCGCAAACTATCTCTACATTTACAAAACTACTATTCAGATCAGAATAAAATTTGGCACACATATAGACATACACATGTTCTATAAATAACAGATGTTAAATAATGTTTTGCTCCGCGTTTGTGACGTCACGATGTGAAAATGACGTCAATATGTAGGTCACTTATGACAAAAAATGGTTGGTTCAGTCGTACTCGAGCAACGAACGGCTGGAAAGTTTAACGTATATCTTGGAAATTCCTTTGCAGTAGAATATGATAATTTGTACAAGGTTTATGAAGACAAAAGACTTACCAGAAGTTCACTCATTAATTGGATTGATTGTTTTAGTGAAGGCAGGGAGATGGTTAGAAGTGATGTTTGTTCTGTTGCCCAGCGAAAGCAGGCCTGGGAAAAGATATGTCCTTAGTTGAGCAAATTGTTATGAAACAGCGTCAAGTAACTATTAGAAAAATGGTTGAATATCTTAACAATAATATAATTATTGAATCCCTAAAACATCGTTTACTTTAGACTTTAAACATATGAGATATGATAAATAGAAGGCGCCCATACTTTATCCACATTGGATAAATGACGCTCCCGAGACAGAGGACTCGGGTTGTGATGGGTCACCATACTAATTGTAGGAAGGGATATCCTTATCCACCCATCCTATTGCCGAGATTTGGCCATTTCTGACAGATGGACTGTTCTTGTTATAAAAAGTAACTTGCATGGTAAGAAATATAAGGCTCGGAAAAATGCTTTAGCTTCTGTGAACAGACTGCTATGGAGCATGCATGTCACGTGACTGCCTGGATCACGTGATTCGCGCATGGGCAGAACAATGGCAGATGTGCATTAAAATCGGAGAGGACTACTTAAAAAAATAATAAACACTGAAACCTCATTTTATTTCTTTTAATGAAGTAATTCAATTAGTTTGCGAACTTTTTGATCACCCCTCGTATATTGACTAATAAACAGGTACATGTATGGTGTGAGAAGAGTAAATAATAATGACAAGTCAGAAGTAGGGATAATATACACAAATTATAGGAGTTTTCAACAGTTAAGACGTGCAGAGATAATTCTTTTCCCTTTTTCCCCTTCCTAGCCCCCAGCTTGTTCATGTATGCAAACCAATACTTTGTTTTGACAAAAAAGAAGATTATGAATATACACAAAAATGTGCACAAAGTTTAATAGTGCGTCTCTATGAATGATTTTTCTAATACTAGGAGGGTGGGTTGACTCAAAATCATAAATGGAATATCAAGTAATCTAATCATTGATGCACTTTTGAATTTGATGGCGGGCATATTGTGAACATTTCCAGTTCAAGGGGGGTGAGGATGACCTCCAGGGATTCATAACCTTCATACCATTAGATACATAATGACACAAGGAACAAAATTATGTATGGTCAAGGGGAAGAGTTTTCAACCATTTTTGAGTTTCATGATCATTTGTTGTTTCAGGAACAGGGGGTGACCAGGGAGACCTCGGGTCAAGACCCCTTATACCATTTAATCTTATAATACAAAGACTGCTTTTGGGTTTCCGATTTTATTTTAAAGTTATTTGATCGTTTCCATATCCAGGAAATGGGAATGACCCCGTGGGACTTGCTTCAATGTATAACTTGCATGTGGAATCCGATGATCTTTAACCCTTTTTAAACTACAACCCAACCATTTGCATCTCAGATTATTTAACCCCATTCTATACCTAAACTTGTACTTACCGCCTGTCATGGGTACTGTCCACTTCACTAAATATAATCCAGTTAGAACACACAATAAATCAATTCCTACTGTTTTGTATTTGGGACCTGGTAATATCAACTTTTAAAACTTGCTGAAAAATAGTGGGTCGAATTATTTTGCCTCTCACAATGGGGATTAAAAAGGCAAAAAATTCTATTGTCTCCATTTCAAGCCCAGGAGGGCTATTGAAAACGGTTGTGTAGAAAGTTTTGTTGTGGAAAGTAATAGAAAGAATGTTAGGAACACATTTGAGAATGACAGCTAAAATAAACGGAGAAATAAATCGAGAAACATGAGTACTTTTTGTGCGCTGTATATATTTTTATTGGATGGATCTGTAGCTCTCTCTATTCATCCATCACAATTTTTCAGAAAGGGAGCTACAAAGCTACAGCTACTCTGACAAATGACTTCCTTCTTAATAGTGGGTAAATTTATTTTTATCTATGTTTCATTCATTAATGACTCGCGCCATTTTCATTATGAAATTTTTTTCCAAATGTTAGAGTAAAATCCCCTTCATAAAACATCACGTACAGAAAAGCTATAATCCGGTATATAGAATATGTTAAAATTTCCATTACATTTTTACTCCAATTTTGATTTTCTTTTGTATGATCCCTCTTCTTCTAGTCCTTGTTGGACCTGGAAGAACACACTGATAGGATAAGGAATAGGGATTCCCACTCTCCTCTATCTTGAGCTATTTTCTCCACCTCTCCCCAGGTAAGATTCATGTTTTTGATGGCTTTCTTAGAACATGGCTAACCCATCTCCATCTTTTAATAAGTATGATTTGTTGCTAATTTTTCCATCACTATAGGTTCCACAAAACTTTACCCCAGGTATATAATGTGCTATAAAAATACATACATCAAGCCCTCGAGGAAAGAAAATATATACATCAAGCCCTCGAAGAAAAGTTTCTTTCTGTTGGGGGGGGGGGGATAAAAGAGCTATTCCTAAGAGCATACTATTTTCCCGAACATCTGAACAAATTACGGTATACATAGCGCATATCATAAAACAAAAATTATCATTACAGCAAAAGTTGTAATTTTTAGATGTAAATATGTGAAGGAAGGTTTTCTGAGCTTAAATGGCAAGAAAATGGTTTTAAAAAAGTATGAAATCTTGCACTTTTATTCCTTTTTTTTAAATAAAAATGTTTGATAAATATTCATTCTATAGAAAATCTTAGTGGTTTTGCTTTGAAAGGGTCCAAAACCAGTAACTTTTTCAGAATTTATGATTTATTTCTTATTGACAGAGATGTTGTACGTAGGTGTTATTCTGTTATCAGTTGTTTGTCGGACAATTTGTACCAAACCTTGCTCAACAGGTAAGGAACCGACTCATTAAATTTCCAAAAAAGCAGGTTTTCCAACCTCTTGTCAAATATTGTTTTAATCTTTGAAAACTTTTGTATTAAACTCTATATTAATGCTGACGCACCTAAGTAAAAACATTGAACGTAATGTTTATTAATATTATTCCAGGAAAAGTAAACAAATATCAACTTACATTTTTTTCAAATACAAAATATTATAAAGTGTAATACTATATTTATATATTTTAATGCCTTTACAGTTGAATGTTATTTATTTAAAATCAAAACACGAAAAACAATATATTAGTTCGGTGATTTTTTTTTTTATTTATTTCAGGACAAATGTCTCATTATTTGTTTTTCATTAATGATAATGGACAAAATTACACACCTCAGATTTTAAATAAAACCAGCAACGAAATATGCGACCTGAAATTAAATCAATCATCATCATCAAATTTGACTCATCCTACTATATATGGCGTTAATTCCGATAAGAGTGTTCTAGCTTTTGTGGGAAAAGAAATGTTTCTTGCTCTGAGTGACGAATATCTAGGCACTGAATATGTTGCCTTAGTATACTACACTATTACACGGAAGAGCATCCTGGGATTGGGCAACCCTACAGAACATACTTTGACTGTCAGATTGAAATTCCCTATGAGAAGAGGATCTGATGGAAAGGTATGTGAAAATGAGACTAAAGACCTTACTCTGCAAGGATATGAAGCAAAATCTCTCAAGTTTGACTGCGATATAACGGGGACACACATTAATTCTTCGGAAAAGCTAATAGTCTACACTGCAAGTGTTCCAGTGCAAAAATCAGGAAAAGCAGAATATCTGGTGGAACAACTGTTACCAATCACATTATGGGGAACGTATTACGTGATTGTCCCTGCAGGTGATCGTCCTTACGGTAATATAATTTCGATTGTGACTGCCTTTGAAAACACAACAATCCATATCTCAGGGTATGATTTCGTCACCATTCCAAACAAGTATGATCGAATTCAACGACGAGTCGACCCTTATACGCCATTAACGATTCGAGCTTCAAAAAATGTGTCTGTGATGCAAACATACTGGTACAACACTGGAAATAGTGCATCAGTTTATATAATTCCTCTTGCTTTTAAAACTGATATACAAAGAAATATCGACGACATCGATTACTTGAGATTTACTTATACTAACATCAGCTACAGTGGAAGCGAGTATGTTCCTCTATCTAATTATTTTTTGTACAGAAATCAGTCTGAACTACCAACATCTGCACAAGGTTGTACCATGTCTGCTGCCTTAAATGACACTGGAGGTACCTACTGTCCATTCCTTAAAGACAACAGTGTAAGGATATATGATTTATGCTCATAAAACAACTACATCTATATTTTAGGCGTGTCACTGTAAATGATTCCACTACATTTCTAAACACCTGTTAAAATAAATGTAAGGTACCGGAGCTTAGTGGAAGCCTGGTCACTGCGCGTAATTAAAACAAAGTCTTTTTAGCTCACCTGAGCCGAAGGCTCATATGAGCTTTTCTGATCAAAATTTGTCCGTTGTCTGTTGTCGGCGTCGTTGTTGTCGTCGTAAACTTTTCACGTTTTCATCTTCTTCTCCAGAACTACTGGGCCAATTTCAATCAAACTTGGCACAAAGTATCCTTGGGTGAAGGGGATTCAAGTTTGTTCAAATGAAGGGCCACACCCTCCTCCAAGGGGAGATAATAACGAAATAGCAAAAAATTAATGGCATTATTGAAAAATCTTCTTCTCAAGAACTCATGAAACTCATGTGGAATTATTGTCAGGTAGTGTAGATTCAAATTTTTTCAAATCATGACCCCCGGGGGTAGGGTGGGGCCACAATGGACGATCAAAGTTTTACATAGGTGTATATAGGAAAAATTTTCAAAAATCTTTTTCTCAAGAACAGCAGAGCAGTGATTGGTAATATTTATGTGGAAGCATCCTCAGGTGGTGTGGGTTCAACTTTGTTCAGATCATGACCCCCGGGGGTAGGGTGGGGCCACAATGGACGATCAAAGTTTTACATAGGTGTATATAGGAAAAATCTTCAAAAATCTTCTTCTCAAGAACAGCAAAGCTATGTTTGGTCATATTTATATGGAAGCATCCTCAGGTGGTGTAGATTCAAGTTTGTTCAAATCATGACCCCCGGGGTAGAGTGGGGCCAAAATGGACGATCAAAGTGTTACATAGGTGTACATAGGAAAAATCGTCAAAAATCTTCTTCTCAAGAACAGCAAAGCTATGATTGGTTATATTTATGTGGAAGCATCCTCAGGTGGTGTAGATTCAATTTGTTCAAATCATGACCCCCGGGGGTAGGGTGGGGCCACATTGAATGATCAAAGTTTTACATAGGAATATATAGGAAAAATCTTTAAAAATCTTCTCAAGAACAGCAAAGCCACGGTTTGTCATATTTATACGGAAGCATCCTCAGATAGTGTAGATTCAAGTTTGTTCAAATTATGACCTCCAGGGGTAGGTCGGGGCCACAATGAAAGTTCAAACTTGTAGAGAAAAAAGTCACAGTTAGTCAAAAAATTATGTAAGCATCCTTAGTTAGTGTAGATTCAAGTTTGTTCAAATCATTACCCCCCCCCCTTCACTTTTAGGGGTAGGTAAGGACTACTTAAGCATTTAAACTTTTCAGTACTAAACTGATTTTTCCTTTTTTTCCTAGCCACAGTGCTCAGGTGAGCGATGTGGCCCCTGGGCCTCTTGTTTTTTCTTGTTTGTACTAGCCTCAATTCTTTAAAGTAAAGAAATAGAAATCGTCCATCCATTTATTAAGAGACAGATAGTGGAGGATAGAGAAATTTATTAATCTGCATGAACAGCTTGTTTATTATTTTCAGACTGACAACTTATTGCCAAAAAAGACCAACTTTATTGCGGAAGCTAATTATCATAATTGCTGTAAGTATTGACAGATAAAGTATTGTTTACCGTGTTTATCTTCACTATTTGAGTGATAAAAATACGGAAGCCGGTTGGTGCCAGGTAGAAAAAATAGATCTGGCGGCCTACCGGCTTCCGTATAAAAATGATAATTTGAACCTATATATAATTAATTTGTATGTTCTACTAACTACTTTGTATGTATGGAATAGTTTCAGGTATCAGAGACACTGTATCTGGTGAGTATACACTTACAAGTCCATACAAAGAAATATAACGCGTTTTTGTTCACATTTTAAATTCAGGGTAACTCAATACAAGAGTTATAAACGCTAATTCCCCTAAGAGTGGTACGATACAATTAACATCAGTAGCTTTGAGAATGGATCCAAAATTTTATAGGCTTTAAATTAAAACCAAGAAACCAAGAAACCAAGAACTGATAGAACATTAAGATACCTTCTAATCTTTTTTCTTTTTTTCTTTATTTGGGAGAGAGAGAGAGACTAAATTCTATGTCTTGTGCGCTTAAAGTAAAAATAAATAAAAACTAGTGCTAATTGTAACGAGAACCGTTACATATGTTCCCCAAACGGCTCCCAATCCCTTATGATGCCCCATTCCCTACAAGCTTCAATAAATTAGACATTACTTTTGTAATATAGATGGACACTTTATTTTTAAGGGTATTTCATTGGAAAACTACTCCGATATAGCCATATGGGTATTAGCCAATCAAATTTCAGCGCATGTGCTTGCATATGTTTTCTACATTTTTCACATTAATTTTCTTATAGTGTCTCACAATACATACATTTGTGTTAAATAGTAAAGAATTTCACTGAAAAATAAGAGAGATGTAACCCTTTAAGTATTAGCCAATCAGAATTCAGCATACGTGCATTCATGGCCTTGCATTCAATTTCGATAGTATCATAATGTAGGAGCTCTATGTGCCTATACATGTCGTAAATTTCATCCTGTTTTGTTGAAAACCAAGGGAGTTATAGACATTCAAAGTTTCAACCAATCAGATTGCAGCACACATGCATGCGCGTGTTTTCAAGAAATTTCCTATATAACATGTTGTAGCACCTTATAATATATACTTATATTCTAAATTTCAAAGTATTTTGTCAAAAAACAAGGAAATTATTGAGATTTTTGTATCAGTCAATCATAGAAGAGCGCACGTGCATGCGCGTGAGTTCACGCTAATTTGACCATGTTATCTTGTCTAGACTACTAATATATCTTTATATTTTGAGTTTCAAAGCAATTCATCAAGAAATATAAAAGTTACGGCTTCATCAAGTATATCAGTCATTTCACTCATTGCACGCGCACGCACGTGCATGCATGTGCGCGCAAAATGATCTTCGTTACGAACACCTACAAAACATGCCTATTAACCCTAAAAAGGTTTCATGTCAATCGGATGAGTGGTTCTATGAGAACACTCCCGGACAAAAAAGTACCGGAGAAGAAAGTAGAAAAAAAGAATAATAATAATAACTAGAAACTCATTGCGAGCAATGAGAGGTCTTCCGTCCGATTCTGAAAATAAAAACGAAAATTCAAGCTGAAAAAGAGATAAAAGAAATTCAGACACTCTGGAAATTTAACCCTGGTCGTCAGCGTGAAAATTCAACTTGCTAACGTTAACCATTCATTTTTTACATCACTTCCGGTCACGACCGGAAGTACCGGAAGTAACGGCGATACAAGATTTTCTCACGATTCATATAACTGATGACTGACCATCAGTCCTGAAAGTTTTAGACTTCAGTCGTTTACTGTTGCCGAGCAATATTGTGAGATCAAATTCTAATTTTGAGGACAGGTAAACACGAGACCGGAAGTGAATTTTATAAAAATCTTTGACTTTTCTCTAGACATTTGCAGTATATACAACATACATAAAGTCATTTCAAGTACTTTATCGATGAGCAATATTTATGAGAAAGTTAAATATCAAAGTAAAGAAGTTTATCTCCTAAAACCGGAAGTTGACGTTTTTGTTTCCGGTGGAATCTAACATATTTCCAAACAGCGAAAGAGATGCAATAAAGTGATGCAAGCATTAATTTAAAAAAAGAAAAGTTAATTTTTTTTTTAGATTTCTTTGATCACTTACTGTGACAAGCGGAAGTGACGACTGACGCGTTTCACCCAAATGGTTTTGCCTACTCCTCAAGGTCCATAAATCTTAAAAGTTTGGTGTTTTAATCTTTTACTTGGTTTTGAGATCTCGCTCAGACAACTTCACATTTTGAGGACAGGAAAACATGCGACCGGAAGTGAATTTTTGAAAGATATTTACGATTACTTTAGACATTTGCAGTCTGAATAACATATTTAAAATTCATTTCAAATACTTTTTCTAGAAAAAATATTGTTGGGAAAGTAAAATACTCAAATTATGTAGCTTTTCTCTTATAACCGGAAGTTGTCACTTTTGTTTCCGGTGAGACCAACATCTTTCGAATCTGCGAAAAAGATGCAATAAAGTGATGCAATTTTTAATTAAAAAAAGAAAAGTTGAAATTTTCGATTTCTTTGATCACTTCCTGTGACGACCGGAAGTGACGGCTGACGCTCTGAACCCAAATGCTTTTGCCTACATCTTAAGGTTTGTTGCTCATATAAGTTTGGTGTCTTAATCTCTCACCGTTTCCGAGATCTTGCTCAGAGAACTTCTCATTTTGAGGACAGGAAAACACGCGACCGGAAGTGAATTTTACAAAGATATTTGACGTGACTCTAGATATTTGCAGTCTAAATAACATATTTAAAATTCATTTCAAATACTTTATCTACAAAGGATATTAATGGGAAAGAAAAATACTAAAATTATGTAGTTTTTCTCTTATAACGGGAAGTTAACGTTTTTGTTTCCAGTGGGACCAACATATTTCGAAACTACATAAGAGATGCAATAATGTGATGTAAATATTGATTTAAAAAAAGAAAGTTGAAATTTTACGATTTCTTTGATCACTTCCTGTGACGACCGGAAGTGCCGACGACGAACGGAAAGGCAATTCTGCAAATTTAGAAGTCACGTTCTATGCTCTCTAATAAGTCTCCAGTTCATATCTTTAGCCATTCTTGAGAAAAAGGGGCGACAAAATTTCATTTTAAAATCAGGAAATTGCCCATAACTTGGAACCAAAATGGAATTTTCCAAATTTTCCTTGTGATGAACAAAGTTCATACAATGACTGACTTTTCCTGAAAGTTTCATTGAAAACGACTGAATACTTTTCGAGAAATCGCGTGCACAAAATTTGGTCAAAAAAAAGAATAATAATAATAATAATAATAATAATAAGAAACAGTAGAATCACTATAAGGTCTTCCGTGAAGACGGAAGACCTTAACTAGACTCTTGTTGCCATGGCAACAAAAAAGTCTTCCGTTCTACTAAATCTGTAAGAATTTGCTTTTTTCTGTGTAAAAAACATACATATCATATTTACTGTGAAAGAAATAAATAACTGGAGGAAAGTCCTTTCAGTACTTAAGGTACTTTGATTTTCATGATCAATCTTGTATAATGCATTTGGCACCTATGAGATATTTACGTATATCATAGAGCAAGGATAATTAGCATTTAAAAAAAATGTTTGCAATCAATTCTAAGACAAACAAACAGACGAACGAACACCGTACTATCATAAACTTTACTGTGTATATGTTCTGGCATAATTGTGATGGTGTTATAAAAAAAATATAATGAATTAAGTTAGTATCAAATTAAACGTAAAGTCACTGAGTTTTGAATATAATATAATATTAAGATTTGACAGCATACCTATAAGAAAGATTATTCAATTACAGTAATTATTCAGCAATCGATTGATTGATTGATTGATTGATTGATTGACTATTCATCTTCTTCTCTTAGAATCATTTGGCCCATTTATCACACTGGTCAAATCCTCACATTATATGACAAGAAAAACATTTAGCGTATTAGATAATCACACGCTCTCGTGTTATGATCAATCCATTCTATTCATGTGAATGATATGTAGAATTCAAACGTATGCTGGAGATGCCCGTTTTCATAATTGTATTAAATGTTTAGTCAGTAACACGTCTTTCCGATGATGGCAAATTCACAGCTAATTAATACCTATTTAAAATTCTAATATAAGCCTCGTATTGCACCACCGAAACACTAAATCTGTGTCAGAGTCAAGTGATTTTAGTGCGTTACTGTTGGGACCCACTTTCTTTGAAACAGGTCAAAGTGTTAACAATGAGTAGGTTGTTTGCTTAGTTCATTAAAATTTCAAATTAAATTTTTCTTGGTCATCCTTCCAAAGTTTAAATAAAAGTGATGCACCAACTACGGGTATATATATGATAAATTCTCAAATTTGATTTTTTTGTTTGTTTGTTTGTTCTTTAACGTCCCTCTCGAGAATTTATCACTCACATGGAGACGCCAGCACTCGCCGGTGGAGACTGCAAATTTTTGTCCTATACTTTGGCACTTATCGCCATTGATCAGTGAGGAATCTTTTTTGTGCCAGCACCTTCTGCGACACGGGACCTCGATTTAAAGGATCCAAAGGACCGGTCTCCACGTCCCACAGTCGAAGTTTATAATACCGAGATATTTTATTTATTTTATTTTATTTTATTTTTTCACAAGTTTGTTGCATTGGATTTACTTAAAGATCATACTTCAAGATCATTTCGAACTCAGGCTATTTTATTGCAGTGCAGACAGCGCGGGTGATCTTGATTGACAGGTCAACACACGTGCACTTCGTGTGATACTTTTTAAGCAGAAAAATATACAGAATGTGACCATGACTGACTATGAAATCAGAAAACATTTAATAAAGAATGGGTTTGACTGATATAGAACTAATTTTTGGTCTATGTAAATAGATAGGAGGATCGGGATTAAGAGGGAATCTCTCTCTCCCCCTCTCTCTCTCAGACGTAAATTGAACATTTCATAATGACAAATCTACCATTATAGAATATGAAATTCTGTATACATGTAAATGGTAATTATATTCACATGTTCCAGATTTAAATCTAAAACGAATATATAATTCAAATGCCTAGCTGCACGAACGTCTCCAAATATTAATCAAGACGGGGGGGGGGGGGGGAGCTTCAAAGGAATTAGATAGTTGCATTATAAATTTATGAATTATAAGGAAAAGTACGGACGTCAGTTGCATGTACATAATTATATATCATTACATAAAATTGTGTTCATTCAGGTACATGTATATACTTATCCCACATATCAACAGGACCTGTGCAATTTTTTTATCATGTTTTTTTTTTTCTCAAAAGAAACATACAGAGTAGCATTATTTCACACAGAATCGCATTTTCACATATTTTTTTTTATCTCTGGAGTATTTGACAAGAATCCAAGAATCGCCTTTTCACATCTTTTATAACTCCTTGGGTATATAGAATATAGATCATGTGACATCTTTTTATCAAAAATACATGTAATAACCAAATCTAATCTACATGTATATACTGATTTTCTTTCTTTTAAGTGACAAATATCAATTTATTTCCAAAGGCTTTAATACAGTCTGTATTACAAATTTCTATCGCTCAGTTCCTTTTTAAGTGTACGTAATATTTTTTAATATCGAAAATAAAACTCGGAAATCGGGATAATTTCGCATTCAAATCATAGAGAATAATAAATAGTCTGCATTATAGAAGGCTTAGTAACTATCTTATTCCGAACTTACTATACGAGATAGATAAATTGCATGCCTGTCCATCACTTTAAATGTATATTCAGTGCGTATAATATATTTACTTGAATTACATACCTAGCAGATATAGTAATTTTTTTTTTTACATATATTCATGTGTAAATCAATTAACTGTCAATACAGACTTACACTACACTGGCAACTTCAAACTTTACATGCACTGGAAGCGGTAACCAACGTACTCTTAAATTTTGAAGAGTGAATATAGAACGTCTAAATATTTTGATATGGAGAGTGTATATGTCCCTGACGTCATCGATACTATTTCCGCCTTTATCTCGAAAGTTCTATTCTCACTTACAAGTCAGAGTTATCTTTCTTTGCCCATTGTCTACACACTAGGTAAATAGGGAAAATGGCGGTACCGAAAATCTGCAAAATGTGGAATCTGATTTCAAAACAAATTATATATTTAGTATCTGTAGAATAACCTCTGTTATACATAATAATATCTTGAAAAAATATTAAAAAACAAAAAAGTTGAAAATTGACCAAAAACAAATTCACTTCCGGTTCGGACAGGAAGTACCGGAAACAAACGAAAACAACTTCGAAACAAAGAGAATATCATGATCTAATACTCCTGTAAATTTCACATCTTTATCTCAAACCGTTTCCGGGAAAAATTCCGGACAAAAGTCCATTTAAAAATTGGAAATTCGGCCGTAACTTCGGACCGGAAGTGAATTTTTCAAAAAACGGAATTTTATATAAACTTCATATATCAGCCTACTATCATGTGAAAAATTGTGAAAATCTATCCAACCATCTCTGAGAAATCGCGCTCACAAAATTTGGGAGGAATAATAATAATAATAATAATAATAAAAAGAAACAATACAATCACTATAAGTCTTCCGTTGTGAACGGAAGACTTAATAATAATAAAAAGAAACTAGACTCTTGTTGCCATGGCAACAAAAAAGTCTTCCGTTCTTCTAAATCTGTGAGAATTTGCTTTTTTTCTGTGTAAAAAACATACATATCATATTTACTGTGAAAGAAAAAAAAAACTGGAAAAAAAGTCCTTTCAGTACTTAAGGTACTTTGATTTTCATTATCAATCTTGCATAATACATTTGGCACCTATAAAAGATATACGTATATCATTAGCAATTAAAAAAAATTGTTTGCAATCATTTCCAAGACAAACAAACAGACGAACGAACACCGTACTATCATAAACTTCACTGTGTGTATGTCTTGGCATAATTGTGTTGGTGTTATAAAAAAATATAATGAACTAGACTCTTGTTGCCATGGCAACAAAAAAGTCTTCCGTTCTACTAAATCTGTAAGAATTTGCTTTTTTCTGTGTAAAAAACATACATATCATATTTACTGTGAAAGAAATAAATAACTGGAGGAAAGTCCTTTCAGTACTTAAGGTACTTTGATTTTCATGATCAATCTTGTATAATGCATTTGGCATCTATGAGAGATATACGTATATCATAGAGCAAGGATAATTAGCATTTAAAAAAAATGTTTGCAATCATTTCTAAGACAAACAAACAGACGAACGAACACCGTACTATCATAAACTTTACTGTGTATATGTTCTGGCATAATTGTGATGGTGTTATAAAAAAAATATAATGAATTAAGTTAGTATCAAGTTAAACGTAAAGTCACGGAGTTTTGAATATAATATAATATTAAGATTTGACAGCATACCTATAAGAAAGATTATTCAATTACAGTAATTATTCAGCAATCGATTGATTGATTAATTGATTGATTGATTGATTGACTATTCATCTTCTTCTCTTAGAATCATTTGGCCCATTTATCACACTGGTCAAATCCTCACATTATATGACAAGAAAAACATTTAGCGTATTAGATAATCACACGCTCTCGTGTTATGATCAATCCATTCTATTCATGTAAATGATATGTAGAATTCAAACGTATGCTGGAGATGCCCGTTTTCATACTTGTATTAAATGTTTAGTCAGTAACACGTCTTCCCCATGATGGCAAATTCACAGCTAATTAGTTACCTATTTAAAATTCTAATGTAAGCCTCGTATTGCACCACCGAAACACTAAATCTGTGTCAGAGTCAAGAGATTTTAGTGAGTTACTGTTGGGACCCACTTTCTTTGAAACAGGTCAAAGTGTTAACAATGAGTAGGTTGTTTGCTTAGTTCATTAAAATTTCAAATTAAATTTTTCTTGGTCATCCTTCCAAAGTTTAAATAAAAGTGATGCACCAACTACGGGTGTATATATGATAAATTCTCAAATTTACTTTTTTTTTGTTGTTTTGTTTGTTCTTTAACGTCCCTCTCGAGAATTTATCACTCACATGGAGACGCCAGCACTCGCCGGTGGAGACTGCAAATTTTTGTCCTATACTTTGGCACTTATCGCCATTGATCAGTGAGGAATCTTTTTTGTGCCAGCACCTTCTGCGACAAGGGACCTCAATTTATACGATCTCATCCAAAGGACCGGTCTCCACGTCCAACAATCGAAGTTTATAATACCGAGATATTTTATTTTTTTATTTTATTTTATTTTTTCACAACTTTGTTGCATTGGATTTACTTAAAGATCATACTTCAAGATCATTTCGAACTCAGGCTATTTTATTACAGCGTCGGGTGATTTTGATTGACAGGTCTACACACGTGCACTTCGTGTGATACCTTTTAAGCAGAAAAATATACAGGATGTGACCATGACTGACTATGAAATCAGAAAACATTTAATAAAGAATGGGTGTGACTGATATAGAACTAATTTTTGGTCTATGTAAATGGATAGGAGGATTGGGATTAAGAGGGAATCTCTCTCTCTCTCTCTCTCTCTCTCTCTCTCTCTCTCTCTCTCTCAGACGTAAATTGAACATTTCAGTATCATAATGACAAATCTACCATTATAGAATATGAAATTCTGTATATAAGTAAATGGTAATTATAACCACATGTTCCAGATTTAAAACTAAAACGAATATATAATTCAAATGCCTAGCTGCACGAACGTCTCCAAATATTAATCAAGACGGGGGGGGGGGGGGGCTTCAAAGGAATTAGATAGTTTTATGAATTATAAGGAAAAGTACGGACGTCAGTTACATAATTATATATCAATACATAAAATTGTGTTCATTCAGGTAAATGTATATACATATCCCACATATCAACAGGACCTGTGCAATTTTTTTATCATGTCTTTTTTTTTCTCAAAAGAAACATACAGAGTAGCATTATTCACACAGAATCGCATTTTCACATATTTTTTTTAACTCTGGAGTATTTCACAAGAATCCAAGAATCGCCTTTTCACATCTTTTATAACTCATTGGGTATATAGAATATAGATCATGTGACATAAATAATTTAACTTTTTATCAAAAATACATGTAATAACCAAATCTAATCTATATATTGATTTTCTTTCTTTTAAGTGACAGATATCAGTTTATTTCCAAAGGCTTTAATACAGTCTGTATTACAAATTTCTATCGCTCAGTTCCTTTTTGAGTGTACGTAATATTTTTTAATATCGAAAAAAAAAACTCGGAAATTGGGATAATTTCGCATTCAAATCATAGAGAATAATAAATCGTCTGCATTATAGAAGGCTTAGTAACTATCTTATTCTGAACTTACTATACGAGATAGATAAAACTGCATGCCTGCCCATCACTATAAATGTATATTCTGTGCATATAATATATTTACTTGAATTATATACCTAGCATATATAGTAATTTTTTTTTAGATATATTCATGTGTAAATCAATTAACTGTCAATACAGACTTACACTACACTGGCAACTTTAAACTATACATGCACTGGAAGCAGTAACCAATGTACTCTTACATTTAGAGGAGTGAATATGGAACGTCTAAATATTTATTCTATCTACATATGGAGAGTGTATAAGTCTCTGACGTCATCAATATTATTTCCGCCTTTATCTCGAAAGTTCTATTCTCACTTACAAGTCAGAGTTATCTTTCTTTGCCCACTGTATGCACACTAGGTAAATAGGGAAAATGAGGGTACCGAAAATCTACAAAATGTGGGATCTGATTTCAAAACAAATTATATATTTAGTATTTGTAGAATAACCTCTGTTATACATAATAATATCTTGAAAAAATATTAAAAAACAAAAAAGTTAAAAATTGAGCAAACACAAGTTCACTTCCGGTTCGGACAGGAAGTACCGGAAACACACGAAAACAACTTCGAAACAAAGAGAATGTCATGATCTAATACTCCTGTAAATTTCACATCTTTACCTCAAACCGTTTCCGAGAAAAATTCCGGACAAAAGTCCATTTAAAAATTGGAAATTCGGCCGTAACTTCGGAACGGAATTTTA
This sequence comes from Saccostrea echinata, assembly GCF_033153115.1. Taxonomy (NCBI): domain Eukaryota; kingdom Metazoa; phylum Mollusca; class Bivalvia; order Ostreida; family Ostreidae; genus Saccostrea; species Saccostrea echinata. The sequence continues at coordinate 4,884,676 of NW_026889771.1, read as the reverse complement.
TATAAACTTCATATATCAGCCTACTATCATGTGAAAAATTGTGAAAATCTATCCAACCATCTCTGAGTAATCGCGCTCACAAAATTTGGGAGGAATAATAATAATAATAATAATAATAAAAAGAAACAATACAATCACTATAAGTCTTCCGTTGTGAACGGAAGACTTAATTAAGTTAGTATCACATTAAACGTAAAGTCACTGAGTTTTGTAAAGTTATAATATCAAGATTTGACAGCATACCTATAAGACAGATTATTCAATTACAGTAATTCTTCAGCAATCGATTGATTGATTGATTGATTATACGTATGTTGTTTAACGTCCCTCTCCAGAATTTTTCACTCACATGGAGACGCCACCACTCGCCGGTGGAGACTGCAAATTTTTGTCCTATACTTTGGCACTTATCGCAATTGAGCAGAGGGGAATCTTTTTTATGCCAGCACCTTCTGCAAAAAGGGACCTCGATTTATACGATCTCATCCAAAGGACCGGTCTCCACGTCCCACAATCGAAGTTCATAATACCGAGATATTTTATTTTTTATTTTATTCTATTTTTTCACAAGTTTGTTGCATCAGATTTACTTAAGATCATACTTCAAGATCATTTCGAACTCAGGCTACGTAATTGCAGTGCATACAGCGTCAAGTGATTTTGATTGACAGGTCAACACAGGTGCACTTCGTGTGATACTTTTTAAGCTGAAAAATATACAGGATGTGACCATGACTGACTATGAAATCAGAAAACATTTAATTAAGAATGAGTGTGACCGATATAGAACTAATTTTTGCTCTATGTAAATGGATAGGAGGATCGGGATTAAGAGGGAATCTCTCTCTCTCCCCCCTCTCTCTCTCAGACGTAAATTGAACATTTCATAATGACAAATCTACCATTATAGAATATGAAATTCTGTATACATGTAAATGGTAATTATATTCACATGTTACAGATTTAAATCTAAAACGAATATATAATTCAAATGCCTAGCTGCACGAACGTCTCCAAATATTAATCAAGACAGGGGTGGGGTGGGGGGGGGAGTCTTCAAAGGAATTAGATAGTTTTATGTTTTATGAATTATAAGGAAAAGTACGGACGTCAGTTGCATGTACATAATTATATATCATTGCATAAAATTGTGTTCATTCAGGTATACTTATCCCACATATCAACAGACCTGTGCAATTTTTTTTCATGTTTTTTTTTTCAAAAGAAACATATAGCGTACCATTATTTCACACAGAATCGCGTTTTCACATATTTTTTTTAACTCTTTGAGTATTTCACAAGAATCCATGCCCAAGAATCGTCTTTTCACATCTTTTATAATTCCTTGGGTATATAGAATATAGATCATGTGTCATAAATAATTTAACTTTTTATCAAATTTACATGTAATAACAAAATCTAATCTACAGATTGATTTTCTTTCTTTTAAGTGGCAGATATCAATTTATTTATAAAGGCTTTAAAACAGTACTGTATTACAATTTTCTATCGCTCAATTCCTTTTTGAGTGTATGTAATATTTTTTTTAATATCGAAAATAAAACTCGGAAATTGGGATAATTTCGCATTCAAATCATAGAGAATAATAAATCGTCTGCATTATAGAAGGCTTATAACTATCGTATTCTGAACTTACTATACGAGATAGATAAAATTGCATGCCTGTCCATCACTATAAATGTATATTCAGTGCTTATGATATATTTACTTGAATTAGGTACCTAGCATATATATTAATTTTTTTTTTTTTAGATATATTCATGTGTCGTGTGATACTTTTTAAGCTGAAAAATACACAGGATGAGATCATGACTATGAAATCAGAAAACATCTAATAAAGAATGGGTGTGACCGATATAGAACTAATTTTTGGTCTGGATCGGGATTAAGAAGGAATCTCTCTCCTCTCTCTCTCTCTCTCATGTAAATTGAACATTTCATAACCATAGAATATGAAATTCTGTATACATGTAAACGGTAATGTTATTCACATGTTACAGATTTAAATCTAAAACGAATATATAATTCAAATGCCTAGCTGCACGAACGTCTCCAAATATTAATCAAGACGGGGGGGGGGGGCCTTCAAAGGAATTAGATAATTTTATGTTTTATGAATTATAAGGAAAAGTACGGACGTCAGTTGCATGTACATGATTATATATCATTGCATAAAATTGTGTTCATTCAGATATACTTATCCCACATATCAACAGACCTGTACAATTTTTTTATCATGTTTTTTTTTTCAAAAGAAACATATAGCGTACCATTATTTCACACACTCTTTAACTCTTTGAGTATTTCACAAGAATCCAAGAATCGCCTTTTCGCATCTTTTATAATTCCTTGGGTATATAGAATATAGATCATGTGTCATAAATAATTTAACCTTTTATCAAATATACATGTAATAACCAAATCTAATCTATAGATTGATTTTCTTTCTTTTCAGTGGCAAATATCAATTTATTTATAAAGGCTTTAAAACAGTACTGTATTACAATTTTCTATCGCTTAATTCCTTTTTTGAGTGTATGTAATATTTTTTAATATCGAAAGTAAAACTCGGAAATCGGGATAATTTCGCATTCAAATCATAGAGAATAATAAATCGTCTGCATTATAGAAGGCTTATAACTATCATATTCTGGACTTAATATACGAAATAGATAAAACCGCATGCCTGTTCATCACTATAAATGTATATTTAGTGCTTATAATATATTTACTTGAATTAGGTACCTAGCATATATATTAATTTTTTTTAGATATATTCATGTGTAAATCAATTAACTGTCAATACAGACTTACACTACACTGGCACCTTCAAACTTTACATGCACTGGAAGCGGTAACCAATGTACTCTTAAATTTTGAAGAGTGAATATAGAACGTCTAAATATTTTGATATGGAGAGTGTATATGTCTCTGACGTCATCGATACTATTTCCGCCTTTATCTCGAAAGTTCTATTCTCACTTACAAGTCAGAGTTATCTTTCTTTGCCCATTGTCTACACACTAGGTAAATAGGGAAAATAAGGGTACCGAAAATCTGCAAAATGTGGAATCTGATTTCAAAACAAATTATATATTTAGTATTTGTAGAATAACCTCTGTTATACATAATAATATCTTGAAAAAATATTAAAAAACAAAAAAGTTGAAAATTGACCAAACACAAGTTCACTTCCGGTTCGGACAGGAAGTACCGGAAACACACGAAAACAACTTCGAAACAAAGAGAATGTCATGATCTAATACTCCTGTAAATTTCACATCTTTACCTCAAACCGTTTCCGAGAAAAATTCCGGACAAAAGTCCATTTAAAAATTGGAAATTTGGCCGTAACTTCGGACCGGAAGTGAATTTTTCAAAAAACGGAATTTTATATAAACTTCATATATCAGCCTACTATCATGTGAAAAATTGTGAAAATCTATCCAACCATCTCTGAGTAATCGCGCTCACAAAATTTGGGAGGAATAATAATAATAATAATAATAACTAGACTCTTGTTGCCATGGCAACAAAAAAGTCTTCCGTTCTTCTAAATCTGTAAGAATTTGCTTTTTTTTTTCTGTGTAAAAAACATACATATCATATTTACTGTGAAAGAGAAAAATAACTGGAAAAAAGTCCTTTCAGTACTTAAGGTACTTTGATTTTCATTATCAATCTACCGTTCACGGTAGCTCAGTCGGTAGAGCGCTCGCTCCGTGATCGGGAGGTCGTGAGTTCGAATCTCGGCCGCGACAGACCTAAGTCGATAAAAAATAGGTAGCAACTGTTCCTTCGCCATGCGCTCGGCACTTTGGAGTGAAAGTTGCGGGTCTTTCGGATGAGACCTTAAAAACCGAGGCCCCGTGTCACGGCAGGCGTTGGCACGATAAAGATCCCTCACTGCTCAATGGCCCTGAGTGCCGAGTAAAGGTCAAAATTTGAAGCCCTTCACCGGTATATGGTGACTTCTCTATATGAGTGAAAAATTCTCGAATGGGACGTAAAACAATATACAATCAATCAATCAATCATTATCAATCTTGTATAATACATTTGGCACCTATCAGAGATAAACGTATATCATTAGCAATTTAAAAAAAAAATTGTATGCAATCATTTCTAAGACAAACAAACAGACGAACGAACACCGTACTATCATAAACTTCATTGTGTGTATATTTTAACATAATTGTGATGGTGTTATAAAAAAATATAATGAATTAAGTTAGTATCACACTAAACGTAAAGTCACTGAATTTTGTAAAGTTATAATATCAAGATCTGACAGCATACCTATAAGACAGATTATTCATTTACAGCAATTCTTCAGCAATCGATTGATTGATTGATTGATTATACGTATGTTGTTTAACGTCCCTCTCCAGAATTTTTTAATTTTTCACTCACATGGAGACGCCACCACTCGCCGGTGGAGACTGTAAATTTTTGTCCTATACTTTGGCACTTATCGCAATTGAGCAGTGGGGAATCTTTTTTATGCCAGCACCTTCTGTGACAAGGGACCTCGATTTATACGATCTCATCCAAAGGACCGGTCTCCACGTCCCACAATCGAAGTTCATAATACCGAGATATTTTATTTTTTATTTTATTCTATTTTTTTTACAAGTTTGTTGCATCAGATTTACTTCAAGATCGTACTTCAAGATCATTTCAAACTCAGGCTACTTAATTGCATTGCATACAGCGTCAAGTGATTTTGATTGACAGGTCAACACACGTGCACTTCGTGTGATACTTTTTAAGCTGAAAAATATACAGGATGTGACCATGACTGACTATGAAATCAGAAAACATTTAATATAGAATGGGTGTGACCGATATAGAACTAATTTTTGGTCTATGTAAATGGATAGGAGGATCGGGATTAAGAGGGAATCTCTCTCTCCCCCCCTCTCTCCCTCTTTCTCTCTCTCAGACGTAAATTGAACATTTCATAATGACAAATCTACCATTATAGAATATGAAATTCTGTATACATGTAAATGGTAATTATATTCACATGTTCCAGATTTAAATCTAAAACGAATATATAATTCAAATGCCTAGCTGCACGAACGTCTCCAAATATTAATCAAGACGGGGGGGGGGGGGAGGGGAGGAGGCTTCAAAGGAATTAGATAGTTTTATGTTTTATGAATTATAAGGAAAAGTACGGACGTCAGTTGCATGTACATAATTATATATCATTGCATAAAACTGTGTTCATTCAGGTATACTTATCCCACATATCAAGAGTCCTGTGCAATTTTTTTTATCATGTTTTTTTTTTCAAAAGAAACATATAGCGTACCATTATTTCACACAGAATCGCGTTTTCACATATTTTTTTTTAACTCTTTGAGTATTTCACAAGAATCCAAGAATCGTCTTTTCACATCTTTTATAATTCCTTGGGTATATAGAGTATAGATCATGTGTCATAAATAATTTAACTTTTTATCAAATATACATGTAATAACCAAATCTAATCTAAAGATTGATTTTCTTTCTTTTAAGTGGCAGATATCAATTTATTTATAAAGGCTTTAAAACAGTACTGTATTACAATTTTCTATCGCTCAATTCCTTTTTTGAGTGTATGTAATATTTTTTTAATATCGAAAATAAAACTCGGAAATCGGGATAATTTCGCATTCAAATCATAGAGAATAATAAATCGTCTACATTATAGAAAGTTTATAACTATCATATTCTGGACTTAATATACGAAATAGATAAAACTGCATGCCTGTTCATCACTATAAATGTATATTTAGTGCTTATAATATATTTACTTGAATTAGGTACCTAGCATATATATTAATTTTTTTTAGATATATTCATGTGTAAATCAATTAACTGTCAATACAGACTTACACTACACTGGCACCTTCAAACTTTACATGCACTGGAAGCGGTAACCAACGTACTCTTACATTTAGAAGAGTGAATATGGAACGTCTAAATATTTTTGATATGGAGAGTGTATATGTCTCTGACGTCATCGATACCATTTCCGCCTTTATCTCGAAAGTTCTATTCTCACTTACAAGTCAGAGTTATCTTTCTTTGCCCATTGTATACACACTAGGTAAATGGGGAAAATGACGGTACCTAAAATCTAGAAAATGCGCAATCCAATTTTAAAACAAATTATATATTTAATATTTGTAGAATAACCTCTGTTATACATAATAATATCTTGAAAAAATATTAAAAAAACAAAAAAGTTGAAAATTGACCAAACACAAATTCACTTCCGGTTCGGACAGGAAGTACCGGAAACACACGAAAACAACTTCGAAACAAAGAGAATGTCATGATCTAATACTCCTGTAAATTTCACATCTTTACCTCAAACCGTTTTCGAAAAAAATTCCGGACAAAAGTCCATTTAAAAATTGGAAATACGGCCGTAACTTCGGACCGGAAGTGAATTTTTCAAAAAACGGAATTTTATATAAACTTCATATATCAGCCTACTATCATGTGAAAAATTGTGAAAATCTATTCAACCATCTCTGAGTAATCGCGCTCACAAAATTTGGGAGGAATAATAATAATAATAATAACTAGAAACTCATTGCGAGCAATGAGAGGTCTTCCGTCCGATTTTGAAAAAAAAAATCGTAAATTCAAGCTGAAAAAGTGATTGAAAAAAATCAGACACTCTGAAGATTTAACCCTGGTCGTCAGCGTGAAAATCCAACGCGCTAACAATTATGCCATATGGACTCCCGCTTCAAAATGAAAATGACGAATATCTAGAGTTTGGATTTATCAATTCGAAAACAAATTATATATTAAGTATTTTGAAAAGAGGCTCTCTTAATCCTACAAATATTAAAGAAAAATATTGAAGTTGAAAAAATCGATTTTTAAAATTCGCTCCAGGTAGCGACCGGAACTAACGACGGCGCACAAAAGGCCCCTTCGCCAATCTAGAAATCATGTTCTATTATCTCTTACAAGTTTCCAGCTCATATCTTTAGCCATTCTTGAGAACACTCACGGAAAATTTTAAAATCTCCGCTTTAGAGAAATTGATTCCTCACTCATAACACTATCTGTATTACGTTGTGCATTCCTTTTAACTCCTCCATACATTAAATACTATAAAACGTAAATTGTTTGTAAAAATATATTGCGTAATTCGAACAGAAAATTATACCAGATATCATTTCAAAGATACAGTATTATATTTCAGCTAAAAAATGGTACAAAAAAATTAAGACTTTTTTGGGATTGAGTTCAGGTCGCCCGCGTGAAAATTGAACACGCTTACCATTACGCTAGTGAGACCATTTTTTATAAGAGTCTCTATTATCCCTAGTAAAATCATTAAAAAATATTGAGAAACAAAAAAGTTGAAATAATCGACTTTTTTAATTCGCTTCCGGTAGCGACCAGAACTATTGACGACGCACAAAAAGGCAATTCTGCAAATCTAGAAGTCACGTTATACGCTCTCCAATAAGTCTCCAGTTCATATCTTTAGCCGTTCTTTAGATATACTGCGAAAAAATTCCATTTAAAAATCAGGAAATTGCCCGTAACATGGAACCGGAAGTGAATTTTTCCAAAATTCTTTCAAATGTAACAATGACTTTTTAAAACACATTATCCCTGAAAGTTTGACGAAAAACCACTGAATAGTTCTCGAGATATCGTGTGCACAATACTTGTCTAGAAATATTAAAAATAATTGTAATATTTATTATCAATTTTCAAACAAATTATATATTATGCATTCTGAAAAGAGTCTCTATTAAACCCTACTAATATCATTGAAATATATTGAAAAACAAAAAAGTTGAAAAATTCGACTTTTTTAATTCGCTTCCGGTAGCGACCGGAAGTAGTGACGACGCACGAAAGGGTGATTCTGGTAATTTAAGAGACATGTTCTATAATCTCTAATAAGTCTCCAGTTCATACCTTTAGTCGTTCTTTAGATACGCCGCGGACAAAATTCCATTTAAAAATCAGGAATTTGCCCATAAATTTGGAACCGGAAGCGAATTTTCCAAATTTTACTTGTGATGAATAAAGTTCATATGATGACTCATTTTTTGTGAAAGTTTCATTGAAAACTACTGAATAGTTCTCGAGATATGTCGTGCACAATATTTGTCTAAAAAATATTAAAAATAATTCTGATATTTATTATCAATTTTCAAACTAATTATATATTATGCATTCTGAAAAGAGTCTCTATTAACCCTACAAATATCATTGAAATATATTGAAAAACAAAAAAGTTGAAAAATTCGACTTTTTTAATTCGCTTCCGGTAGCGACCGGAAGTAGTGACGACGCACGAAAGGGCGATTCTGGTAATCTAAGACACATGTTCTATAATCTCTAATAAGTCTCCAGTTCATACCTTTAGTCGTTTTTAAGATACGCCGCGGACAAAATTCCATTTAAAAATCAGGAATTTGCCCATAATTTGGAACCGGAAGCGAATTTTCCAAATTTTACTTGTGATGAACAAAGTTTATATGATAACTCATTTTTTATGAAAGTTTCATTGAAAACTACTGAATAGTTTTTGAGAAATCGCGTGCACAAAATTTGGTCAAAAAAAAAGAAGAATAACTAGAAACTCATTGCGAGCAATGAGAGGTCTTCCGTCCAATTCTGAAAATAAAAACGAAAATTCAAGCTTAAAAAGTGATAAAAGAAATTCAGACATCCTGGAGATTTAACCCTGGTCGTCAGCGTGAAAATCCAACGTGCTAACCATTAACCATTCACCTTTTTGCATCACTTCCTGTCACGATCGGAAGTAACGGCGATACAAGATTTTCTCACGATTCAAATAAACTGATGACTGACTATCAGTCCTGAAAGTTTTAGACTTCAGTCCTTTATTGTGGCCGAGCAATATTGTTAGAACAAATTCTAATTTTGAGGACAGGTAAACACGCGACCGAAAGTGAATTTTATAAAATCTCTGACTTTTCTCTAGACATTTGCAGTATCTTCAACATACATAAAATTATTTCAAGTACTTTATCGATAAGCAATATTTATGAGAATGTTAAATATCAAAATAACGTAGTTTATCTCCTAAAACCAGAAGTTGACGTTTTTATTTCCGGTGGGACCAACATCTTTCGAATCTGAGAAAAAGATGCAATAAAGTGATGCAATTTTTAATTAAAAAAAGAAAAGTTGAAATTTTCGATTTCTTTGATCACTTCCTGTTACGACCGGAAGTGACGGCTGACGCTCTTAACCCAAATGGTTTTGCCTTCATCTTAAGGTCTGTTGTTCAAATAAGTTTGGTGTCTTAATCTCTCACCGTTTCCGAGATCTTGCTCAGACAACTTCTCATTTTGAGGACAGGAAAACACGCGACCCGGAGTGAATTTTACAAAGATATTTGATGTTACTCTAGATATTTGCAGTCTAAATAACATATTTAAAATTCATTTCAAATACTTTATCTACAAAGGATATTAATGGGAAAGAAAAATATTCAAATTATGTAGTTTTTCTCTTATAACCGGAAGTTGTCGTTTTTATTTCCGGTGGGACCAACATCTTTCGAATCTGAGAAAAAGATGCAATAAAGTGATGCAATTTTTAATTAAAAAAAGAAAAGTTGAAATTTTCGATTTCTTTGATCACTTCCTGTGACGACCGGAAGTGACGGCTGACGCTCTGAACCCAAATGGTTTTGCCTACATCTTAAGGTCTGTTGCCCATATAACTTTGGTGTCTTAATCTCTCACCGTTTCCGAGATCTTGCTCAGACAACTTCTCATTTTGAGGACAGGAAAACACGCGACCGGAAGTGAATTTTACAAAGATATTTGATGTTACTCTAGATATTTGCAGTCTAAATAACATATTTAAAATTCATTTCAAATACTTTATCTACAAAGGATATTAATGGGAAAGAAAAATACTCAAATTATGTAGTTTTTCTCTTATAACCGGAAGCTGACGTTTTTGTTTCCGGTGGGACCAACATATTTCGAAACTATAAAAGAGATGCAATAATGTGATGTAAGTATTGATTTAAAAAAAGAAAGTTGAAATTTTACGATTTCTTTGATCACTTCCGTAATCGACCGGAAGTGCCGACGACGAACGAAAATGCGATTCTGCAAATTTAGAAGTCACGTTCTATGCTCTCCAATAAGTCTCCAGTTCATATCATTAGCCATTCTTGAGAAAAAGGGGTGACAAAATTTCATTTTAAAATCAGGAAATTGCCCGTAACTTGGAACCAAAATGGAATTTTCCAAATTTTCCTTGTGATGAACAAAGTTCATACAATGACTGATTTTTCCTGAAAGTTTCATTGAAAACGACTGAATACTTTTCGAGAAATCGCGTGCACAAAATTTTGTCAAAAAAAAGAATAATAATAATAATAAGAAACAGTAGAATCACTATAAGGTCTTCCGTGAAGACGGAAGACCTTAATAATAAGAAACAGTAGAATCACTATAAGGTCTTCCGTGAAGACGGAAGACCTTAATAATAATAAAAAGAAACAATACAATCACTATAAGTCTTCCGTTGTGAACGGAAGACTTAATAATAAAAAGAAACAATACAATCACTATAAGTCTTCCGTTGTGAACGGAAGACTTAATAAAAAGAAACAATACAATCACTATAAGTCTTCCGTTGTGAACGGAAGACTTAACAATACAATCACTATAAGTCTTCCGTTGTGAACGGAAGACTTAATAATAACTAGAAACTCATTGCGAGCAATGAGAGGTCTTCCGTCCGATTCTGAAAATAAAAACGAAAATTCAAGCTGAAAAAGAGATAAAAGAAATTCAGACACTCTGGAAATTTAACCCTGGTCGTCAGCGTGAAAATCCAACTTGCTAACGTTAACCATTCATTTTTTACATCACTTCCGGTCACGACCGGAAGTACCAGAAGTAACGGCGATACAAGATTTTCTCACGATTCATATAACTGATGACTGACCATCAGTCCTGAAAGTTTTAGACTTCAGTCGTTTACTGTTGCCGAGCAATATTGTGAGATCAAATTCTAATTTTGAGGACAGGTAAACACGAGACCGGAAGTGAATTTTATAAAAATCTTTGACTTTTTTCTAGACATTTGCAATATATACAACATACATTAAGTCATTTCAAGTACTTTATCGATGAGCAATATTTATGAGAAAGTTAAATATCAAAGTAAAGTAGTTTATCTCCTAAAACCGGAAGTTGACGTTTTTGTTTCCGGTGGAATCTTACATATTTCAAAACAGCGAAAGAGATGCAAGAAAGTGATGCAAGCATTAATTTAAAAAAGAAAAGTTAATTTTTTTTTTTTAGATTTCTTTGATCACTTACTGTGACAAGCGGAAGTGACGACTGACGCGTTTAACCCAAATGGTTTTGCCTACTCCTCAAGGTCTATTAATCATAAAAGTTTGGTGTTTTAATCTTTTACCTGGTTTTGAGATCCCGCTCAGACATCTTCACATTTTGAGGACAGGAAAACATGCGACCGGAAGTGAATTTTTGAAAAATATTTACGATTACTCTAGACATTTGCAGTCTGAATAACATATTTAAAATTCATTTCAGATACCTTTTCTAGAAAAAATATTGATGGAAAAGTAAAATACTCAAATTATGTAGTTTTTCTCTTATAACCGGAAGTTGTCGCTTTTGTTTCCGGTGAGACTGACATCTTTCGAATCTGCGAAAAAGATGCAATAAAGTGATGCTTTAATTAAAAAAAAGAAAAGTTGAAATTTTCGATTTCTTTGATCACTTCCTGGGACGACCGGAAGTGACGGCTGATGCTCTGAACCCAAATGGTTTTGCCTACATCTTAAGGTCTGTTGCTCATATAAGTTTGGTGTCTTAATCTCTCACCGTTTCCGAGATCTTGCTCAGACAACTTTTGATTTTGAGGACAGGAAAACACGCGACCGGAAGTGAATTTTACAAAGATATTTGATGTTACTCTAGATATCTGCATCTTGAATAACATATTTAAAATTCATTTCAAAAACTTTATCTACAAAGGATATTAATGGGAAAGAAAGATACTAAAATTATGTAGTTTTTCTCTTATAACCGGAAGTTAACGTTTTTGTTTCCGGTGGGACCAACATATTTCGAAACTACAAAAGAGATGCAATAATGTGATGTAAGTATTGATTCAAAAAAAGAAAGTTGAAATTTTATTATTTCTTTTATCACTTCCGTAAACGACCGGAAGTGCCGACGACGAACGAAAATGTGATTCCACAAAGAAGAAGGTACGGTTTTAGCTTTATTGTGCCCTAAAAATTTAATACTTTCAAAAAGTTTTGAAACTGGCTTAAACATTTGTTGAGTATATGACAGTGATAAATCAGGAAAAAATATAGCATGAAAGAGTACCATTCTGGAAATATGACGTCATTAATTTGATGCATTTCTCTTTTTTAAACAGAAAAAGCATTAAAATGACCCATTTCAAGGGTTATTTTCCTTAAGAAAATAGTGTCAACAGCCGTCGCCCACGTTTATTTTCGGATATGTTGTGTAAAATTCTTTGAAAAATCACATATCTCAAAATCTTTGTGGGCGATGCCTGTGGACAATATCATCTGAGAGAAAATTCCATTGAAAATTGGTGTCTTCTGCAACTTTTCAAGAAAATACGGGAAAATGCACAAGTTTATGACGTCACAATTAGCATTTAGGAGGTCATGTGAGAAAAATGATTTGTATGATCTTTCTGCGTGTAATTTCAATGATTCAGAAATCATGAGTTTTATTTTTTCACATTACTTTCATTTTTAAGAAAAACACAGGGCAAAATTTGTATTGAAACCGTACCTTGTTCTTTAGAAGTCACGTTCTATGCTCTCCAATAAGTCTCCAGTTCATATCTTTAGTCATTCTTGAGAACATTCGCGGACAAAATTTCATTTTAAAATCAGGAAATTGCCCGTAACTTGGAACCAAAATGGAATTTTCCAAATTTTCCTTGTGATGAAACAAGTTCATACAATGACTAATTTTTCCTGAAAGTGTCACGAAAAACCACTGAATAGTTTTCGAGAAAACGCCTGCACAAAATTTGGTCAAAATAATAATAATAACTAGAGCAAAGCTCGTTGCAAAGCAACGAGTGGGTCTTCCTTCTTAGCTTGTAAGTTGACGTCGTAATAAAAGGATAAATATTTGTTTAATTTCCACCTAAAGGTTACATGTTTCTGTTTAGATTGTCAACTTTGCTAACATTCTCTTTCTTCTTTGACCAAAATATCAAGAGACCTCATCTCCTGAACTCTGAATCTGGAGTGAGCATGAGGATATACAATTCAACTGTACTCTCTCCAACAGTACTCCTGAAATTGTATCCAAAACACTAATACTCCCAGACCCTCATTTCTTGAACTTTGACTTTTGATTTTTAATTTCTAGACTTTTCTATTCATCTAACATCTCTGATGCAATCATGTTAGTAACATGTGTCATACTACAGAATCATCAGTGTTTTGCTACATCACTGTCATAATAATTGCTTGACAAAACATTTACACAGCTTAACTACATAGTAAGTAATCCAAATGTGTTACTGATTGAGGATATCCATTCTTTGACAATCAGTAAGTAGAAAAATACTCTTACAAGAAATGCACAGGGATGATTTCAGTAAGACACGGTGTCACTTGTGGAAAATTTTAACATAACATGTTTTTTAGCCTTTAACTTAAAAGTTAAACTTCATTATCTCAAAAACCGATATCTAAATACATGTACCATTTATATGGTGAAGTGAGTTGGTACTCCCAACCCCTTATTCTTTAAGTTTTTTACCCTGCATGGTTATCTGGAGTCATTGGATATCTTGATGTTTAATCTTGGTCCAGTTGAAATTGAGAAAAAATGGTTTTACTGTACTTCTTGGGTTCATTTATTCAAATGTTTTACAAGGGGGGAAAAAGACACATGTATTTAATTTTTGTAACATGTTAAAATAATCTTTTACATGTACATGTATATTACACATATATTCAAGTAAATTTTTTTAATAAGAATTCATTAAAAATATTTGAATCCATTGAAGTTGATTGCAGTAGATATAATGTGAATTATGAGCCTAAGACACAACAAGCAAATTTAAAGAATAGTGGTCTCATTCTGTCATTTGTCAACTAAAAAAGTTTGATGATAATAGGCCTGAAACTGTTCAAAATATGCCTCTAAATCATTTTGAAAAAAAATGGCTGCAAAATTTAAAAAGTAGGTAACCATGAACTACTTTTGAGTCAACATGATACGAGGTCCTTAGATGCATCAACTGACAAGATTTGATGATCCTAGTCCTTATAGTAAGCAAAATATCAACATTTTAATAAATGTAATTTTTGGTCAACTTTGAAGTGACCTTGAGACCAAGCCCTTTGTCCCAGAGCGATTCCCTGTGCAAATTTTAATCTACAATATATCCTCATCCTTTTGTGAAAGTTTGGTGATAATCTGCCTAGTGGTTCTTGAGAAGACGATTTTTTAGCAACCAGTACTTTTGGTTTTATTTACCTAATTATCTCCCCTTGTTTAAGGGTCACAACCCTAAGTTTACTATAAACGGGAGCCCTTGGGCCATGGATACACTGTGACAAATTTGACAATAATTGGCCAAGGGGTTCTTGAGTTATGGCCCATATTCTATCAATGCTCACCTGAGTTACTTTGGCCCTGCTGTTCTTCACCAGACCCTCCCTCCCTTGTAATACTTATTGCGGCCCCACCCTACCCCCGGGGGCCATGATTTGAAAAATTAGAATCTACACTATCCCAGGATGATTCCACATATGTTTCAGTTTTTCTGGCCCAGTGGTTCTTGAGAAGGAGATTTTTGAGATTTTGCCTATATATTTTAAACTTTGATTCCCTATTGTGGCCCCGCCCTACCCCCGGGGGCCATGATTTGAAGAATTTAGAATCTACACTATGCCAGGATGCTTCCACATAAGTTTCAGCTTTTCTGGCCCAGTGGTTCTTGAGAAGAAGATTTTTAAAGATTTTGCCTATATATTTCAATGTAAAACTTTGATTCCTATTGTGGCCCCGCCCCACCCCTGGGGGCCATGATTTGAAGAATTTAGAACCTACACTACCCCAGGATGCTTCCACATAACTTTCAGCTTTTCTGGCCCTGTGGTTCTTGAGAAGATTTTTTAATGACCCCATCCTATTTTTGTCTTCTCTTGATTATCTCCCCTTGTAAAGGGGGTTGGTCCTTCATTTTAACAAACTCCCCTTCACCCAAGGATGCTGTGTACCAACTTTGCTTAAATTTGGCTCAGTGGTTCTTGAGAAGAAGATGAAAATATGAAAAAATTACAGACGGATGGACAGACAGCTACACAGATGGACAGACGACGGACAACTGGTGATCAGAAAAGTTCACTTAAGCTTTCAGCTCAGGTGAGCTAAAAAGTTTACGTACACCACACAAATGGCCATAGCATTAGCTCTTTTAGCCTTTGGCTCAAAAGAGCTAAAAAGATAAAAAAGAATTATGTATCTTAGAGTTATCTATTTGTAATCAAAGCTATATTAAAATCAGACCAATTTCTTGAAATAAAAAATTGCACTGTTGTAGTGCAAAAGAATTAATAATATTTTACATGTCGCTACAATATTCAAAGAGGGCATGTTGCAAAATTTTGAATTAAATTAGAGGGGTTATGACTGTTTCTTCGCTAATTATAGATGATCAATGCGAAAACACAAAGTTGAAAATTGCAATGTCATTGAAAGTCTTGGAGAACACCGAGCTATTAAAAAATTATTTCTTCAGACAAGTCATTTTTCAAAGTGCACAGTAAATTTTCCTTAAATCAATGTGTCCGCAAACTTTTCTAACAATCCTCGTTCATGTACATGCCCTTAGCACTGAAGTCATTTGAAATATGCACATATGTCAACATTTGTTGTTGTATATGCCAAAATTGCAGTTCTCTCTAAATTTTTTTGTAAAAATACATATATTACAAGTTCTTAATGTATTAAGGCCTGATGTGTCCATAATCCTAGATGGAAGGACTTTTATCCTTGTGTGACTGTTTAAATTTCACTATGCTGCTTATTCTTCGTCATCTCCAAACAGATGCTCTTCTGGCAAATATGGTCATGCTTGGTATCAAATTTCAGTTATCAGATGGCAGTCACACCTATCCAAAAGAAATTGAAATTTCTCATTTAAAATAAAAAAAACTGTACAACTTATAAATGATAAATAGCGATGTTAATTTTACTCGGACAGCTAAGTCGCACAGTCAGAGGCTTTAGTCAAATGAAAGTCGAGTACTCATTGAAATTTAAATTAATTTTTCATGTCATTTTCCTTTTTGTCTTTAAGAGACTGCTAGCCTGTACAATATTTAAGCTACGTTATAACCATTATACAACAAATTATTGAATCATTAACATTTTTGTAGTAATAAATATATGTATCAAATGTATTTGATTTCAAATATAATTTTTACTGCCAGTGTTTTTTTTACAGTACTTTGGGATTGGGGGGCTGGGGCCCTCAGAATTGGGAATTTCAGCATCAATTAGGCTAAATTGGGAATCTCCCAGAAAGCCCAATCACTTAAAAATCAATTGTCAAAAAGCTTTGTTTTTGTCTTTGTATTACTTTAACAAACAATTGTTATATCTAATCAAGACTATTCTTGGTATGGATTATCTAATTACCTACTTGCATCAAGAACAATAGTGGTATGAATTATCTAATTATGAAGAAATCCAACTTGGCTGAGGTGGCAGAGGATAGTTTTTTTTAATGCCAAACATGTGCCGAGAGGGTACACATATACATGCGATCCATAAAAACATGTACATGGGGACAGTTTTCCAGGGGCTAATTAATTACACTTCATATGCCCATGGCTCACAAATTATGTCAACAAATTACATGTAATTTGCCAGTAGAGTGCACATGTACCAAAAATACACCTGGGGTCTCCCCAAATTTTGGCTTGTTTTTCCAAGATTTGGGCCTCAGTCGTACCCATACAACCCACCCCCAGGCCCGAGTGAGCAGGATAAAACACCCAGTAGTCTGTAAATCAATGCATGCCCTAATGAAAATTCACCAATTGATATGGGGCCATTCATCTTCCCTCTGAGATACACACCTTCTTCTATGGCCTACAGCTTTTCAGTGAATTTCCTCTGCAACTGACCATGTGTCTTAGGTTTGCATTTACAACTCTGTATATAAGCGTCATAGTGACACCTACATGTTGCACATCATTTATTTCAGCAAGCACTCTACTACACTGCAAATGTGTCCCATAATTATTCTAATCATTTTTCTACATAAAATATCACATCAAACAGGGGATATCTCAATTCTTTAAGAAATTTGACCGGGTCTTTAGTACGAAACTATCCCCTGCCACCTGAACAACAAAACCTGCTTGAAAAACATGCAATAAACAAACTAAATTTGATCACATATTTTGTAAGTTTTTCTTTGGGAAAACTTCCATTACATTTTGGGAAAATACAGGCATATTTTCAATTGGGACTGGGGCCGAATTTCGGCCCCAAGTCGACTCTAAAAAAATCACTGACTGCACATTTTATCTATATACAGAACATCAAATGCTCGTATTTATCCTTTCTTTTCCTGCTGCTAGTACATGTACCCGTTTTTTATTTCTTACCTGAAGCCATTTGAATGTGTCTTGTCAGTGACCCGTGATTGTTGAACAATTAAAGTGTAACTCATAAAAACAAAAATTTTAATTATGAGATTTTTTGCATTCAATCAATACAATTTAAAAATGATTGATATTAATATCAGAAAGAAACATCTTTGAATTATGCTCATAACCATTCCCCAATTTACATGTATTTATAAAGTTTTATTATTCTTCATTAATTGGTAGTTGCATTATATGAGATCTGAGATCTTACGAAATTGCAGGTTGAAACTTTACAATTTGGATCCGACATCTTTTAAAGTATGCCAATGCATGTTTGTCGAACAACAAAATTCCTTTGAACAATTAACAAAGACTGGTTAAGCCTTTCCCTGAGTTTGAACACTGATACGTTAATAAATGAACTGAGCAGATCCAATTTTTTTTTACATTATGAATTTAAGAGTAGCTAGCAAATTTTAAACGAACAACCGACTTAACAAATTTTAGTCGATAGTCAATATGATTGAATGATAGTCGAGGACTCGAATATTCATTGACACCCCTAATGAAACCATCAAACAGAGTTCAAAGATACTGTCACATTTTCCGTGTATTATTTGTAAAAAGTACTCTATTAAATAGATGTTTACATGCAGTCAATTTTGAGGATGTAATTACAAAATATAATATAAATAGGGATTAGTTAGTTTTTTTTTCATGATTTCACAAAGGAAATGCACATAACTTATACATGTAAAAAATTTATTAGGGATGGCAATGGTCAACTGGGTAACCATCTAATCAGTCAGAAATATAGTAACCGGTTTAGTATGGGATGACAGGTTATGATTTTCATAACCGGTTAGTCGGTATTTTTTGTATAATATGTACTTTTTAAATAATATACCAGTATACATATTTTTTTTTTTTTAAAATTACCACTTAGATCATGTAGATAGCATGTGTAAAACTAGTCTCATTCAAGCAGATGCTCAACTGTCTCCATAAACTCTTGCTCATTGGAGTTTACGGAGACAGACAAGCATCTGCTTGAACGAGATTAGTTTAAAACTGAAAAGTTGCTATCGACTTATTAAATTATTCACAATATACAGCCACTGTGAAAACAAATCCCCATTATTTTGTCATTACAGTAAAACATGCTTATAAGTGCCAGGGACAAATAATTTTGATTCATTATAAATGTATTCATTTTTCAGTTTAGTTTTCAGTATGTTTTAAAACCACAGGGAATGAAAATCACTTCACTATATGCTTCAATTCCTTATTTAAGTCTGTTCGCAGTAAGCGTGTTTTACTGTATAACCCAAATACCACTCTAAGTTTACATACCCCAATCATAAAAAAATTCTATTTTCTAATTTCAAGAACTAATTTTTTACTAAACAATGTTTTACATGGTAATTAATCTAGTTCATTATCTGTAATGGTAGCCTAGTTGTAGGGCATTCATTTTGTAATCAGGAGGCCTGGGCTTGATTCTCATTTGCTGTGTCAAACCTAAGACATAAACATACAGGTAATGAAGGTTCCTTCACCAAGCGCCCAGCATTAGAATGAAAGTCAAAGGTTTTTCAGATGAGACCTTAAAAACCTCACAGTAGATGTTGGGACAATAAAGAACCCTCACTGCTCAATGGGCCTTAGTGCCAAGTATTAAGGTTTATGTTTGAAGCCCTTCACCAGTATGTGGTAATGTCTCTATACGAGAGAAAAATTCTCAAGTAAGATGTAAAACAACACACAATCAATCAAAGTGTCAGTAAGAAGCTGATCCTTACGTCGCAGGTTCGAATCCCACAGCTGGATGTGGAGATAGGTTCCTCGGATGAAACCGTATGAACCGAGGTTCTGTGTCACAGAAGGTGCTGGCACGAAAAAGATCCCTCACTTCCCAAAGGCCATAAGTGTCAAGTACAGTAGCCCTTTTCACAAAAAATCTTAAGTTTTTGCGTAAGATTTTAACTTAAGAATCTCTTACGACAAATCTTAAGTGCTTTTCACGAACGCATTCGTAGCAGATTGAACTTAAGATTTTACTTACGACAGACTTCATCCCTAGCAACGACTTCAATATGCTTTATAATCCTTAAATAAGTGGGTGAAAATAAAAATAAAACTTAGTTTTCAACATTTGTCAGCAAAACAAACATTATTGAATACAAATATCGAATGCAATCGTTTGTGAAGCAAGGAAGTTTAAAATCTGACGTCACAATCGCAAGTCTGACGTAAAAGTAGGTCATACGAAAATCTTAAGTGAAACTTACATCGTAAATATTTTGTAGTGTATTTCATTTAATTTTTCGAGAATGATTGTGAAAAAAATATAAAATATTATTGGAAGTTGCTTTAAAAAGTTTTATGTAACGTGTATTTTGTTTTTTGCGGTTATATTTTTACAATAAAATCGATTTTAAAATACTTAAGAGAGGGTTGGGGCTCTCGTAAAGTTACGACAGATTTTGCACTTACGACTTTCTTAAGAATTTTTGTGAAAACGATTTTCATCATATGTTTTCACTTAAGATAAAAATATGTCGTAAGATTTTTTGTGAAAAGGTCCACAGGTCTATATTTGCAGGCCTCCACCAGCAAGTGGTGGCATAATAATATGACTAAAAAAAATTTGAAGGGGCAATAAACAAAACACAAATCAATCCTGCAGTCTTATCACAGAAATAATTCAAACTTTTATGTATAAATATATTTCCAAATTTCTTTTGCAATTTAACTGAGTGACATTTTTGAGATTTTCCAATAATAATACACATTTACTAACTGGGTTCGAGGGCAACATGTGTTTTGTCGGACCCAAGAACCAAACTGTTTGCCTGAGGCCATTAGGCCGAAGGGAAACAGTTTGGTTCAAGGGGTCAGCAAATTGCATTTTACCCCGAGAACATGGTCAATAAATGTTTTGTTATATCTTTTTCTTTCTTTTTTTGTTTGACATACATGTATTTTGTAGTGGCTTCCATACATGTGACAGAACTGAAAAACCACAACTGGAGATTTGAAATTTTTCAGCTGGAGTTTGGGTCTCAAAGCTGGAGATTTTTTATCGACATTTTTTTCAAATCGCTAAAGACCATCCAACCCCCTAAATTCAGGAAAAAATACCTTCTCCCAGTTTATTACTTTACAAATTTTATTTTATTAAGTTGTTGTCTAGTTTTAAGAAAAATATGATAAAGTTTTTATTCAAATGAAATGAAATTCAGTATTCAAAATAAATTGGTGAAATTACATGCTCTCATGCATTTAAATATAAGGAAAAGCAATGGGGATTTGACAATGTCATGTCAGGGCTAACAGACAGAGACTGAACCATAAAATAGATAACATACTTCAGTGTTTGTGCGTACATTTATACATTTGCTGGCATATACATGTAAACATCAGTGCTGTAAGCAGCTGTTAAATTTTAGATAAGAAAAATTCTAACCTTCATTTCCATGGTCCACGCCAATCATATATTAAAATGTCACCGTGAACTCTTTCATCACTCGCTACATTTATCACAGAAAACTCCGACACAAGACTGTTCATCGCTGTTAATGTCATATATGGCAAGAAATTGGTACTGTGTATCTACATATATGGCAAGAAATTGGTACTGTGTTTTTAGGTCATACTTTTGTACCCTAGGGTACATCCCCTATTTATCCTTTAGCAATAAGGTTACAAAAAGGTTACAGTATAAAACCATTGAAAAATGAAAGTAGAAAATTTCTGAAGGACTGTTAATGTGACCTGGTTACAGTGGGTACAGAAGTTACTTAATAATACAAATTCTACTTTTATTATTATATGTATTATCTGGATTCTGAATGTAACCAGGGTACAGAAGGTACTATGGCTACATGATTTACCTTTCTAAAATTATACATTATTGACATATTATATGACCTTTGGCACGCAGCAACCAAGTTTCCTATTGACCTTAAGCTTTGGAAACAAAGGGTCACAACCAAACATACATAGCACAGTGTAAGAGACACAAAGTATCGATATATTAAATGCAAATTTTAAAGTGTAAAATTTCAGCTCCTTACCTGACATTTAATTGTGATTAATAGTCCAATGTTCTTAAAAAAATTAATTATCAATTGACTTCAGCATTGCATGCTACACTGGCCACCTGCTACCTATCACATGTCATTTACCTGTGACCCACTCTGATTGGCAAACACAAACTCACAGTGCTTGATGATGTACACTATACACAAACCCATTTATCACATAATAATTATAATGTATGTGTACTATTCATTGTGATCAGTGTTGTTTTCATAACAATTAATATTATTGCTGGAGAATTTTTTAGTAACTGTTCTATGTCAGGTCAGATTATATATAGTTTCATTTATTTTATCTATCTTTGATAAACAAAACTAGCAATATCATATAATAATTAAGTTTGATTTTTGTGTGAAATAACATTAACCTAAAAATTACATACCTTAGATGTCAGTCAAAAATTATCACATAGTAATGTTATCTAAATGTAGAATCGAGCAAATCAGCCGTCCTTATTATTTTTTTTTTCTACATTTTTTTTTTCATTTCTTGTAGTGTAAGTCATATTGGCTAGCTAGTATACCACTATAGTATAATACTATAAAAAAGTGTTTATATATATGAGTTGGCCTCTATGTACTTTCAAATAGTTATATATATAGCCTTGAAAATATATTGAAATTTCAAAATTATTCTGGTATTGTTTTATTCCATCTAAATTTCATGCTAATTTTCTCTTCATTTTTCTTTTGTGTATTTTCTCTTTTAGTAATTTCTTCTCATTAGTCATATATAACTGACAGTATAAATTTAATCAATAATAGTCAATAAGAATTAATTCATATTGAAAGAAAAATCATACTATATAGGTCTACATGTACTTTTTACAAGGTAGTGTACATGCATTCATTCTTTTACTGGTCATTAGACAATTATATAATGCCTCTCCTATGGATATTCAGAAATTATTAATATATACAGTGTACATTATAGGATAAATCTGCATGTACCTAGGGGACAAACTTTTGATTCAGAGGGGAGGGAATATGGCAATTTTTTTTTTTTTTTTTTTTTTTTTTTTTTTTTTTTTTGGTTAGATTATTTATTTTTATGTTGGTGAAGCTTCATTTACAAGAGGATCATGGACAGCTCTATTATAAATTTCATTCACTGAAAAAAAAATGATGAGCAAAAAAGAAAAAAAACCAACAAAAAGGGGGGGGGGTGGGGGTGGAAGGAAATTTGGTTGTTAGAGAAAGACAATTTTTAATAAACCATGTCGTATTGCTAAGTGAATCAGACACAGGAGATTTATAATTATGCAGTACGTACAGTGTAACAGTCCAGTGATTTGACAGACTGGTTGCATAGTTATTGAACCTGATTATTACAGTTGATATTTGTAGGAATGTTGAGGTGAGCTTGTATATGTGCATATTTACTTGACATTGAAGGAATATGTATATGTTATGCTTTCCATGTAGTTGATAGGTGATTATTGACAAGTTTAACTTTAAGTGATTTGTATTTGTTTACTTGGAATAGTTTGTGCACATGTTTTGAGTTAAGTAGGAATCGATCAGCAAAAAAGTTGTAGAATTTTAGCTTAAAGTTGCCAGGGACTTTTAATTGGTATTCCCTAGTAGATAATCCATAGCTTTCTGGAAGATTTCTTGTTTTCCTGTAGTTATGTTCCCCAAACGAAGTTTGGAAACATATTGTTTTTACTCTGTTTCTTATTATTATTATGTTCCCCAAACGGAGTTTGGGAACATATTGTTTTTACTCTGTTTCTTATTATTATTATTATTAAGTCTTCCGTTCACAACGGAAGACCTATAGTGATTGTATTGTTTCTTTTTATTATTATTATTAAGTCTTCCGTTCACAACGGAAGACTTATAGTGATTGTATTGTTTCTTTTTAAGTCTTCCGTTCACAACGGAAGACTTATAGTGTTTGTATTGTTTCTTTTTATTATTATTATTATTATTATTATTATTCCTCCCAAATTTTGTGAGCGCGATTACTCAGAGATGGTTGGATAGATTTTCACAATTTTTCACATGATAGTAGGCTGATATATGAAGTTTATATAAAATTCCGTTTTTTGAAAAATTCACTTCCGGTCCGAAGTTACGGCCGAATTTCCACTTTTTAAATGCACTTTTGTCCGGAATTTTTCTCGGAAAAGGTTTGAGGTAAAGATGTGAAATTTACAGGAGTATTAGATCATGACATTCTCTTTGTTTCGAAGTTGTTTTCGTGTGTTTCCGGTATTTCCTGTCCGAACCGGAAGTGAACTTGTGTTTGGTCAATTTTCAACTTTTTTGTTTTTTAATATTTTTTCAAGATATTTTTATGTATAACAAAGGTTATTATACAAATACTAAATATATAATTTGTTTTGAAATCAGATTCCACATTTTGCAGATTTTCGGTACCCTCATTTTCCCTATTTACCTAGTGTGTAAACAATGGGCAAAGAAAGATAACTCTGACTTGTAAGTGAGAATAGAACTTTCGAGATAAAGGCGGAAATAGTATCGATGACGTCAGAGACATATACACTCTCCATGCACATGCATGCACGTGCGCGCGCGTGCAATTCCTTAAATGACCAATAAAATTTATTTAGTCGAACTTTTATATTTTTTGATGTAATGCTTTTAATTTTGAAGATAAAAATATGTATAAATAGTGTAGACAAGGTGACACAGTCATCTTGCACATACATGCACCTGTGCGCGCATGCAGTGCTAAAATGGTACTTTTATTTGATATAACTATAACTTTTACATTTTTTGATGACAAGCTTTAATACTCAGAATAAAAAGAAGTATTTATAGTGAAGACAAGATGACATGGTTATCATGTACATCCATACACGTGCACGCACGTGTAATGCCTAAATCGACTAATATACTTGATTTTTTAATGACCTTGACCTTTGACCCCTTCACCCAAAGATCACAATCAAGCTTAAGTTTGTGGAAGTATTTACAACTCTCACTTTAACAAATGCTTAGACACACTAAGTACCACCCCCCCCCCTTCTTATAATAAAAAAATTAATAGCAACCTAGAAAATTTTCTCTAAAACTTAAACGACACCTCGGATCACATAAAATTTCAGGGAAGTGCAGAAAAGACCTCATAGAAAGTTTCCTGAAAGTTTTACGGTGAGTCTCTAAAGTACATAGAAATTATAAATGTTTACGGCAAAAATGACAAATTCTGTCGTGTTTGAAATTTAAGTGCAGATGAAAAAAGATATGATATAAACCTTTTATAGCCTATTTCTTCAGATGTCGTTAATAGCATTCATTTCTACTGATACGAAATAATATTTTAATACCAAGCATTCTTCTTTTATTTTACTTTTGAAATTTATTTGAATTTTTTTTAGAATTAAACAATCTACAGAAATAGCGATTTTCGATATATTAAAAAGCAATACACGTTTCTTCCCCGTAAAAAAAATCAGGTATTTGAATTCATGAACAAATATTAATAAGGAGGTGTTAAACAATACCTGTCACATTAGCTGACACCCAAAAACCAGGGTACGTACACGGCATTTTCTTATTTTGTCCATCTGCAAACGGGGCTACCCTCAAATCCACGTGTTTTCAATGTCTTTATAAACATCTCAAAAACACCAAAGGAAGTAGCCTCCTATGCCTTGAAAGAAATAGTTCCTGTCAAAAACCTCGATTTATTTACAAAGTACATAAAATTTACTAGGCACAGGAAGCAGAGTTGTCAAAATGGCCTGGAAGGAAATAAAATAAAAAAAATTCTCAAAAGAAAGGAAAATCAGTTTTATATGTATGGAACTACAATTGACTAAGTTCATTTTGATTGGTCAATTACCGGTGTGATACCCTTAGTCGACTCTAACCCAGTCTTGTCTTGGGAATAAAACCAACTCCGAGCCCGATGTTAAAATCCTCGTAGTAGAGAAATGAGAATTTTGTTCTTTTATTAATTAAGTCTTCCGTTCACAACGGAAGACTTATAGTGTTTGTATTGTTTCTTTTTATTAAGTCTTCCGTTCACAACGGAAGACTTATAGTGTTTGTATTGTTTCTTTTTATTAGGTCTTCCGTTCACAACGGAAGATCTATAGTGATTGTATTGTTTCTTTTTATTATTAAGTCTTCCGTTCACAACGGAAGACTTATAGTGATTGTATTGTTTCTTTTTATTAAGTCTTCCGTTCACAACGGAAGACTTATAGTGTTTGTATTGTTTCTTTTTATTATTATTATTATTATTATTATTATTATTATTATTCCTCCCAAATTTTGTGAGCGCGATTACTCAGAGATGGCTTGATAGATTTTCACAATTTTTTACAGGATAATAGTTTGATATGTGAAGTTTATATAAAATTCCGTTTTTTGAAAAATTCACTTCCGGTCCGACGTTATGGTCGAATTTTAAATTTTTAAATGGACTTTTGTCCGGCGTTTTTCTCAGAAACGGTTTGAGGTAAAGGTGTGAAATTTACAGGAGTATTAGATCATGACATTCTCTTTGTTTCGAAGTTGTTTTCGTGTGTTTCCGGTACTTCCTGTCCGAACCGGAAGTGAACTTGTTTTGAGTCAATTTTTGACTTTTTTGTTTTTTAATATTTTTTCAAGATATTATTATGTATAACAGAGTTTATTCTACAAATACTAAATATATAATTTGTTTTGAAATCAGATTCCACATTTTGTAGATTTTCGGTACCGTCATTTTCCCTATTTACCTAGTGGGCAAAGAAGGATAACTCTGACTTGTAAGTGAGAGTAGAACTTTCGAGATAAAGGCGGAAATAGTATTGATGACGTTAGAAACATATACACTCTCCATATTAACATATTTAGACGTTCCATATTCACTCTTCTAAATGTAAGAGTACGTTAGTTACCGCTTCCAGTGCATGTATAGTTTAAAGTTGCCAGTGTAGTGTAAGTCTGTATTGACAGTTAATTGATTTACACATGTATATATCTAAAAAAAACTATATATGCTTGGTAGCGAATTCAAGTAAATAAATTATAAGCACTGAATATACATTTATAGTGATGGACAGGCAGGCAGTTTTATTTATCTCGTATAGTAGTAAGTTCAGAATAAGATAGTTACTAAGCCTTCTATAATGCAGACGATTTATTATTCTCTATTATTTGAATGCGAATTTATCCCGATTTCCGAGTTTTATTTTCAATATTAAAAAATATTACATACACTCGAAAAGGAATTGAGAGATAGAAAATTGTAATACATGTACAGTACTGTTTTAAAGCCTTTATAAATAAATTGATATCTGCCACTTAAAAGAAAGAAAATCAATCTATAGATTAGATTTGTTTATTACATGTATATTTGATAAAAAGTTAAATTATTTATGACACATGATCTATACTCTGTATACCCAAGGAATTATAACAGATGTGAAAAGACGATTCTTGGATTCTTGTGAAATACTCTCAGAGTTAAAAAAAAAAAAATATGTGAAAACGCGATTCTGTGTGAAATAATGGTACGCTATATGTTTCTTTTGAAAAAAAAAACCATGATTAAAAAATTGCACAGGTCTCTTGATATGTGGGATAAGTATACCTGAATGAACACAATTTTATGCAATGATATATAATTATGTACATGCAACTGACGTCTGTACTTTTCCTTATAATTCATAAAACATAAAACTATCTAATTCCTTTGAAGCCTCCTTCCCCCCCCCACCCCCCCCCACCCCCCCCCCCCCCCCCGTCTTGATTAATATTTGGAGACGTTCGTGCAGCTAGGCATTTGAATTATATATTCGTTTTAGATTTAAATCTGGAACATGTGAATATAATTACCATTTACATGTATACAGAATTTCATATTCTATAATGGTACATTTGTCATTATGAAATGTTCAATTTACGTCTGAGAGAGAGAGAGAGATTCCCTCTTAATCCCGATCCTCCTATCCATTTACATAGACCAAAAATTAGTTCTATATCGATCACACCCATTCTTAATTAAATGTTTTCTGATTTCATAGTCAGTCATGGTCACATCCTGTATATTTTTCAGCTTAAAAAGTATCACACGAAGTGCACCTGTGTTAACCTGTCAATCAAAATCACTTGACGCTGTATGCACTGCAATTAAGTAGCCTGAGTTCGAAATGATCTTGAAATATGATCTTTAAGTAAATCTGATGCAACAAACTTGTGAAAAACTAGAATAAAATAAAAAATAAAATATCTCGGTATTATGAACTTCGATTGTGGGACGTGGAGACCGGTCCTTTGGATGAGATCGTATAAATCGAGGTCCCTTGTCGCAGAAGGTGCTGGCATAAAAAAGATTCCCCACTGCTCAATTGCGATAAGTGCCAAAGTATAGGACAAAAATTTGCAGTCTCCTACGGCGAGTGGTGGCATCTCCATGTGAGTGAAAAATTCTGGAGAGGGACGTTAAACAACATACGTATAATCAATCAATCAATCAATCAATCGATTGCTGAAGAATTACTGTAATTGAATAATCTGTCTTATAGGTATGCTGTCAAATCTTGATATTATAACTTTACAAAACTCATTGACTTTACGTTTAGAGTGCTACTAACTTAATTCATTATATTTTTTTTATAACACCATCACAATTATGCCAAAACATATACACAGTAAAGTTTATGATAGTACGGTGTTCGTTCGTCTGTTTGTTTGTCTTAGAAATGATTGCAAACAATTTTTTTTTAAATTGCTAATGATATACGTTTATCTCTTATAGGTGCCGAATGTATTATATAAGATTGATAATGAAAATCAAAGTACCTTAAGTACTGAAAGGACTTTTTTCCAGTTATTTTTTTCTTTTACAGTAAATATGATATGTATGTTTTTTACACAGAAAAAAAGCAAATTCTTACAGATTTAGAAGAACGGAAGACTTTTTTGTTGCCATGGCAACAAGAGTCTAGTTATTATTATTATTATTATTATTATTCCTCCCAAATTTTGTGAGCGCGATTACTCAGAGATGGTTGGATAGATTTTCACAATTTTTCACATGATAGTAGGCTGATATATGAAGTTTATATAAAATTCCGTTTTTTGAAAAATTCACTTCCGGTCCGAAGTTACGGCCAAATTTCCAATTTTTAAATGGACTTTTGTCCGGAATTTTTCTCGGAAACGGTTTGAGGTAAAGATGTGAAATTTACAGGGGTATTAGATCATGACATTCTCTTTGTTTCGAAGTTGTTTTCGTGTGTTTCCGGTACTTCCTGTCCGAACCGGAAGTGAACTTGTGTTTGGTCAATTTTGAACTTTTTTGTTTTTTAATATTTTTTCTCGATATTGTTATGTATAACAGAGGTTATTCTACATATACTAAATATATAATTTGTTTTGAAATCAGATTCCACATTTTGCAGATTTTCGGTACCCTCATTTTCCCTAGTTACCTAGTGTGTAGACAATGGGCAAAGAAAGATAACTCTGACTTGTAAGTGAGAATAGAACTTTCGAGATAAAGGCGGAAATAGTATCGATGACGTTAGAGACATATACACTCTCCATATCAAAATATTTAGACGTTCTATATTCACTCTTCAAAATTTAAGAGGACGTTGGTTACCGCTTCCATTGCATGTAAAGTTTGAAGTTGCCAGTGTAGTGTAAGTCTGTATTGACAGTTAATTTACACATGAATATATCTATAAAAAAATTAATATATATATATGCTAGGTAGCTAATTCAAGTAAATATATTATAAGCACTGAATATACATTTATAGTGATGGACAGGCATGCAGTTTTATCTATTTCGTATATTAAGTTCAGAATACGATAGTTATAAGCCTTCTATAATGCAGACGATTTATTATTCTCTATGATCTGAATGCGAAATTATCCCGATTTCCGAGTTTTACTTTCGATATTAAAAAATATTACATACACTCAAAAAAGGAATTAAGCAATAGAAAATTGTAATACAGTACTGTTTTAAAGCCTTTATAAATAAATTGATATCTGCCACTGAAAAGAAAGAAAATCAATCTATAGATTAGATTTGGTTATTACATATATATTTGATAAAAGGTTAAATTATTTATGACACATGATCTATACTCTATATACCCAAGGAATTATAAAAGATGTGAAAAGGCGATTCTTGGATTCTTGTGAAATACTCAAAGAGTTAAAGAGTGTGTGAGATAATGGTACGCTATATGTTTCTTTTGAAAAAAAAAACATGATAAAAAAATTGTACAAGTCTGGTGATATGTGGGATAAGTATATCTGAATGAACACAATTTTATGCAATGATATATAATCATGTACATGCAACTGACGTCCGTACTTTTCCTTATAATTCATAAAACATAAAATTATCTAATTCCTTTGAAGCCCCCCCCCCCCCCCCCGTCTTGATTAATATTTGGAGACGTTCGTGCAGCTAGGCATTTGAATTATATATTCGTTTTAGATTTAAATCTGGAACATGTGAATAACATTACCGTTTACATGTATACAGAATTTCATATTCTATAGTTATGAAATGTTCAATTTACATGTGAGAGAGAGAGAGAGAGAGAGGAGAGATTCCTTCTTAATCCCGATCCAGACCAAAAATTAGTTCTATATCGGTCACACCCATTCTTTATTAGATGTTTTCTGATTTCATAGTCATGATCTCATCCTGTGTATTTTTCAGCTTAAAAAGTATCACACGAAGTGCACGTGTGTTGACCTGTCAATCAAAATCACTTGACGCTGTATGCACTGCAATTAAGTAGCCTGAGTTCGAAATGATCTTGAAGTACGATCTTTAAGTAAATTTGATGCAATAAACTTGTGAAAGAATAGAATAAAATAAAAAATAAAATATCTCGGTATTATGAACTTCGATTGTGGGACGTGGAGACCGATCCTTTGGATGAGATCGTATAAATCGAGGTCCCTTGTCGCAGAAGGTGCTGGCATAAAAAAGATTCCTCACTGCTCAATTGCGATAAGTGCCAAAGTATAGGACAAAAATTTGCAGTCTCCACCGGCGAGTGGTGGCATCTCCATGTGAGTGAAAAATTCTGGAGAGAGACGTTAAACAACATACGTATAATCAATCAATCAATCGATTGCTGAAGAATTACTGTAATTGAATAATCTGTCTTATAGGTATGCTGTCAAATCTTGATATTATAACTTTACAAAACTCAGTGACTTTACGTTTAATGTGATACTAACTTAATTCATTATATTTTTTATAACACCATCACAATTATGCCGAAACATATACACAGTGAAGTTTATGATAGTACGGTGTTCGTTTGTCTGTTTGTTTGTCTTAGAAATGATTGCAAACAATTTTTTTTAAAAAATGCAAATGATAAACGTATATCTCTTATAGGTGCAAAATGTATTATACAAGATTGATAATGAAAATCAAAGTACCTTAAGTAATGAAAGGACTTTTTTCCAGTTATTTCTTTCTTTCACAGAAAATATGATATGTATGTTTTTTACACAGAAAAAAGCAAATTCTTACAGATTTAGAAGAACGGAAGACTTGTTTGTTGCCATGGCAACAAGAGTCTAGTTATTATTATTATTATTCTTTTTTCTTCTTATTTCTTCTCCGGTACTTTTTTGTCCGCGAGTGTTCTCGGAAACTGCTCAACCAATTGAGTTAAAACCTTTTTAGGGTTAATAGGCATGTTATGTAGATTTGCGGAACAAAGGTCATTTTGCGCGCACGTGCATGCACGTGCGTGCGCGTGCAATGGGCAAAATGACCAATATACTTGATATAGCTGTAATTTTTATATTTTTTGGTGAAATGCTTTGATACTCAGAATATAAGGATATATTAAAAGTGTGAACAAGATGACATGGTCAACATGCACATGCATGCGCGTGCGCGCACGCGCAAAGCGTAAAAAGACCAATTTACTTGATAATATCGTAACTTTTATACTTTTTGATGAAATGCTTTGATACTCAAAATATTTATATATATAGAAAGAGTTGACAAGATGACATGGTCATCATGCACATGCATGCATATGCATGCACGTGCGCGCGCGTGCAATGTGTTAAATGACTAATATAATTAATATAGCCGTAATTTTATATTTTTTGATGAAAAGCTTTGATATTAAGAATATATATATATATATTAAAAGTGTAGACAAGATGATTTGGCCATGATGCACATGCATGCACATGCGCGCGCGTGCAATGTGTTAAATGACCAATATACTTAATATAGCCGTAACTTTTATATTTTTTGATGAAAAGCTTTGATACTATGAATTAACAGACATATTATAAGTGTACACAAAATGGCATGGTCATTATGAACATGCATGCATGTGCGTGTTTGCGCAATGCTAAGATGACCAATATGCTTGATTTAGCCGGAACTTATATATTTTTTGATGAAATGTTTTGATACTGAGAATATAAAGATGCATATATAGTATAGACGGGGTGACTTGGTCATCCTGCACATGCATGCACGTGCGCGCGCGTGAAATGCAAAAAATGACCAATATACTTCATTGCCTTATTTAATGAAGCTTACAGGAAAAAAGTCACCAAAAGGGAGTTGGGGAGCGTTTGGGGAACATCTGTTACGGTCCCCGTTACAATTATAACTAGTTATTATTATTATTATTCTTTTTTTCTACTTTCTTCTCCGGTACTTTTTTGTCCGGGAGTGTTCTCATAGAACCACTCATCCGATTGACATGAAACCTTTTTAGGGTTAATAGGCATGTTGTGTAGGTGTTCGGAACGAAGGTCATTTTGCGCGCATATGCATGCACGTGCGCGCGCGTGCAATGAGTGAAATGACTGATATACTTGATGAAGCGGTAACTTTTATATTTCTTGATGAATTGCTTTGAAACTCAAAATATAAAGATATATTAGTAGTCTAGACAAGATAACATGGTCAAATTAGCATGAACTCACGCGCATGCACGTGCGCTCTTCTCTGATTGACTGATACAAAAATCTCAATAATTTCCTTGTTTTTTGACAAAATACTTTGAAATTTAGAATATAAGTATATATTATAAGGTGCTACAACATGTTATATAGGAAATTTCTTGAAAACACGCGCATGCAGGTGTGCTGCAATCTGATTTATTGAAACTTTAAATGTCTATAACTCCCTTGGTTTTCAACAAAACAGGATGAAATTTACATGGATAGGCACATAGAGCTCCTACATTATGATACTATCAAAATTGAATGCAAGGCCATGCATGCGCGTATGCTGAATTTTGATTGGCTAATACTTAAAGGGTTACAGCTCTCTTATTTTTCAATGAAATTCTTTAATATTTAAAACGAATGTATGTATTGTGAGACACTATAAGATAATTAATATGAAAAATGTAGAAAACATGTGCAAGCACATGCGCTGAAATTTGATTGGCTAATACCCATATGGCTATATCGGAGTAGTTTTCCAATGAAATACCCTTAAAAATAAAGTGTCCATCTATATTACAAAAGTATTGTCTAATTTATTGAAGCTTGTAGGGAATGGGGCATCATAAGGGATTGGGGAGCCGCTTGGGGAACATCCGTAACGGTTCCCGTTACAATTAGCACTAGTTTAACTTGTTTTCAGTTGATTTTCAGGGGTTTATTGTATAGTTGTAAACTGGTAGAATTCTGAATTGTTTACAAACTTGGTCGCAGGTCAAGCCCGATTGTAAAAGTTCGATAGATTAGGGATGTTTGGAGTTAATTGTGTTATTTCATGGACAATGATTAGTCTATTTCCATTTAGAAATGCATTTGGTGATAGTTTAAAATCAAAATAATGTTTTGTATGTTGTAATTAGATTTTTCTATGGACTTCGCTACTTACGGGAAATGTCATGAGAGATTCTCCAACATCTTCCGACATTTCCAATGTTTTCCAACTTGTACGTCATGTTTTTAATTTTTTTTAAAAAAAGAAGAGATTCAAGGAATTTTTGCTCTTCTACTATGATCATTTATTTAGAGATTCTGGGTTTTTGTGGTAAGAAGTAAGCATAGGTTTGGCCTTCTTGAATTCAGACTTAAAAATACAATGTATCTAATTTTATTGAAGAAGAGCCAGGGATACTTCCAGCTCATTTTAGGAACTTCTGGAATATTTGTGGAAGTTCTGGCCAATTTTAGTGACATTACATGTATTAACATTTGCTGTTTGTTAGAATTTTTAGTAAATTGGTGATAAATTTGAAAATTAAATAAATTAAATTATTTGAAAATCTTTTAATTTATACATTTAGCTGAGGATTTCTAAATTTTGCTATTGTATTAAAATGGAATTCAGATTTGGGAATTTTCAGGAATTTCACTAGTGATTAGGAAATTTAATTATTAGGAAATTATTGGTTTTTAATTTTCATCCAGTAGGTCTAAGAGAAATTTTGAGAATTATTAATTTAAACTTTGAAGTTTTACTTTTCCAACATAAGCATTGTGGGAGAAGTTGGTTATATATACAGACAGTGACTATATACAGACAGACTGATACAGAGTTTAGATTTGTTATTGCTTGTTTCATTTCATTTAATTATATTAAATTGTATTTTGTCTTATTTCAAGATTTCAAGATTTACAAGGGTTTCTAAGTTGAAGATTTCCAGCTAAGCTGGGAATGTGGGATATTAGTAAAGATTAAGTTAGAAGATTCTGGGTACCTAGAGAGAATTTTATTGACTGAGAGATTTAATTCATTTATTAATAAATTTAGAGTAACTTAGAGAGTTTGAGTTAATAATAGGAGGTATAGGTTGTAGACAGTGGAGATTGATTGAGTTGAGCAGTCTAAAGGTTATTGATTATAAAGGGAAATAATTTAGAATTTAACACTGTGTCAATTAAAGGGAGGTGATTAAGTGTTAAATTGTCAAGTAAGTATTAAATTTGAAACCATTATGCCACACAAGCCCTTCTTGGCTCAGATGAGTCTGAGAGAGTATAGACCTATTACAACAGGATCACATTGCTTTCATTTCTTTCCTTACTCGGGAATTTGTGAAAACCTGCTAGTTTTTCACTAGACCATTTTTACTAACTTAATTATAATCCACAGGCATCAATCAGGATAGTGAGTTTTTGTGAAGAATATTACTCCAGTTCAAAACTATACTTCATGATCCTAAAAATATTGGGAAGTGGTGTTTAATTTGGATAATTTTAATGATGAAGACCCCCAGGAATAAACATATCAAAAGTCATGCCATCTAAATGAAGATCATATTTTATTATGAGCTGAAGTGGAAACCTTCATCAAAATTAATAGAGGAAAGATTTATAAGGCTTATATATTAAAGCTTACAATACCTAATAAAATGGTTTATATGGCATATATAGCACAGACTGCTTATAAGTTTAGATACTACAATGTAATTATAGTAAGGAAGTAAGTAATCATTTATTATAATAGTGACATTGTGCATTATAAACATTGTAAGTTATATATTGAAATCAAAATAAACATTGAACTAAACTGCACTCGGTCCATTGGACCTATATAAGCATGCAGATAAATCACTTTGTCCATTAAATTATGTAGAGATTTGTTTCTAAGGATAAAAGCTGTTTATATAAATTTGGCTGATTTTATCTGGTAATTTTGATTTAACGAATTGAACAAATAATGAGTATTATTATTTTGATGTCAGACCAGTATATAATCTATACTGTTTGGTGATCTGGTTTGTGGTCCAAAGTTTTAAAAAGTGGTATAGATGGTAAATGTCTAAGATTTATAAAAAAAATATGTACAGTGGTATTAAATCGAAGATATATATTGATCAAAATATCTCTGAATTTTTCATGTGTAACCTTGGGGTAAGATAAGGGGAGAATTTATCCCCATTTCTTTTTACTTTATATATTAACAATTTAGAAAACTATTTATTGCAGAATGATACCAAATTCTATGTATTATTTTCCAAATCACTCAAAAGGATCAAGATTATGACATACTGCTTTTAAATATACATGTCAAAATGAATAGGAAAATCTAGATTATATCAACTGAAACAATGTGATTTCATTGAATTATCATTATTAAATTGGAAAGATGTATACTCTAAATATAGTGTAAAATTTAGAACTATAAATGGAATCACACAAAAAGAGTAAAATAATGTGTGTGGAAGGGGGCTTAATTACAATATTGTTGAATGCAGTGTATAATGCAGATCTGTTGATTCAGATGAAGATCGGTTGGTAAGGACACTCAGTATACACTGTACCTATTGTTCTCCTGAGCAGGTGTGAAACTGTAAAACCTTGCAATTCACATAGAATATACAAGAAATATACAGATCTCCTTATGTTCTCCATAGGATAGGTGTGAAAATTAAAATCCCTTGCAATGTACAATGAGGAAAATATGTTGGGATGGGGTTGACAGTCATTTTAAATCAGCTTTTGGTCTAAATTTTTTCCCCCAGTTATTCATTTGTAACTATTGAAATAAAACTTTTGAAGAAAAAAAATCCAAAATAGTTCTGTATGAATTTCCCATTTTGACTCTGAATTTCTTTTCAATCCAAACATTCTGGGATATATGTGAACCCCATTTCCCCATTATGGCAACCTTAATTTAGGAAACAAGAGAACATATATTAAGATTTTTTTTAAATTTAATTAATATATAAATTTATCCAGTAAAAGTTTTATTTTTCATTCAATGAGTAGTAAATCTTCTCAGTCATTTTAAAAATAAAATTTTTTCAATCATTTGATAAAGTACATCCCCCCCCCCCAATGATGTTAAAATATTTACCTGTATTTATAAAAATTAAAGGTTTTAACAGCTGATGGAAATATTTCTATAAAATATCTGTAAAATATAGCTTTTATCAAGTGGAAATACTAGTATTTCTATCAATATTCAAATATATATCTAAGAAATCAGCTCGCATTCCTGTTTTCAATTGAGTGTATGTATAAGTGTTAAATTTCCTGTAAATAGCTTTATTTATCAAAGGTCTCAATGACTATTATCGTTCACATTAATTTGATTAAAGAATGTCTGACATTAAACAAGGTTCTATCAATGTTAATCTATATTTACTAATTCATATTTGTTTATATTTTTACAAAAATTTTGTTTTTGCTTTAACAAAGATTCTATAAAAGATGTAATAACAAAATGACAAACTGTAAAAAATATTAAGATTCTTAGAATTTAACTGTCATCATGATGAAGATCAATCTCACAACTGATGGGCCGCTGATTTTCTTTTAACATATCATTTTGTTTGCGGACTGCATGTGCAGCTAGAGTATTCAAAATTGCAGTAAACTGATCATAATTGCAAGAAGTTTTAAATTGGCACCGTAACATGACAGATTATACATATAATCATAATGTCAATTTGTTTTGGATTAACAATTTCTTTCCGTTATTTTCTTTTCATAGAAGAATCATGACAATGTTGTCATAAATTCAGGTAATTTTATTGCTATATCATGTATATAGGTTTAACTGCAATCTGATTCATATCACAGAAAACAAGATTTCAAAGATGCTGACATATTTTCATCTGTCTATATATCGATCTGTTTATAAGAGATGCTCGTGAGCTGTTCATTACAAACGGGTACCCCTGGCCCACTTCCATCCACTCAATATACGTGTTGTGTCTTAATTAAATTTCTAATTTACGGTACATATTTTTTTTTTAAACCTTATTAACATGTTTTATGATAAATAGCTTGAAGTCAGTTTAAATGTATTTATTAAATTACTTTATTCTTTCTTTCACTTGGAATAAAAAAAATGACATCGATAGTATAATACATAATTATATTTATTGATCATACAGCATTTTTGATAAGGTTACTTTGATGACTACGTTTCTTAAAACTTGCATTTTTAAAAAGCACTTTATCACTTTTTAAGTTTTAATGACCTAGCCAGATCACATTTTCACATTTCTCTACAAATTATGCACCAACTGACAAAAAATTTCTTGTTTCTAGTTCTCTAATCTAGATCAGCCCAAAAAAGGGTTCGGACAAATTTGGTCATATCATTTACATTTATAAATTAAAGTC
The DNA here is from genome assembly GCF_033153115.1 of Saccostrea echinata. Lineage (NCBI taxonomy): Eukaryota > Metazoa > Mollusca > Bivalvia > Ostreida > Ostreidae > Saccostrea > Saccostrea echinata. The sequence continues at coordinate 4,846,850 of NW_026889771.1, read as the reverse complement.
ACCAGTGACTTCAGGTAGGGTGCAACACACCCTCTACTAAAGATGCATTTGTCAATCAAGTTGGATAATTCTATAAGCCAAATAATTTTCCAGTTATGAGCCTGACAGGTTTTTCTATATTTGGCCATATCATCTTATAAAATTAAAGTTTAATTAAATTTAATTAAAGTTTACAGTGACCTAATTTTAAAAATAAAAAAAAATGTAAAAAGAAGAAAAATTGTCCAATCAACATGGAAATACTAGGTGCACATCTTCATGTAGTACGTGAATAAGGAGTGTATAAATTTTCAGACAAATCTATGTAGTACTTAGTCTGGACCAGATCATATCTGTTTACATACACTTTGACGGACATGCTGATATCAATTCTAATATAATTCCTAAACTTCATGTTCCTTAACAGGGGGTATAATTATTACATGTACAGACTTTGATCATGTACATATATATACTGCTCAGATATGGCAAAAATTAATAAACAAAAGTTTTGCATGAGTGAATTATACTTCAAGAGCATGGTTGTACAAAATGAATTTTAAAGTTTAATTATCAAATTTCTGATTCTCTAAAGTCTAAATAATAATATTTATTTCTTTATGAACCCCCCTCCCCCCCAAATAGTATTAGAAATTATGGAAGTTTTAAAACCATCACATTAATTTTGTTGTTTAAAATTAAGATATTTTTTAATACATGTACAATAATTAATTCCCAAACTTGTAAAAGATAATGGGGAGATTATCAAGACCAACTTGAAATCTAAAACAAAGCAATTTTATGAAAATTTATATCCTACACCTAAACAGAGAACTAAATAAAATAGACAGAAATTCTGGGTTCAATTTCAAAGATTATATTCACAAACTTTAAGTTATCTAGAGGGCAATCTTAGCTGCAGAACTGTAGCATTATATATGCATGGTTTTACATTTTATTTTTTGATCATAATGCTACAGATCCCACAATGCAAACAATCATGAATAATATGGTGCAATTTATGGTGCAAGATTTTCTGCACATGGTTGGGGAGAATTTCTCTACTTTCCAGCATTTGTCAATCAACTACCTTTTACTCCCTAATTCTGGACAATTTTTTAACCAGACTGAATATATTTTATCCACCTCCTGACCCTTTACAATCGTCTCTACAGACCAATAAACTCGCTTGTTTTGAATAATCTAGCTGCCATATCCGACAAAAATTCAAAACAAATACTAAAGTTAATTGGTCTGTAGTGACATGCAACTATAAATGGTTAGAAGGTGGATAAAATATACAGTTTGCATTAAAAATATGTTGCACCGTAAATTGCACCATCTTTGCACCATCTATAGCGTTATGGTCAAAGACTAATACAAGTGTATAAACGGGAAACCATAACGCTACAGTTCTGCAGCTAGGGGAATCTAGTCTTTATAGAAAGTAAAATTATATATTAAAAGTGGCTTCTATAACTTAACTAAATGAAGGCCAATAAGACACCTGGTACTCAGATGGCTTAAATTAATTTTCTGGAGATCGAGTTTTTAAAGATTTTAATTTCTGAAACATCTCGGAATATTTGTTATCAGGCCCATTAGTATATACATGTAATGTATCCATATGTATGAAAATGATAGTGTGTCAATCACACAGAGGCCCTCGTGTGCGCAGTGGTTAGAGCGTCTGCTCTAAAGAGTCACGGAGTAAGGTGCTGCCATCCCTACGTCGTGAGTTCGAATCCACTGAGGAATTGGAGACCTGTCCTTAGGATGAGACCAAATAAACCGAGGTCCTGTGTCACAATAGGAATTGGCACAAAAGAGATCCCTCATTGCTCAATAGCCCTGAGTGCCGAGTATAGGTATAAATTTGCAGCCCTCCACTGGCAAGTGGTGGCTTTTCCATACAAGTGAAAAATTCTCAAGAAGGGTGTTAAAAAAAAACAACAACAAACATACATACACAGAGGCATGATTGGAATAATCACTATTTTACCTATAGGATACAGACCCATAGACAATAAATTGGCATCTAATTATGTTCCCCAAACGAAGTTTGGGAACATATTGTTTTTACTCTGTTTCTTATTATTATTATTAAGGTCTTCCGTTTTCACGGAAGACCTTATAGTGATTCTACTGTTTCTTATTATTAAGGTCTTCCGTTTCAGACGGAAGACCTTATAGTGATTCTACTGTTTATTATTATTATTATTATTTTCCCGTTTTTTGTCCAAGCGATTTCTCAGAGATGGCTCAATGGATTTTCTTGAAACTTTCAGGGATTATGACAAATAAAATAAATTAAAAACATTTTCAAGGATTTTGCAAAATTCACTTCCAGTCGTCAGATATGTCCGATTTCCGTTTTTTCAAAAGAGATCATGTCCGGACGATATCTCAGAAACGGTAAAAGATTAATACCTCAAACTTTCAGGGATTATTGATCATGACAAGTACGTTTGCAGAATATGTTTAAATTTGTCAGCCGTCACTTCCGGTCGTCACAGGAGGAGATCAAATAAATCGAAAATTTCAACTTTTCTTATTTTAATTAAATCTTGCATCACATTATTGCATCCGTTTTACAGTTTCGAAATATGTTAGTCCCACCGGATACAGAAACGTCAACTTCCGGTTATAAGAGAAAAACTACATAATTTGAGTATTTTACTTTCCAATAAATATCGCTTATAGATGAAGTATTTGAAATGATTTTAAGATATGTTATTTAGACTGCAAATGTCTAGAGTAACGTCAAATATCTTGGTAAAATTCACTTCCGGTCGCGTGTTTTACTGTCCGCAAAATAAGAACTTGTCAAAGTGAGATCTCAGAAACGGTAAGAGATTAAGACACCAAACTTATATGAGTAATAGAACTTAATGAGTAGGCAAAACTTTTTGGGTTAATAGCGTCAGCCGTCACTTCCGGTCGTTACAGGAGGTGATCATAGAAATCGAAAATTTAAACTTTTCACTTTTGAAATAAAACTTGCATCATATAATTGAATCTCTTTCACAGTTTCTATATGTGTTGGTCTCACTGGAAACAAAAAACGACACTTTCCGATTATAAAAGAGAAACTATGTTATTGGGATTTTTAATATTCCCCAAAAATTTCACTTATTGATAAAGTTTTTGAAATGATTTTTACATATGTTATTGAGACTGCAATTGTCTAGTGTGAAGTCAACCATCCTAAGAAAATGCACTTCCGGTCGCGTGTTTTTCTGTCCTCAAGTTGAGATTTTGTTCACCTAAATGCTCAAAAACACTACATGACTGAAGTCAAAAACTTTCAGAACTTATAGTTAGTTACCAGTTTATCTACATCATGTAAAAATCGTACGTTGTCGTCACTTCCGGTCGTGACAGGAAGCGATGCAAAAAAGTGAATTTTTAAAGGTTTTTTTTTTTTTGCAGAAATGTTTGGCTAATGCAGATGTTAGATAGACCGTGACCACGCAAATTATTTTTATACATTTTATTCGTTTGGAGCACTTTCGTTCATGACAAAGTACATAAAGAAAACAGAAAAGTAATTCCGTTTGTTTTTATCTGTATCTACATATCTTTGGAAGCCTTGAGATAACTTTTGTTATTATTTAGAGTAATCTTATTGAGATGATTGTGGTTTTTTTTTTTCAAAGAAGTCAAGAAAACGGAAGACCTGTTATTGCCTAGGCAATAAGTATCTAGTTATTATTATTATTATTATTTTTTTGACCAAATTTTGTGCAGGCGTTTTCTCGAAAACTATTCAGTGGTTTTTCGTGAAACTTTCAGGAAAAATTAGTCATTGTATGAACTTGTTTCATCACAAGGAAAATTTGGAAAATTCCATTTTGGTTCCAAGTTACGGGCAATTTCCTGATTTTAAAATGAAATTTTGTCCTCGAATGTTCTCAAGAATGACTAAAGATATGAACTGGAGACTTATTGGAGAGCATAGAACGTGACTTCTAAATTTGTGGAATCACATTTTCGTTCGTCGTCGGCACTTCCGGTCGTTTACGGAAGTGATCAAAGAAATCATAAAATTTCAACTCTCTTTTTTTAAATCAATACTTACATCACATTATTGCATCTCTTTTGTAGTTTCGAAATATGTTGGTCCCACCGGAAACAAAAACGACAACTTCCGGTTATAAGAGAAAAACTACATAATTTTAGTATTTTTCTTTCCCATTAACATCCTTTGTAGATAAAGTTTTTGAAATGAATTTTAAATATGTTATTCAAACTGCAGATATCTAGAGTAACATCAAATATCTTTGTAAAATTCACTTCCGGTCGCGTGTTTTCCTGTCCTCAAAATGAGAAGTCGTCTGAGCAAGATCTCGGAAACGGTGAGAGATTAAGACACCAAACTTATATGAGCAACAGACCTTAAGATGTAGGCAAAACCATTTGGGTTAAGAGTGTCAGTCGTCACTTCCGGTCGTCACAGGAAGTGATCAAACAAATCGAAAATTTCAACTTTTCTTTTTTAAATTAAAACTTGCATCACTTTATTGCATCTTTTTCGCAGAATCGAAAGATGTTCGTCCCACCGGAAACAAATACGACAACTTTTGGTTAGAAGAGAAAAACTAAATAATTTGAGTTTTTTAATTTCCTGTAAATATTCTTTATAGATAAAGTATTTGAAATGAATTTTAAATTTGTTATTCAGAGTGCAAATGTCTAGAGTAACCTTAAATATTTTTTTCAAAAATTCACTTCCGGTCGCGTGTTTTCCTGTCCTCAAAATGTGAAGTTGTCTGAGCGAGATCTCAAAAACAGGTAAAAGATTAAAACACCAAAATTTTAAGAGTAATGGACGTTGAGGGGTAGGTGAAACCATTTGTGTTAAACGCGTCAGTCGTCACTTCCGCTTGTCACAGGAAGTGATCAAAGAAATAAAAAATTTTAACTTTTCTTTTTTTAAATTAAAACTTACATGACTTTATTGCATCTCTTTTGCTGTTTTGAAATATGTCAGATTCCACCTGAAACAAAAACGTCAACTTCCGGTTTTAGGAGATAAACTACGTTATTCTTATATTTAACTTTCTCATAAATATGGCTTATCAATGAAGTACCTGAAATGATTTTATGCATGTTGTAGATACTGCAAATGTCTAGAGAACAGTAAGAGATTTTTATAAAATTCACTTCCGGCCGTGTGTTTACCTGTTCTCACAATTAGAATTTAGTCCCACAATATTGTTCGGCAACAGTAAAAGACCGAGGACTAAAACTTTCAGGACTGATATTTAGTCATCAGTTTATTTGAATCGTGAGAAAATCTTGCATCGCCGTTACTTCCGGTCGTGAAAGGAAGTGATGTAAAAAAGTGAATGGTTAATGGTTAGCACGTTGGATTTTCACGCTGACGATTAGGTTTAAATCTCCAGAGTGTCTGAATTTCTTTTATCACTTTTTCAGCTTGAATTCTCGTTTTTATTTTCAGAATCGAACGGAAGACCTCTCATTGCTCGCAATGAGTTTCTAGTTATTATTATTTTTCTTCCTGGGTACTTTTTTGTCCGTGAGTGATCTCCGAAACTATACATCCGATTGAGTTGAAACCTTTTTAGGGTTAATAGGAATGTTATGTAGATTTGCGGAACGAAGGTCATTTTGCGCGCACGTGCATGCACGTGCGTGCGCGTGCAATGAGTAAAATGACCAATATACTTGATATAGCCATAACTTTTATATCTTTTGATGAAATACTTTGATACTCAGAATATAAGGATATATTAATAGTGTAGACAAGATGACATGGTCAGAATGCACATGCACGCACGTGCGCGCATGCGCATTGATTAAAATAACCAATACAATTGATATAGACTTAACTTGTACATTTTTTGATGAATTGCTTTGACACTCAGAATATAAATATATATTAGAAGTGTAGACAAAAAGACTTGATCAGCGCATACATGCATGCACGTCCGTGCACGTGCGTGCGCTTGCAATGAATAAAATGACAAATATACTTGATGTAGCCATAACTTTCAACTCTTTTGATGAAATGCTTTGATACTCAGGATATCAGGATATATTAATAGTGTAGACAAGATGACATGGTCAAAATGCACATTCATGCACGTGTGCGCATGCGCAATGATTGAAATAACCTATACGAATGATATAGACTTAACTTGTATATTTCTAGATGAAATGCTTTGAAACTCAGAATATAAATATATATTAGAAGTGTAGACAAGATGACATGATCAGCGCGCACATGCATGCATTTGCATGCACGTGCGTGCGCGTGCAATGAATAAAATCACCAATATACTTGATATAGCCAGAACTTTTACATTTTTTGATGTTATGCTTTGATACTCAGAATATATATAGACATATTATAAATGTAGACAAGACGACATTGTCAACATGCATATGCATGCACGTGCGCGCGCATGCAATGCTAAAATGACCAATATACTTGATATAGCTGTAACTTTTATACTTTTTGATGAAATGATTTGATACCCGAAATATGTAGATATATTTATAGTGTTGACAAGATGACACGGTCATCATGGACATGCATGCACGTGCGCGCTCATGCAATGCGTAAAATGACAGATATACTTAATATAGCCGAATTTTTTTTTATCTTTTAATGAAATTTGAATATAAAGATGTATTAAAAGTGTAGACAAGCTGACATGGTCATTTTGTACATGCATGCCCGTGCGCGCGTGTGTAATGCGTAAAAAAACCCAATATACTTGATTGCCTTATTTAATGAAGCTTACAGGGAATAAGACACCAAAAGGAAGTTGGGGAGCGTTTGGGGAACATCTGTAACGGTCCCCGTTACAATTAATACTAGTTATTTTTTTAATATTATATATAAAATAGCTTGTAGTACCGTTGCAAATATTTGGATAAACTTATCAGTCCTGATAAAACTGGTTTCATCTATAAGTTTTAGGTTAACAAAGGTAAAACACACGATTAACTTATGACATATTATGCAGTATACTGAAGAGAAAGTCTCAGATGCTTGGTCTTTTCCTATTGTCTGATTTTGAGGTACGGGTAACTTTCAATACTGCTTAATAGAATTTTATACCAAATTTAAGAATTAGTTTCCATGAAGTTTGGACCCAATATCCATAAATGGGTTCATTACATTATTTTATCATATAATTTCTTTGGCTATGGATAAAGGTGGCCATCTCTCATGATCACCCTTTAATATCCAAAGAAGAAAAAGACAAGGTCTTTCTTTATCACCTTATAATTTCCTATTCTGTGCAAAACTTTTAGCTGGATGTAAATACAAATATTAAAGAGAAGTTCAGCCTAATCTAAAACCTTGTACCCATTTCTTAGGGCTTGTATCCTGCCGGACCCATGTGTACCCCGAGTAACCTGTGTACCCCTTAGCATTAGCTCTGTCCCTGAAATTTTAAATCAAGAACTTTTGGCCTCTTGGTCCTTGAATCCATTTCTTTAAGTGTTGTAACCTGTTGTACCCAAGTGTACCCTTTGTAACCCCTGTACCCTGTCCTTAAGCTCTCTTGTGTGATATTTTAACTTAGAAAAAACTAGACAACTAAACCCTTGTATCCCTTTATAATAGTGTTGTAACCATCTGTACCCAAGTGTACCCTTTGTAACCCCTGTACCCTGTGCTTCAGCTCTCTTATGTGATATTTTAACTTAGAAAATCTTGGCTTCTAAACCCTTGTATCCCTTTATAATAGTGTTGTAACCATCTGTACCCAAGTGTACCCTCTGCAACCCCTGTACCCTGTGCTTCAGCTCTCTTGTTTGATTTTTTAACTTAGAAAAAAACTAGACTTCTAAACCCTTGTATCCCTTTATAATAGTGTTGTAACCATCTGTACCCAAGTGTACCCTCTGTAACCCCTGTACCCTGTGCTTCAGCTCTCTTGTTTGATTTTTTAACTTAGAAAAAAAACTAGACTTCTAAACCCTTGTATCCCTTTATAATAGTGTTGTAACCATCTGTACCCAAGTGTACCCTCTGTAACCCCTGTACCCTGTGCTTCAGCTCTCTTGTTTGATTTTTTAACTTAGAAAAAAACTAGACTTCTAAACCCTTGTATCCCTTTATAATAGTGTTGTAACCATCTGTACCAAAGTGTACCCTTTGTAACCCCTGTACCCTGTGCTTCAGCTCTCTTGTTTGATTTTTTAACTTAGAAAAAAACTAGACTTCTAAACCCTTGTATCCCTTTATAATAGTGTTGTAACCATCTGTACCCAAGTGTACCCTCTGTAACCCCTGTACCCTGTGCTTCAGCTCTCTTGTTTGATTTTTTAACTTAGAAAAAAACTAGATTTCTAAGCCCCTGTATCCCTTTATAATGGTGTTGTAACCAGCTGTACCCAAGTGTACCCTCTGTAACCCCTGTACCCTGTGCTTCAGCTCTCTTGTTTGATTTTTTAACTTAGAAAAAAACTAGACTTCTAAACCCTTGTATCCCTTTATAATAGTGTTGTAACCATCTGTACCCAAGTGTACCCTTTGTAACCCCTGTACCCTGTGCTTCAGCTCTCTTGTTTGATTTTTCAACTTAGAAAATCTTGGCTTCAGAACCCCTGTATCCCTTTATAATAGTGTTGTAACCATCTGTACCCAAGTGTACCCTCTGTAACCCCTGTACCCTGTGCTTCAGCTCTCTTGTGTGATATTTTAACTTAGAAAATCTTGGCTTCAGAACCCTTGTATCCCTTTATAATAGTGTTGTAACCAGCTGTACCCAAGTGTACCCTCTGTAACCCCTGTACCCTGTGCTTCAGCTCTCTTGTTTGATTTTTTAACTTAGAAAAAAACTAGATTTCTAAACCCTTGTATCCCTTTATAATAGTGTTGTAACCAACTGTATCCAAGTGTACCCTTTGTAACCCGTGTACCCTCTGCTTCAGCTTTGTTTTTATAATTTAGTTTACAAAAGCACTACAGAATATCTACTTTCATTTTCAGTAGGAATATATAGCGTACCCTTTTTGTAACCTTTTGTCCATACATTTCATAAGGATGTACCCTAGGGTACAAAAGTATCACCTAAAAACGCAGTACCAATTTCTTGCCATATCTAGTTAATGTGATCGTCAGAATTTCCTCGTAAACAATTTGCACAAGAATATAATTATATATATCCCTTTAAAACTAATGCTCCCTGTACGCAACCAAGGATTTTATGTGCTTCGTAGATGTGGATTAAACGTGCATTTCTACATACGGCTCGTACGTTAAGAAAATGTACAACTGTCAACTTCACATATTTTCTGTAATTCCGACTTGCATGGCTACTTCCGGGGACGTACTAAGGACTTGATATACTAAAGAACCTGATATTCGACCTGATGATTTTTCAAAAAATAAAATAATCAGATTGAGTGTTATACATGATTTATTTTTTAAAAATTATTGATTATGAAGCATTATGCTATACTAAACTACACTTTTTTTTAAATATTTGCCAACAAAGCATCAGATCAAATCACGTTTTCCGTATATCGGGTCTTTAGTGTCTTCTTCCCACAATGCCGCTCGTGATTGTTTACATCTAGGTTACAAACAAGAGGCCCCGATTAGGACTCTTTCTATACGGATGCATTTGTAAATGTTGATTTTCCTTTACTTGTGTAAATAACTTGCATTTATAAACGATTTAGATAACAGAAAACAGAGAAATCGAATCAAAACAATTTATTTAAAACACAACAACTATCTCAAACCGTACAAGCATGTGTTACGATGCCCTAAAAGGCGTGGCTGGTTTGTAGACAACTTGTTCCTGTACGATTCTCGAATAATTATTATATAAAATAGAATAAAATATAGCACGGAGCTTGTTTCTCTTTATACCACATGACAAGATTTAATATGTTAGAAATTATGTCATTCAAACTTTTTCATAATGTTTTAATATTTTTAGCTATCCAAAAAATACTTTTATGACTTGCTGTCCCCTGAATATAGGAACCAGCCCCTTTTTCTTGATGTTATCTGAAAGCTCTCGTAATTACACACAACTTTCATTCTGTATGTCTTACCAAATTTTTATCAGTTTAAAAGTTATTAAACAAAAAGCAGCAAAATTTCATGGAAAAATAATTCCTAAAACTTGCCGTCACATAGCTTCCAAACTTAAAAAAATTAGCCTACAATTTTAATGTTCTGCGCATCTGCAATGTATTAGTTACAAGTTCTCCAGTTTTCATGCAAATATCATGTGTCGTTATTGAGAATTCTACTGGACAAGAGAACCTCCAAATATCGATTAAAGGGCAATAACTCATGAACGGAGGTATATATCAAAAATTTGAAAAAATCGTTTTTAGGCAATAATACATTGTATCTACCCTGAAAGTTTCATAGCAATCGGACAAAAGGTCTCCGAGAAATCGCCTGCTGAAAATCGGCGGGAAAAAAAATAAAATAATAGTAAGAAACAGTAGAATAACAGTAGGGTCTTCCGAAGGAAGCTCGGAAGACCCTAATAAGTAACAGTAGAATCACTATAAGGTCTTCCGTGAAAACGGAAGACCTTAATAAGAAACAGAGGAAAAACAATATGTTCCCAAACTTCGTTTGGGGAACATAATTAAAGTAATAAATAACAATTAAGGAAATGTTCGAAACTCTGACACTAAAGTTTTTCTGCTGTTAGAAATCAAAACTGGGGTTTATGGAGGCAGAAATTTTAAAATTAAATTAAAAAATTAGTCGAAGAAGTGCGAAGAAGAAAATAGGTTTTGGAGACATGATTGGTAAATAATAAATATTTTGATTTTCTGATAAACATTACTAAAATGAGTTGAGATGACTAATTTAGAGCAAATTAAATGAAATATACGAGAACTGCAGAAATACTGTTTAGAATACATGGAGATGGAAAATTGGAAGTTCGGTAACAACAGGTAAGGTTAAAAGAAGTATCTAATTGCGTCTTAATTCGAAGAACATAGGATCAACCTCTAAAAGCTACCGCCATTAATTATCTTGTGCCGCTCTTGGGGAATTAACGGTGGTTTCACGGAACGTAAATTACACTTTTATTGAGTTTACCAGTGTCTTGTCATGCTGTTCAATTTAAATCATATTTTCACAGTTAGATATTCATCATTATTAGATAACGGAATTTTTTTTTTTATTTTTTTTTTTTTATTTTTTTTATTTTTTTTGGTTAGTTTTTGTTTTTGCTGCAACATATCAAAAACATATCAAAATAATCTAGCCGATAAATAAAGTACCCAAATGTTCCATCATATCTTTATGAATGCCCTTAACAAAAGGCTATTTTAGATAGTATTTATTTTGGATTTACCTCAACAGTGGAAAAATACATTTAAAAACTTTATCTCGTAATTTTGTACTATGTATACACAAATGCCCACTTAAAATACCTTCCCTTTGTTCACTTTAAAAATTGTCTAAGCATCCAACGTACTTGTTCAAGCGTAAAATCGCAATTTCTAATCTTCAGCTTTCGTTCCAGAGAACTTTGGAACCACATTCGTTCTTCCAAATCCATTCTCTAGCACGAATATTTTCTGCGAATTTTTTGGAAATGACTTTTTAGAGGATTTATCAGATAAACAAATCAACGTTAAACAACAGTCAGGAAAAGGGTGCGAAGATCTACTCAATAGTACTAATGAGGCTTATATATCTTTTAATTCCACCTCACCAGTGATCATAACTGCAAACAGGGAACTATCTTTATTATGTCGATACAGAGGAGATGACAGAAGACTTTATACAAATACTTTTATTGTTCCTCCTGTTGACATTCTGAGTACGGAATATATGGTTACTTTACCACCTGAAGATGTCGGTAGCGGATGTATTTTATTAAGTTTGTTTGACAACACCTCATTTGCTATACCACAACTGAATATGTTTGAAACAGTGCAAGGACTGCAACAAAAAAATATTTCTTCTATCAAATCGGGAATGTTTATCGTAGCTAACAAAGTCATTTCAGTTCTATGCTACAGTTACAATGAATATATAATGAGTCATCCCCTTCCCTCTTCCGGAACTTATTTCAAATTAATTAAGTCCGAAAATTTCACGGAGGAGGAGCTGATTATAGCGTCAACAGATGGAAACACAGTGTTGACCTTTGAAATGGCCAGAGAGATGGGCACTAACTATACACAGGTTTATAACAACGCCTCGATGAAAAATATGGGGGACATTGGAATTCATACATGGGCAGAAAATATTTCCTTTTTCTCGATCACTGCCAACAAACCTGTAATTGTAGCAGCCTACTTCAAACAGAATGATAACACATCGAATTCTAAACCGTATAGTCCAAACAGAACTAACTTTGTGTATGTTCCGCCCACATTGAATGAAACTTTGCAGGGCATCTACTTGTCTCGATCCGGATGGCCATATCATTTTAGGATGTCCACAAGAAAATATGTAGGAATCTTTTTGTTTAATATAATCTTCACTGCAAACTTAATTAATGTAAAAAGGATTAACTTTTTTCTCAAATTGTCACCTGAAGTGTTTGCCAGATAATTACATCTAAATTCCTAACAGGGACCAATTTTTTTTCCACATATTTGGCCCTTTATTCAGTGGAAATTGGTCTTTTGATAATACATGTATTTTTATATATTTACATTTGCAAATGTTTTCTTTTATATAACACTATTTAAGCAACGCGTATCTACAGTATTGTGCCATATATTCATAAACAAATGTCGGCGACGTCACGTAAACAGACGAACTACAGGGAATGTTATAGCCATAACAGGACACTTAATTTTGATAATAAAATAAATATATTAAAACTTATCTTATTATTTTGTAATATTGCCCTTGGCACTGACTAGTTTAAGCAGACGTCTTGGAATTGAACGATACAAATTTTGTATGTAGGTTGTTGGGTTGGCTGTCCAAATATGCCGGATTTCACGTTCCAGGTCGGAAGCATTGTTTATATATAAAATTCGTGACCTCAATTTATTTTTTAATAATAACCAACAGTTTTCTATTATATATAGCCATGTCATCAAGTTATTGGCATTTCTCTGCTTAAATCTTGAAAAATAAAATCGTTTGTTGGAAAATGCTGGGCTACAGCGGGCCAAAGTTCTGAATCAAGTTTGTCTATGTATTTTTGTGCATTGATATTACCATCTACGACACAAATTGTCCCCACACCATTCCAAGTTATGCATGCCCAGATCATCAAACTTCATTACTTTGATAGGCGGACCAGGACATAAACACTCGGGCATCCATTCTTCACCCGGTCGTCTTCATTCATACACACGGTTGCTTTCTCCTATTATTATTTTATATTCATCTGTGAATATCACTCTATCACATTCTCCTTCAACTCTCCACAATCTCTTTCCTCTTGCCCACGTCACACGTTTTTGCGGTTCTCGTCGCGAATACGGATTTTCTTTCTTACGATCCTCCTATGAAAATTATTTTCATACAATCGTCTCTTGACTGTTCTCTGTGAAACAGGAGAATGCCTATCCTGATTGATAATATCGGTAATGCCAGCTAACGGAACAGTACGTTTTGTTTTTACAACTCTTAAAAGTTTCCTAGTTTCACGGTTGTCCATTTTTCGTTTTCTTGGGGCCTTTTCCACCGAACCTCTACCTAAATAGCGTTGTACAACTGCATACACACTGTTCCGAGGAATTTTCAACTCAAGGCTTATAGGTGTATATTTTTGTCCTGACAGATATTTGTCAACAATCATTTGTTTCAAAAGGGTAGAAAAGTCTTTGCATTTCCCCATGTTTACATTCACGAGACCTTTTCGTTTTCAGCTGAAGTCATATTTTACAAGTGACGTCATTGATCGATAGTGGAAATTGATAGCTATTTATAGAAGTAAGAAACTTGTATGGTATGATTTTTAATTGATTGTTTCAAAATCATAACGCTATTTTCCCGTTTGTTCATAAATATATGGCACAATACTGTATATCTGTACAAACACAGGTTCCTCACGTCATAAATGTTCGACGTAATTTCTCAGTGACATTATAAAGGGTTGACGCGTTTTCAATGGATCAAACTTGTGTTGAGTTTTGAAAAATAAAACTTTTCACGCCTTAAATATTATTCTCAGGCAAATTTATATTATAAAACAGTCACAAATGCAAAAAGAAGTAATCAGGTATCATTTTAAAACATCTATCTGGATATACACGTAAATACCCTTCGGGCTTTATGGAATTTGATCAATTGACCAACCCGTATTTTTGTATCGATAGATTTTTAAAAATGATACCTTATTTAATAAATAGCCATATTTTCTTTTCCAAAGCTGCGTTGTGTCATCGAAACAACTACAGGCATTTGTAATCATGAGAGATGGAAAGTAGAATCCCTTATTTAATTAATCAAAGCAATGAAATAAGGGTAAACTTTTAAACAGCTTCTTTTTTGACTAGCGGTAGAATTTTTGATACTTTATACAACATATGATTGAAACCGAAGGAAACTTTTTAATTCTCTGTAAAACCATATCATAAAAAATATCCCATGTTTGGAAATAAATTTTTATCCAACTCGTGTTTTCTATCCTCACGTCCAAGGCTAAGGCTAAGGACAGAAGAGATACACGTACATAATTAAAAAAAAATATTTCAATCAAAAATGCATCACAGTTCACTATATTACTTCTATATTCAAGCTTCCTACGTCGAACCAGCTGTTCCCCGGAGATAAAATAGATAATGACCAGGACGGCTTAACTGATGAAGAAAGTTGTCTGGATTTTGAGGAGGGTAAGAATAACGATTAAACCCCAGCGGAAATAAGAGATATACAAGATAGTTAATTTGATATCGTTTATATTATGTCTTGCATAAGCCTTAATTTTACTAAATTTAATTTTGAAAATATTTTTGTTTAAATTACAAAGCTGGTGTATTGTCTGACCTTGACCTAGATGGCTCGTATAGAGAGGACTGTAAAGGTAGGTAATTAATAACATATGATGATAATAGAGATGTCTGATAGAAGGTCCAGAATAGAAATCATTGATATATTTATCTGATAGAAGGTCCAGAATAGAAATCATTGATATATTTGTCTGATAGAAGGTCCAGAAAAGAAATCATTAATACATTTGTCTGATATAAGGTCCAGAATAGAAATCATTGATATATTTATCTGATAGAATGTCCAGAATAGAAATCATTGATATATTTGTCTGATAGAAGGTCCAGAATAGAAATCATTGATACATTTGTCTGATAGAAGGTCATGAATGGAAATCATTGATATATTTGTCTGATAAAAGGTCCAGAATAGAAATCATTGATACATTTGTCTGATAGAAGGTCCAGAATAGAAATCATTGATATATTTGTCTGATAGAAGGTCCAGAATAGAAATCATTGATACATTTGTCTGATAGAAGATCCAGAATAGAAATCATTGATATATTTATCCGATAGAAGGTCCAGAATAGAAATCATTGATACATTTATTTGATAGAAGGTCCAGAATAAAAATCATTGAGAAAAATTTGTATGACAGAAGGTCCAGAATAGAAATCATTGATACATTTGTCTGATAGAAGTTCCAGGATAGAAATCATTGATACATTTGTATGACAGAAGGTCCAGAATAGAAATCATTGATGCATTTGTCTGATAGAAGGTCCAGGATAGAAATTGTTGATATATTTGTCAGACAGAAAACCTAGAAAAGAGATCATTGATATATTTGCCTGACAAAAGGTCTAGAGTAGAAATCATTGATATATTTGTCTGACAGAAGGGAAGAAAAATATCTGACATTAAGAAACACTGCTAGCCCATGGTTGTTCATTTTTATTTCATGTTCACTTCAAGAATGTTTTAAATCCGTCGGATTGGACGTTAAACGTGGACCCGTGTCAAATATTAAAATTTCCATGAAAATAAAAAAAGATCGTTTCACTTGTTTTTGAAAAAGAGTCAGAGAAACTAAGGTCTTCAAAACCTGTCAGTTACAAGGTTTATTGCCGAAAATGGCTGAAATACTGCTGTAAAGCCCTAAATAATCAATCAAACAAGGGTGCTTTGGAAATGCGTTTGGCTCCTTTACAAGAAATGGGTATTATCTCGGTGCGTAGTAATAGGAATATCAAAAGTGAAATGGGAGCCTTATACTAGGACGCTGGACTCTATATCTTCAACAGTACAAGTTCAAAATACAACATCGCTCTGGAACTAAAAACTAAAACGCAGACTGTCTGTCTCGTCCTTATTACTTCTTACCAGAGTTTCAAGATGTCATGCAATAGTGGGTGAAGATGCTGAAGATGCCCAGCCTGCTAATACTGATCATCAAGTTCACTCAGAGAATGAATATAAGGGGATGACAATGCTGATGAGGACTACAGTATTCCAGATGCAGTTCCTGAGCAATAAGATCCTTTATCTCATCCACTGGGATCGCAACCAAAGAATAAAAATCACAATGAACATACATCAACAAATACGTCAAAGCAAAACCAAGAGTCAAAACAAATCGTTAACTGCTGATCAAATTGACAAAATACTCGAGTATAGCTTGTACCAAGGATAACCAATTTACAAAATAAAGTTAAAGATGAATCTCAAACTTCAAGGTAAGATGACAGTCAAATTTAAAAAGAACTGAAAGACAATTTCCACTCCGTAAACAATGCAAAGGGAAAGAAAAGAAAGCGACCTCAAAACAAGAATTTTATTGACACGCTCTTTCACATCTGCAAAAGAGTAAACAAAAGATCATTCAGGCAACAATTGATCGTAAGGCACTCTCATAGTATTTTTTCTTTCTGGACCGGATGGACATGGTTTTACAAATGGAAATTTGCAAATGAAGTTCCAGGTCATTTGTTCAAACCCTTTTTCAACAAACGTGACCAAGAAATCAGGGATTGTAAGGCGCGAAAAAGATGCACAGAGTTAAATTGAAACATATGTCAATACATTCCAGTATCTTTTGTAGATTTCTTTTCTTTCCAAACAAACCTACAAAATTTTTACATCATCTTACCCCCTACAAGGCAAGATATATACCGACTTGTTACTCATCTCCAGAAGGCATTCTTGCATCCAAAAACAAACTCTATAATCATGCGGAACTCTTCCATGCAAACGTTGACTTCTAGATCTAAGCTTCTGACTACAAATTTCAAATAAAATAAATTCATTAATTATATTCAATCAAAAATCGATGAATGATTCTTTCTCATTCTTTTCTCATGGTATTAGAACACCATTAAATCCTGCGTCTGGTCTGATTTTCTTTTAAGAACAACAAAAGCATTCCTGATTAATTATTTGCAAGCTGTTGTTCCCCAAGAATATTTAGTGATTTTACAGTAATTGTTAATCTTAATTTTCAAGACCTTGTTCATGGCACTGGTCACTCATAGGGGTTAAGTAAATTAAATATTACCCCATTTGACTTCTTGACATCAAATGATGACACTTTCATCAGTCAATTAAAGGATTAGTTATTAGTGACAGATTATAACATTAGGCTATATTTTAAGAAAGGATTAATTCCACTGATTGAGTGAACTTTAGTTTTTAGTGAGAGTTAGTTGTTGGACCTTGAGCCGAAAGGTTGGAAAATTAGTAAGAACCATGTAGGGAATTAGGAAACAACTTTATTCTTTTGTTTAGGCCCCATCTTCTAAATATCCTTGGGAACATTTTGGACTTGAATACTTTTGTGTTTTGTAAATGTGAACTATTCAATATTCGATATTGAATAAACTGTTATTCAATCATGTTATTCTGACTTCCTGTATTTTGTGCAATATTCCCGAATCCCTTGAGTAATATTCCTCAAATGAACGTGAACCCCCGAATTATGTCCAAGAAATATGAGCACGCGGTCCCAGGTATACTCTTTTGTCCATATCGTTTTCAAAATATAACTAGATGCTGTCATGAGACAGTAATACCCGCACTAAGGTGTTTGCCTCTAAATGCACACTCCTTCATATTGGGCTTACCAAGGAAAAAGTCCAAATAATTCTATAATTTACACAGTACATGTATTCGTCAAATCGAGCATAAAATGCTCAGGTGACGATGTGACCCATGAAATACGGAAGCGTATTAGGGCCGCAGCAGTATCTTTTATTAATTTTTTATAACAAATTATTAATTTGTTATAACAAATTATTAATTTGTTATAACAAATTATTAATTTGTTATAACAAATTATTAATTTGTTATAACAAATTTTTAATTTGTTATAACAGATTATCAATTTGTTATAACAGATTACTAATTTGTTAAACAGATTACTAATTTGTTATAACAAATTATTAATTTGTTATAACAGATTATCAATTTGTTATAACAGATTATCAATTTGTTAAAACAGATTTCTAATCTGTTATAACAAATTATTAATTTGATATAACAAATTACTAATTTGTTATAACAGATTACTAATTTGTTATAATAGATTACTAATTTGTTATATCAAATTAATAATTTGTTATAACAAATTATTAATTTGTTATAACAGATTATCAATTTGTTATAACAGATTATCAATTTGTTAAAACAGATTACTAATCTGTTATAACAGATTACTAATTTGTTATAACAGATTACTAATTTGTTATAACAGATTACTAATTTGTTATAACAAGTTACTAATTTGTTATAACAAATTACTATTTTTAATAAAGTGAAGGTGTATTCAGATCTACGGAAGCCAGATCGGATCAGAAATCTTATTAAAAGTTGGATTTGTGAAAACAATAAATATATAAGTTCTGCAGCTACAGCTTTTGACCAATTATGTTGATATGTTAATCTGGATTTACATCTTTTAGCACTTAGTTTTATACAGTCAGACATTATTGTTATAAAGATACGATGCATCAAATTCTTTGGTTACTATAATTGCTTATTCTTAGGAGCTTCAATTGAATTTTGTCCTTTCTTGCTCCCCCCCCCCCGGCTCCGTCCTTGACTCCCATCTACCAGGTCATAGCATCCCCACATGTACCAAATGATGATCTACTTTACATACTGCTTTTCAATTTTTAAATGTATCATTAATTTTATGCATATGTGTACCGAGACAAATGGAGAGAGTGATTATAGGCATTTATGCCTACTGTTCAATCCAGTGTATGTATAAAGAATAAAATATATTTTAAACTAAACCGCCGTTCCTAATGCAAAAACCTGAATCTGCTCCTCTGGTGAACCTCCTTGGCCCCAATTTACGCTGGGGGCAATAAAGGCAACATTGACAAAAATGAATTTGTAGATAAATTATCACAGAAAAAATGATAAACACTCTGTAACAACCTTCTCTGAAAACGAAAATAAACAATATTCTTGAGTGGCAAGTACTTGGTAAAATTTGGATTTAGATACCTTGTGTTATCTTTTGATGTATATATGTAATTTTTACAATCAAAATAAGCGCCTTTTGGAAAAGCCCTCAAAGTCCCACTAAAGCCTTCATAACTTATTATTGGCTGAAAACTTTGACAGTTGTTTCTTCAAATTCATTTGTAATTTGTATCCTGGTTGCCTCATATGGGACTACTCATACATTTTACAAGAAATCGGTAAGCAATATAATTTTGTTATAACAATTCACACAAAATATTACACGTGTAAAGAAGGAAAAATTAGATCTTCTCAACTGTTGACCCCTGTGTTGACTTTGAAAAAAAAATTCCATTCCAATGTTAATTTCAATGGACGACATTGAAATCATATTAAATTGTCCGGATCTTCGAATTTCTCTCAATAGGAAGGATCCAACATTCTATATTTCTTCTACATAATCCCTGGGATGCAGCTATTCTTTTAATTGTCTAACAGAGACATTTATTCCAAGAAACTCAAAAATAGTAATTTGTTATTTCAAATTACTAATTTGTTATTTCAAATTACTAATTTGTTATATCAAATTAGTAATTTGTTATAACAAATTAGTAATCTGTTATAACAAATTAGTAATCTGTTATAACAAATTAATAATTTGTTATAACAAATTAATAATTTGTTAAAGCAAATAACTAATTTGTTATATCAAATTGATAATTTGTTATATCAAATTGATAATTTGTTAAATCAAATTATTAATTTGTTATAACAAATTAGTAATCTGTTATAACAAATTAGTAATTTGTTATAACAAATGAATAATTTGTTATAACAAATTAATAATTTGTTATAACAAATTAATAATTTGTTAAAACAAATTACTAATTTGTTATATCAAATTGATAATTTGTTATATCAAATTGATAATTTGTTATATCAAATTATTAATTTGTTATAACAAATTAGTAATCTGTTATAACAAATTAGTAATCTGTTTTAACAAATTGATAATTTGTTATAACAAATTGATAATTTGTTATAACAAATTGATAATTTGTTATAACAAATTAGTAATTTGTTATAACAAATTAGTAATTTAGTAATTAGTAATTTTAGGCAAAAACCTCCTTGAAAAGCCATACCCAATCAATTTTGTCACCTCCCCCCCCCCCCCCAACACACACACATACAATTTGCCTGTTTTTGGAAATAGGCCTAGATGGCAAAGTTATGTTAAAACATCGTTTGTTATGATAATTTAAAATTTGTTCTTGTACTGTACATGTATGTGAACACCTTTTTGAAAATTTCTACATCACATTGGGCTTGCGTCACCCTACCAGTACTAGTACTAGTTTTACCATTATCATTTTTAGATTGCACATGCCATGTGACATGGTGTGGTGCAGTGTTACAATTACATGTATATCAGTGGAAATTAATTCATTTTGTGTTTTAATTGGATTATATTTCATGAAGTTGACAGGACCTATGACAGTCGGTAAGTACACGTTTAAGTATAGATTGGGGTAAAATAAACCGAAATGCAAATGGTTAGGTTAAAGTTTAAAAAGGATCAAAGATCATCGATCGGCAATCTCCTATGCAGAGTTGTCGATCGTTTCTCTCTCAGACACTGAATGTATGAGCCGATGGTAGAGAGTGGATCATCGTATGCCACAATAGACGAATTTCACATTCTGAAGAGTTATTTCCCGTTGTCGACATTACATTCAGTTTAATACAGGCACAGATCCGGGAATTTTTTTCCGGGGGGAGGGGGGGTCCACACCTCAGTCAAAAAAAATTCCAGCCCAGAAATTCCTGAGGAGCAAAAAAAAAAAAAAATCAAACAAACAAAATAAAAACAATGATGGTGGGGTCCATGTTTTTAAAGGGGGAGGGCATCCAAAGTCATTTTTTATTTGCTTCTGTAAATCAATATATAGTCCTATTTAAATAACTCTGCAAATTCCAGAGGGGGGGGGGGTCCAATCTCCCTAGCCCCTCCCTGTCCCTGAAATGACAAATGATCATGTGACTCCTAAATAGTTGAAAACTTTTCCATTTGACTATACATAATTTTGTTTCTTGTGTTATTATGTTATGTACATCTAATGGTTTAAGGTTATGAACCCCTGGAGGTCATCCCCACTCTCTTAATGAACTGGAAATGTTCATAATATGACTACATCAAATTAAATAAAAGTGCATCAATGATAAGATTACTTGCATTTCATTCATGAATTTGGGTCAACCCATGTACCCTCCTAGAATTAGGAATGAAAATCGTTCAAAGAGATGGACCATTAAACTATTTGTATATATTCACATTTTTTTTTATGTCAAACCAAAGTATTAGACTAGTTTGCATACATGAACAAACAGGGGTCTGGGAAGGGGAAGGGGCAAGGGGAAGTAGTTATCTCTTTACGTCTTAATTGTTGAAAACTCCTAAAATGAATGTTAACCTCAAATCCGACTTGTACGTCTTCATTATTTTTAAGTGGTGGTGTCTCTGTATGAGTGAAAAATTCCCAAGAGGGACATTTAACAACAAACAAACATCACACTGCTCAACGCGTTATCGGCTATTTGGTTGTTATCGGGCATTCGGTGGATAACAACTTTTGACAGGTTATTAAATTGTTGCAAATAAACACTATAAAAATAGAAACAGAGACTGTTGATTGTGCTTTTTGTGAACAAGAATGAATACAGATACAAAATAAAGCCCAAATATATCCTATTATAGTATTTGTAAGTCTTGAGAAGACTTTAAAAGTCAAATTTGTTATATTTTGCAAGTTTTTGGCCGATTGGCATTGCTGCATATAGCCCCTCTCTTCAGAATCCTTATATTTACCTCACATTAATTATTGTCCACAATATGACATCGTCAGAATCTCGCAAAGATGTGATCAAAGGGTAAAAATAGCCCTTTTTTAACTTTCAGGATGTTATCGGAAATGCGGTTGAATGGTTCACTTTGTTATCGGAAATTTCGGTTTTAGTTATCGGAAACAAAGGTTGTCATAGGTTAGGAAAAATCTAAAGAAACAACAGAAATCTTCATTAAATCTAAATATTTAAAGTGGCAAGAACACAATTCTAATTTTTAGATATCATTTGTCTCTTTTTAGAATATGTAACTTTAAGAAAAGGAGTGTTTTTTGATCATGAATGTTTTGGCATATCTCATAATCACCGAAATGTGTATGATCTTGACCTGTTCGAAAAATTCTCTGAATTATAAATCTCTGTTGTAACCAAAAAACAAATGCCAAATTTATTTATTGAGATTCTTACGTTGCATTATGCGCAATATAAAAGCATTGCAATAATTGCTAAATTCACAGTAATTCACTCTTAGTTTTCTGTGTGTTGCCTTCCAGTTACGCACTGTTCTTCGCTTTTGTCTCTGTTTTCCTTGCTTCGTTTTTATTCCTTGACTTTGCATTTTTGATCTCCCCTTAACAGTCGTTGTTCCTTTTGTTAGAACTAAGTACATACATGTATTAGTTTGGTATAAAGCAATTAAAGAATCTAAACTCAAGGGTGGTTAAATGAATTTTCCAAAAGGGTGTTTGACAAAATATGACCAAGAATTCCAACTTTTCAGAAGATAAAATGACTTTAATAGTTTACAAAAAGCGTAATTGACGGAAAGAAACTATTTTTAATGAAATATAAAGATAACTTATTCAAGTTCAAAAGTCTATTGAAACAGTATACATTTGGAGCAGAGTAATCACGGAACTCTTAACAACATCAGATGTTGTTTCAGGGTCAAAGAAGGGATAAGCATCCCCTGTCGACCGATCACACCCGCGGAGTGCTCTTTGTCATTATCGGCCGAATGGAAAATCCGTAGACAATTCAATGTGTAGGTGGAGCTCATATTTGGATTTACGATAGGGGTGTCGGGGAGGTTCGGACCTCACCTGAAATTTACAGAGTTATATTGAATATCTAAAAAAGAAAAAGAACCTTGGCACACCCCCTTCCCCATTGAAAACGCGGATCACTGATTGTAGAAAAGGTTAAACATGTGAAGAATTGAAGTGGGAAATGAGTTCAACGGTTTTTTTTAATCAATTTTATTTATTTTTACTGAACAATGTTTTTGTACAAGGATAGTCTCCTTAATCTAATACATACCCAATTATAACAAGAAAGAAATATTTCTTTGCGGTATATTTGCACCTCATTCGATTTCCTCTATTTCAAACCTTAAAATGATTTGATACAAACAATGCTATCGCTCTGTATTGGACAAAACAAACTTTTAGCTCATTGGGGCACTTGAAGTGACGATGTTTTTGCAAAAATGACATAATAGATCGTAAGACCTGACTAACTAAAGAAACTATAGATTTGTTGTATACATGCACATTTACGTCTGAAACCGATGGAAGCCAATAGTGGCTATCTTTAAAGGAAAACAGAAAAATGATTGAACAGATAAGTAGTTCTATTATAAAATCATAATTATAGTTATTTACATGTACGAGGGGCGTTCAATAAATAATGTCACCAATGAGATTCCATAAAATACAGGGTTCAATTGATCTTTTGATTTCTTTTCACGCATAATTTGGTTCATAATCTGTTTATGGTCGTTTATCTGACCACATTTTATCACCGAGTTCTCCCTTGAGAAGCTGAAATATAACCCCTACTCGAGAAACTGCATGAAAATATGACTGGTATAAGTCATCTTCCAATAAGGCGAAATTAGAGGCAACATTAAAGCATGTGTCAGTCTAGGTAAAGATTCAAAAGACATTTTCAAGAATTATGTGATGTGTATGGTAACAAGTGTATGTCTTTGAGACAAGTTTACAGGTGGATTAGCAAATTAAAAAACGACCAAAAAACGACCAAACAGACCTTAAATATAAGCAACGTCCTGGACCACCTCGAACGGCTTCAATTGGTGCATTACTTGCAAAAATAACTAATATCATCACTAATGATGATCGATAAACCATTAAACAGTTAGCAAATTTAGTAGGTATTTCATTGGGACAGTTTTTACAATTTCAAAGAAACACCTAGGTTTCCGGAAGGTTAGTGCATGACGGATCTTTTAACAGAAAAACAAAAACGATTGCGTGTTGAAATGTTTACAAAAAAAACTGCGACGCACGACGTTTCCGGAAATAGATACAGGCGATGAAACATGGATACATTATTTTGAACCTCAGAGGAAAATTGATAACAAGATGTGGTTGACTAAAAAGACAAATCGCCCTGATATTGCAAAACGGTCTCAAAGTATTAAGAAAGTATTATACGCAATTTTCTCTATTAGTGAAGGTCCTCTAGTTCAGGTTGCTCTTCCAGAAGGCCGATCAATCACCGGACACGTATATAAAAATTATGTGATAAAGAAAGTTAAGAGATACTTAGAAAGTAAGAGACCAAAGTCTGGAATTCGCAACATTCGACTTCTCCATGACAACCCCCAACACATAAATCACAGATTGAGAGATCATTTTTCGAAAAAGAAAAGGTTCATGTTTTACCCCACCCTCCCTATTCGCCCTATTTGTCTCCCTGTGAATATTTTTCTTTTCCCCAAATTGAAAATGCACTTCTCAGGAAGAAGATATGCATCAAGGAATGCTTGGGTTCTGCCATTTAGCAGTTCATGAATACCATACCCAAAAACATCATATGAATGCATTCAAAACTTGTATAAAACGATTGAAGTTATGTGTGTTTGTCAAAGGAGAGTATTTTGAAGGGAACCATTTAAAAAACTGACAAAAATATTTTCTTGAGTTCTTTTTTTAACAGCGATGACATTATTTATTGAACGCCCCTCGTATATCAAAAAACTAACAATGGACAGCTAGAAAATTTTCAAAAATCACTTAAAAAACATTACGTTTGTAATTTTCAAGAATTGACAGATTATAATGGACTTTTTCCAATCTATTTCTAAAGCTGAAGGAAACTTTTTAACCTGAGTTTCCGATAACTTACACCTGTAAAAACCGAATTATCCGGCAACATCAACCTTGTTGACGATAACATGTTTTCACCTACCGAGACATTTTAGATGCCTGTTAACTAACCCTTAATTTGGATTTTTGATTTCAGTCTGCTTATCTGTAGGTATATGATTGTCTATAGAATATATAAACTATTTTGTTTAATACAAAAAAATGAAATTGACTTCTATAAAAGCTAAAATGTGATGACATATTCCGAAATTTTTTATAAAATATCATTTGAAAGAGTTGTAGATCTTTTGAAAGAGAGTGAATTGGCTTGTATTTTTTGCTGCTGAAAGTATAATCATATATCTGCCAAAGATCACAAACTTTGTTTGCTGAAGTACGCAATTATCGTTGAATTAAGAAATTTAAAATCCCCTACGTTTTGTAAACATTGCTTTTCTTGCACCGAATGCCCGATAACAACCGAATTGCCGATAACGCGTTGAGCAGTGTGAACATTAATGACTTAAAAAACACAATATACATGTACATGTTTATTAGTCAACAGATATACTTCTGATCATATCTCTAGTTCTCCCTTGAATCAGAAATAATGATATAAATATTTTAAGAATGATTAAGAGTTGAAAAGGTTGTGCATTTTTTAAAATTCACTAAGCTCTGTGGTTGAATTAGCTATACCAGTTTAGCTTATTTTGCTACTCAAAGCACCTTGATTAACTATTTTTAATCATACTGTTTTCTGAAATGTGAAGTTTTTTCAACATGGATACAAGTCATACCTTTTCAGCTTCTGAAAACAATGCATGAAAAAAAACTGCTTTTCAAATACTGTAACTCTTTCCCAGTACTTGTGATCATCAGTTTTTAGCTCACTTGAGTTTTTCTGGTTTTCTGATCACATTTTGTTTGTCATCCATCTGTCCGCCTGTAAACTTTTCACATTTTTGTCTTCCTCACTAGAACCGCTGGGCCAATTTCAACCAACCCTGCCACAAAGCATCTTCGGGTAAAGGGGATTCAATTTTGTTCAAGTGAAGGGTCACACCCTCTTTCAAGAGGGGATAATCAAGAATTAGTGAAAATTTGGTGGTAACATTTTAAAAAAGTCTTATCAAGAACCACTGACTGGGCCCAAAAAGTTGAAACTTTCTTTACATAGACTTAGTGTAGCTTCAAATTTGTTAAAATTATGACCCACTGGGGTAGGGTGGGGCCACATATGGGGATCCAATGTTTTACATAGAAAAATGCAGGGGATTTTTTCCATCATAAATCTTCTTCTCATGAACAGCAAGGGCATTATTGTCGTCCGTTTTCGCAAAAGGGACCTAGGGGACATTAAATCTCATTTGTCTGTCAGTCTGTCCGTTTGTCTGTCTGTCCATCTGTCACAATAAATTTAACCTTGGTCATAATTTCTGAATAATAAGAGATAGCGCTTTCATATTTCACATGTACATTACCTACAAGAACTTTCTAAACATACCATGATTTTTGAACCCATGACCTTGACCTTGAAGTTTGACCTACTTTTCAAAAAATTTAACATTATTTTAAATGATCATTTTGAAAGAGAAAAAGATAGGGCGTTCATATTATACATGTATATTACCTGTGACAAGACCTTTCTAAATATATCATGACTTTTGACTCTATGACATTGACCTTGAAGTTTAACCTACTTTTCAAAAATGTTATATTTCCTTATAACTTTTGACTGAGAAGAGATAGGACTTTTATATTTGACATGTACATTACCTGTGACAAGATGTTTACAAGCATGCTATGATTTTTTTACCCCTTGACCTTGATGTTTTACCTAATTTTCAAAAATTTTAACTTTGGTGATTACTTTTGAATGACATATGATAAGGCCTGCATATTTGAAACAATATGTCATAAATAATGGCATCCCATCCACTAGGACACGGAAAGCAGGGGACCTCAATTCTTTGAATTTGCTTGTTAGTCATTTTGATATGGAAACATCCTCATATAGTGTTTATGCCCTGCCATGAATATGGCCGAGGCATATAGTGTTTGTCATGTCCGACTTCAATAAAACGTCATTTGCTGATACATACTGATGTAAGCTTTTCAACTGCATCAAAATTTTTGACCTTGACTTTTCCTTTGACCTTGACCTTACTTTTCTTAAATTAGTGTCTAGATCAGTTTTGAATAAACAATTCAAGATATATTTATCAAACTTCATATGCTGATATATACTGCTGAGAGATATCAATTGCATCAACTTTTTTGACCTTGACTTTTCCTTTGACCTTGACCTCACTTTTTTTAAATTAGTGTAAATCTACATTTTAAATAAACCATTTCTGATATTTTTATTGAACTTCTATGCTAATAGTAAATACATACTGATATAAGCTTTTCAACTGCATCAGCATTTTGACCTCAACCTTTCCTTTGACCTTGACCTCTCTTTTCTCAAATAAGTGTTAAGCTCAGTTTTAAATAAATCATTCAAGATATTTTTATCAAATCTAATATGCTGATATGTATTAGTGAGAGCTATT
Organism: Saccostrea echinata; assembly: GCF_033153115.1. Classification (NCBI taxonomy): domain Eukaryota; kingdom Metazoa; phylum Mollusca; class Bivalvia; order Ostreida; family Ostreidae; genus Saccostrea; species Saccostrea echinata. The sequence continues at coordinate 4,819,009 of NW_026889771.1, read as the reverse complement.
CAACTGCATCAAAAACTTTTCACCTTGCTTTTTCCTGTGACCTTGACCTCCCTTCTCTTTAATTTGTATTTTGCTTAGTTTTAAAGAAACAATCTAAGATATTTTTATGTAAGCATGCACCTATACATAATTTTGTGAGAATTTATCATCTATATCCATTTTTTTTAGATTTTAGTTTCAATTTTAAAGAAACTGTTCAAGATATTCTCATCAAACTTCATACACTCATACAAATTTTCATGTTGCATTAGTAATATACATTTGACGGGGCATTTATGTCCTATGGACATATTTCTAGTTTTCAAATCATGACCTCCGAGGATAGGGTCAGGCCACAATAAGGGATCAAAGTTTTATAGAGATTTAAAAGGAAAAAAAAATCTTCAAAATTCTTCTTTTTAAGAACAACATAAGCATGATTAATATGGAAACATTCCCAAGAAGTGTAGATTCAAGTTTGTACAAATCATGACCCATGGGTTAGGGAGGGGCCATTTTTTTTCCTGTCCCTATTTGCTATCCACATGGAAATGCAAATTTTAAAACCATTTTACACATCCACAGGACAAAATCAATCATCTTCCAAATGATTATGATTTAAGGCTAGTGCATAAAATATAAGGGAAGTTCTGGGAACCAAGATGTTTAAGCATGTTAAATATTTTTTTAAAAAAAATTGACCCCCATTTGACCCCCAGGGGGAAAATAAGAATTCCGAAACCTTACTGCACATCTATAGGACACCATCAACAATCTCCCAAAAGATGATTAGGCTACTGTGTAAAATGTAAGAGGAGTTCTGGGAACATTATTTTTCGATCCCTATTTGACCCCATCATGAAAATGAAAATTCTGAAACCTTACTGCACATCTACATGACACCACCAACCATCTCCCAAAAGACGATTAGGCCACTGTGTAAAATGTAAGAGGAGTTTAGGGAACCAGGGGCTTTTTGCATAAAAAACGTCATTTTTCGACCCCCATTTGACCCCCAGGGTGAAAATGAAAATTCCGAAACCTTACTGCACATCAACATGACACCACCAACCATCTCCCAAAAGACGAATAGGCTACTGTGTAAAATGTAAGAGGAGTTCAGGGAACCAGGGGCTTTTTGCATAAAAAACGCCATTTTTCGACCCCCATTTGACCCCCAGGGTGAAAATGAAAATTCTGAAACCTTACTGAACATCTACATGACACCACAAACCATCTCCCAAAAGATGATTAGGCTGCTGTGTAAAATATAAGAGGAGTTCAGGGAACCAGGGTCTTTTTGCTTAAAAAACGTCATTTTTCGACCCCCATTTGACCCTTAGGGTGAAAATGAAAATTCTGAAACCTTACTGCACATCTACAGGACACCACTGACCATCCCCCAAAAGATGATTAGGCTACTGTGTAAAATGTAAGAGGAGTTCAGGGAACCAGGGGCTTTTTGCATAAAAAACGTCATTTTTTGACCCCCAGGGTGAAAATGAAAATTCCGAAACCTTACTGCACATCTACATGACACCACCAAACATCTCCCAAAAGATGATTAGGCTACTGTGTAAAATGTAAGAGGAGTTCAGGAAACCAGGGGCTTTTTTCATAAAAAACGTCATTTTTCAACCCCCATTTGACCCCCAGGGTGAAAATGAAAATTCCGAAACCTTACTGCACATCTACAGGACACCACTAACAATCTCCCAAAAGTTGATTAGGCTACTGTGTAAAATGTAAGAGGAGTTCAGGGAACCAGGGGCTTTTTGCATAAAAAACGTCATTTTTCAACCCCCATTTGACCCCCAGGGTGAAAATGAAAATTCCGAAACCTTACTGCACATCTACAGGACACCACTAACCATCTCCCAAAAGATGATTAGGCTACTGTGTAAAATGTAAGAGGAGTTCAGGGAACCAGGGGCTTTTTGCATAAAAAAACGTCATTCTTCGACCCCCATTTGACCCCCAGGGTGAACATGAAAATTCCGAAACTTTACTGCACATCTACATGACACCACCAAACATCTCCCAAAAGATGATTAGGCTACTGTGTAAAATGTAAGAGGAATTTGAGAAATAAGAGTGTGACAGACGGACGGACGGACAGACAAGAGTAACAACAATATACCCAAACTTTCTTTAGAAAGTGCGGGTATAAAAATAAAAAAGAGAACATTTGTGTATTTCGTATTACTTTATACTAACAAGTTTATCATATATAATTTATGGACAATTAATACACAATGTAACATTTGAATTTTTAAGACGGGTAACTTTTGGAACACATTTGAAGGGGAGGGGGGTGAAGATGACCCCCCCCCCCCAAAGCCCTTCCTTATCTCCTCATCATCGCATCCGAATGTAGCTTCGCACCTGTCCCTAAATAATCAATGAAGAACGTATTTTAAACTCTAATATAGTTGTATAATCTTTTTTAGGATGTTCTGAGGGTGAAGGTATGAACTTGTTCTTTTCTTGTGAAGCATGTGATTTTGGGTTATACCGTGAAAGCAGGTCATGGAACCTCACATGTCAGTCTTGTGGAGAGAATTACACGACATATCATCAACAAAGCAGTTCACAAAATGACTGTATCCGTAAGTTTTTCAACTCAAATATGTGAAGACATCTCCCTTTTAAATGATAATACAGAGTTGAATAATTATAATTCTGTCTTAGCATAAACTGTGAAATCACATACTAATGAATATTTTAATTGGGTTTAATTTTTGTTGTTTCCGTGGTATAAGTAGACCCACTTACATGTATTCATGTCATACACGAAAAGTATAATAATTTCCGAAAGTAAATCGTGTTTCTTGTCGAACCACGAAATCAAATTTCCACGAATCAATATTTTCCGCTCACATAAGGAAATTTGATTCTTCGAAAATACATGTAAGTGATTTTCAGTATATTTATTTCTCTGTATATCAATTACTTCTTAATTGTCAATTAAGACAAAATGCCTAAAGTATCAATAAATCCTTCCTTTTTTGAAATAAATATCATTAACTCTAACTGTTAAAATGAATTTGATTTTTTAAAATAAATATTTATTTCTGAGTCAAGGATAATTATGTAGAGTACATTGTCAACAAGACCAAGATAAATCACGTGAGTCTTGTAGTTTGTGTGCATTTTGTAATTTTTTTTTTTTTACAGCTGTTTGCACTGAAGGAACGCAGCTGAAGAACTATACGTTGCACAATGAAACAAAGGAATGTGAACCGTGTCCAGTTGGGTCCTATAAAAACACGTCACCAAATGACACAAGTTTGAATGTCACTGATAGATTCTTCTGCATTCCATGTCCAGTGAATAAAACAACATATACTGAACGCACTGTCAATTTTACAGAATGCATCGGTAATTATACATTTTCTCGTGAATGCATGATTTTTTTAAAAAAAAAAATATATGAAGCTGTAATATGGTGAGAATTTAACTGTACAAACAAACTTAATTTCTTTTTTTATTAAAGTTTTGCAGTATTTAAAGATATACATGTACATTTATTTTTTTATGATGACGAACAAACTTGAGGCATTACAAATGCAAATTTTCAGTAAAAGAAATCAATATTAAATATAGAGAATAACTAAATATTACCACTTTTTCAAAAGGAAGTTATTGAAAAATTATACCAAATGAAAAAAGAAACAAGCAAAAAAAAAAATTCATTTGACACAAGATTGAAACTTAATTATAAAACACTGAGAAAAAAACGAATCATTTGATTACCCACTAATATAAATTTTAGATATATGTGAGGCAGGCTTTGAGCTGCAGCACGGTAATTCTTGCGCTCAGTGTGAAATAGGCTTCTACAAAAACATATCAAGTGTCAACACCACAGCTTCTATCGAGGAACGTTGGAACTGCACAGCTTGTCGGGGATATTTGACCACCTTAAGCAGGGGAACTGTAAATGAGGAAGACTGTATCGGTACAATTTATTACTCTTGATTTACAAGATGTGTCAATTTTTTATGCATTCTCGTTTAAATTGTATTATTTATAATGTTAGAAAAAGATAAAACTTTCGTGCTTCTTTCATATATCTATTGAATGAATTAAATCTTTTCTTTTAAATAAAGATAAAGAAGCCACGGTAGCAAGAAAAATAGTGACTGTTTGAAATGAGTTTCATTCCACAAAAAATGTTATTAATGTTGCTGTTTAGGATTAAAGGCATTCAATAATATTTACATTTCAAAGTTTTTCCCAAATAAACTACACTGCAAACTTTTAACGCCGGTTTATTTCAATGAATATCTGTCACTAGAATGTGTTTTTTTTTTTACGTAAAAAGCGGAGTCATCCGAGAATTGCCGACTGTTCATACATATTAAGCAGATATTGCAGGTCCAAGGATACTCCGCAGAGTTGTTATGTCAATCAATTGCATATGTAATATAACAAAATAATAATAAGATATAACATTAAATGGTTTTTTTTTTTTTTTTTTTTTTTTTTTTTTTTTTTTTTTTTTTTTACACTTTTCGGTAAAATCAGATGTGGTGGGTATACAAAATTTCATACGTTGTACATGTATTCAAATGTAATAAATTAATAAATGCAAAAACTGTGAAACGTATATCATCATGATTTGCGAAATAATTTATTATCAATTTTAAATTGCTTATGAAGAAAGATAATTTAGAATCCTTTAAATGATACGTTTTTAGAACATTGTTCAGAAGGCAGGTTCTGGAATGGAAGTGTATGCTTGCCTTGTCCAGTTGGTGAATACAAGAACACTTCAAGTGAAAACCTCACACTTTCTTCAGAACTGAGGTGGAATTGCACCCCGTGCGAGGGAGGGAAAACCACATACAGTTCCGGCACTGTTAATAACACATGTATAGGTAAGGTATACAGTCGTTGTCATCGCAAAATGCAACTTTTGGACGTGTAGTTAACTATGATGTAAATAAATGTTTAATTTTTGTTCTTTTCATGTTCAAGAATTGCTTATCAGTTTTGTTTTTTCATTTATTTTCGTACCACATTTACGGAAAATAGAAAGGGAATTCCCTAACTATAGCTAATCCTTTGAAATATCGTCAAAAAAAAAAACAAAACAAAACAAAACAAAATTGAGTAATGCTGGTTTGAAAAGTTTTTTTTTATGAATGTCTCTCAGTTACCCAACAAGGAATATTGTTTGCACTGTAACTCTAAAATAAATCCACACTACGCACCATTTTGTTATATCTTTCTAAATCATGTAAAAATGGTTAATATGCCCTGTGTTTTAGCTCGTTTTGAATGCATAGTTGTTTTGTGTAATGTACCCCAAAAAATTCTAGTCGAATGGACAACCTCACAAAAAGTCAAATTTCATTCATTGTTTGAGCTCAAACAGTGGTTCTACACTGAGGAAAGGTCACATAAAGTATACATAGGTTAATGTAAAGAAGTCGCAATTTGAAGACAGAAGTAGGTCATTGCATCAGTCATGCTACACAATCACGTTTATCTCTAATTTTGGAAAATTAGCATACTAGATTTGAATGCAAGACGTTTTCCTGTTCAAATTTATAACTTTTTGGGCATTAAATACATGTACTAGTATTTCAATATTTCTAAAGTGAGTAAAGATGCAAATCGTTCATCCAAATACTAGTTTTGTTAAATGTATATAAATTTTATTTTACAAAATCGCACATGGGTGTATATTTTTGCGAATGTCAGATGAGTCCGCTGTTCTTTGCTGTTATTTCAGAGCATTGCGAAGAAGGACGCTACTTGGCTGACAATGGAACATGTGTACGTTGCGAGATCGGATCTTTTAAAAACACATCAAGTGAAAATGTTACATTAAGTGAAAACTTAAGATGGAATTGTACTAAGTGCCCAGATGGTAAAACTACAAGCGCACGTGGCTCTTTTGAATGTGTGGGTACGTAGTTGTTGATTATAGGTGGTAGATTGATTGATAATATGTTGTTTTACGTCCCGTTCGAGAATTTTTCACTCATATAGAGACGTCATCATATACCGGTGAAGGGCTTCAAATTTAGACCTTTACTAGGCACTCAGGGTCATTGAGCAGTGAGGGTTCTTTATCGTGCCAACGCCTAACGTGACACGGGGCCTCGGATTTTAAGGTCCCATCCGAAAGACCCCCAACTTTCACACCATTGTGCCGAGCGCTTGGCGAAGGAACAGTTGCTACCTATTTTTATCGACTTAGGTCAGTCGCGGCCGTGATTCGAACACATGACCTTCCGATCACGGAGCGAGCGCTCTACCAACAGAGCTACCGTGACGGTTATTGGTGGTAGAAATAATATTTCAGTTGAAATGTCACATTGTTGCATACGCTCTTTACTAATGCATATAAATATATAACATATATAACACGGGCAAAGTTCATGGGAGTTTGTAATCGTAATTCAGTTATCAACAATCATTCTTGATGGATTGTTCTCTAGTTCAAAGTGACATCATGTTTTCTTTCCAAAAAAGAAATCCAGAAAATGAAGAAGATGGGCAAACAAGGCGCGCAGAATGCCTATAGCTTCAGATATATAAAAATCGTATTCAATTTGTGAATTTAGTATTAGAATTTTAAAAGTTCTTATTATTGAAATTTATGAATTATTATCAGGGGTTCGAACCCTAACAATAACTAGATGCTGTCATGAGACAGTAATACCCGCACTAAGGTGTTTGCCTCTAAATGCACACTCCTTCATATTGGGCTTACCAAGGAAAAAGTCCAAATAATTCTATAATTTACACAGTACATGTATTCGTCAAATCGAGCATAAAATGCTCAGGTGACCATGTGACCCATGAACCTCTTATACGCATTTCATATACTTAATTCATTACCAGTCTGAAATAACAGAATTTAATTAATAATGTAAATTAGGTTTTGATAAAAAGGGGGGGGGGGGTATAAATTTTTGGCCCATAATTGGAACTTTTTAAATTTATTTTCTCAACAACAAATAATATTATTTTTGTACAAAGCGTTTTTGATTAATTTATCAAAATGTGCAAACTTATTTTAGTATTTGATCAGGCAAAAACCTCCTTTAAAAGCCATACCCAATCAATTTTGTCACCCCCCCCCCCCCAAAAAAAAGTGGCAAAGTTATTTTAAAACATCGTTTGTTATGATAATTTAAAATTTGTTCTTGTACTGTACATGTATGTGAACACCTTTTTGAAAATTTCTACATCACATTGGGCTTGCGTCACCCTACCAGTACTAGTACTAGTTTTACCATTATCATTTTTAGATTGCACATGCCATGTGACATGGTGCAGTGTTACATGTATATCAGTGGAAATTAATTCATATTTTTGTTTTAATTGGATTATATTTCATGAAGTTGACAGGACCTATGACAGTCGGTAAGTACAAGTTTAAGTATAGATTGGGGTAAAATAAACCGAAATGCAAATGGTTAGGTTAAAGTTTAAAAAGGATCAAAGATCATCAGCAATCTCCTATGCAGAGTTGTCGTTCGTTTCTCTCTCCAACACTGAATGTATGAGCCGATGGTAGAGAGTGGATCATCGGATGCCACAATTCTGAAGAGTTATCTCCCGTTGTCGACATTACATTCAGTTACAGGCACAGATCCGGGAATTTTTTTCCGGGGGGAGGGGGGGGTCCACACCTCGGTCCAAAAAAATTCCAGCCCAGAATTTCCTGAGGAGCAAAAAAAAAAACAAACAAACAAAATAAAAACAATGATGGTGGGGTCCATGTTTTTAAAGGGGGAGGGCATCCAAAGTCATTTTTTATTTGCTTCTGTAAATCAGTATATAGTCCTATTTAAATAACTCTGCAAATTCCAGGGGGGGGGGGGGTCCAATCTCCCTAGCCGCTCCCTGTCCCTGAAATGACAAATGATCATGTGACTCCTAAATAGTTGAAAACTTTTCCATTTGACTATACATAATTTTGTTTCTTGTGTTATTATGTTATGTACATCTTATGGTTTAAGGTTATGAACCCCTGGAGGTCATCCCCACTCTCTTAATGAACTGGAAATGTTCATAATATGACTACATCAAATTAAATAAAAGTGCATCAGTGATAAGATTACTTGACATTTCATTCATGAATTTGGGTCAACCCATGTACCCTCCTAGAATTAGGAATGAAAATCATTCAAAGAGATGGACCATTAAACTATTTGTATATATTCACATTTTTTTTATGTCAAACCAAAGTATTAGACTAGTTTGCATACATGAACAAACAGGGGTCTGGGAAGGGGAAGGGGCAAGGGGAAGGAATCATCTCTTTACGTCTTAATTGTTGAAAATTCCTAAAATGAATGTTAACCTCAAATCCAACTTGTACGTCTTCATTACTTTTAAGTGGTGGTGTCTCCGTATGAGTGAAAAATTCCCAAGAGGGACATTTAACAACAAACAAACATTAATGACTTAAAAAACACATGTACATGTTTATTAGTCAATGGATATACTTCTGATCATATCTCTAGTTCTCCCTTGAATCAGAAATGATGATATAAATATTTTAAGAATGATTAAGAGTTGAAAAGGTTGTGCATTTTAAAATTCACTAAGCTCTGTGGTTGAATTAACTATACCAGTTTAGCTTATTTTGCTACTCAAAGCACCTTGGTTAAATATTTTTAATCATACTGTTTTCTGAAATGTGAAGTTTTTTCAACATGGATACCAGTCATACCTTTTCAGCTTCTGAAAACAATGCATGAAAAAAACTGTTTTCAAATACTTTAACTCTTTCCAAGTACTTGTGATCATCAGTTTTTAGCTCACTTGAGTTTTTCTGATCACATTTTGTTTGTCATCCATCTGTCCACCTGTAAACTTTTCAAATTTTTGTCTTCTTCACTAGAACCGCTGGGCCAATTTCAACCAACCCTGCCACAAAGCATCTTCGGGTAAAGGGGATTCAAGTTTGTTCAAGTGAAGGGTCACACCCTCTTTCAAGGGGGGATAATCAAGAATTAGTGAAAATTTGGTGGTATCATTTTAAAAAAGTCTTATCAAGAACCACTGACTGGGCCCAAAAAGTTGAAACTTTCTTTACATAGACAGTGTAGCTTCAAATTTGTTAAAATTATGACCCACTGGGGTAGGGTGGGGCCACATATGGGGATCCAATGATTTACATAGAAAAATGCAGGGGATTTTTTCCATCATAAATCTTCTTCTCATGAACAGCAAGGGCATTATTGTCGTCCGTTTTCACAAAAGGGACCTAGGGGACATTAAATCTCATTTGTCTGTCAGTCTGTCCGTTTGTCCGTCTGTCACAATAAATTTAACCTTGATCATAACTTCTGAATAATAAGAGATAGGGCTTTCATATTTCACATGTACATTACCTACAAGAACTTTCTAAACATACCATGATTTTTGAACCCATGAGCTTGACCTTGAAGTTTGACCTACTTTTCAAAAAATTTAACATTATTTTAAATGATCATTTTGAAAGAGAAAGGTAGGACGTTCATATTATACATGTATATTACCTGTGACAAGACCTTTCTAAACATATCATGACTTTTGACTCTGTGACATTGACCTTGAAGTTTAACCTACTTTTCAAAAATGTTATATTTCCTTATAACTTTTGATTGAGAAGAGATAGGACTTTTATATTTGACATGTACATTACCTGTAACAAGATGTTTCCAAGCATGCTATGATTTTTTTACCCCTTGACCTTGATGTTTTTACCTAATTTTCAAAAATTTTAACTTTGGTGATTACTTTTGAATGACATATGATAAGGCCTGCATATTTGAAACAATATGTCATAAACAATGGCATCCCATCCACTAGGACACGGAAAGCAGGGGACCACAATTCTTTGAATTTGCTTGTTAGTCATTTTGATATGGAAACATCCTCATATAGTGTAGATTCAAGTTTTTTATGCCCTGCCATGAATATGGCCAAGGCATATAGTGTTTGTCATGTCCGACTTCAATAAAACGTCATATGCTGATACATACTGATGTAAGCTTTTCAACTGCATCAAAATTTTTGACCTTGACTTTTCCTTTGACCTTGACCTTACTTTTTTTTAAATTAGTGTCTAGATCAGTTTTGAATAAACAATTCAAGATATATTTATCAAACTTCATATGCTGATATATACTGCTGAGAGTTATCAATTGCATCAACTTTTTTGACCTTGACTTTTCCTTTGACTTTGACCTCACTTTTTTAATTTAGTGTTTATCTACGTTTTAAATAAACCATTTCTGATATTTTTACTGAACTTCTATGCTAATAGTAAATACATACTGATATAAGCTTTTCAACTGCATCAGCATTTGACCTCAACCTTTCCTTTGACCTTGACCTCTCTTTTCTCAAATAAGTGTTAAGCTCAGTTTTAAATAAATCATTCAAGATATTTTTATCAAACTTAATGTGCTGATATGTATTAGTGAGAGCTATTCAACTGCATCAAAAACTTTTCACCTTGCACTTTCCTGTGACCTTGACCTCCCTTCTCTTTAATTTGTATTTTGCTTAGTTTTAAAGAAACAATTTAAGATATTTAGAAGATTAATAAGATATTAAGCATGCACTTACACATAATTTTGTGAGAATTTATCATCTATATCCATTTTTTTAGATTTTAGTTTCAATTTTAAAGAAACTGTTCAAGATATTCTCATCAAACTTCATACACTCATACAAATTTTCATGTTGCATTAGTAATATACATTCGGCGGGGCATTTATGTCCTATGGACATGTTTCTAGTTTTCAAATCATGACCTCCGAGGATAGGGTCAGGCCACAATAAGGGATCAAAGTTTTATAGAGATTTAAAAGGAAAAAAAATCTTCAAAATTCTTCTTTTTAAGAACAACAAAAGCATGATTAATATGGAAACATTCCCAAGAAGTGTAGATTCAAGTTTGTACAAATCATGACCCCATGGGTTAGGGAGGGGCCATTTTTTTCCTGCTCCTATTTGCTATCCACATGGAAATGCAAATTTTAAAACCATTTTACACATCCACAGGACACAATAAATCATCTTCCAAATGATCATGATTTAAGGCTAGTGCATGAAATATAAGGGAAGTTCTGGGAACCAGGATGTCTAAACATGTTAAATATTTTTTTAAAAAAATTTGACCCCCACTTGACCCCCAGGGGGAAAATAAGCATTCCGAAACCTTACTGCACATCTATAGGACACCACCAACCATCTCCCAAAAGACGATTAGGCTACTGTGTAAAATGTAAGAGGAGTTCAGGGAACCAGGGGCTTTTTGCATAAAAAACGTCATTTTTCGACCCCCATTTGACCCCCAGGGTGAAAATGAAAATTCCGAAACCTTACTGCACATCTACATGACACCACCAACCATCTCCCAAAAGATGATTAGGCTACTGTTTAAAATGTAAGAGGAGTTCAGGGAACCAGGGGCTTTTTGCATAAAAAACGTCATTTTTCGACCCCCATTTGACCCCCAGGGTGAAAATGAAAATTCCGAAACCTTACTGCACATCTACAGGACACCACTAATCATCTCCCAAAAGATGATTAGGCTACTGTAAAAAATGTAAGAGGAGTTCAGGGAACCAGGGGCTTTTTGCATAAAAAACATCATTTTTCGACCCCCATTTGACCCCCAGGGTGAAAATGAAAATTCCGAAACTTTACTGCACATCTACATGACATCACCAAACATCTCCCAAAAGATGATTAGGCTACTGTGTAAAATGTAAGAGGAGTTTGAGAAATAAGAGTGTGACAGACGGACGGACGGACAGACGGACGGACGGATGGACAGACATGAGTAACAACAATATACCCGAACTTTCTTTAGAAAGTGCGGGTATAAAAATTCCAAGCATCAGAACTTTCTTTGAAATTAACATGCTAACCACTTCGCTACACGGCTAAAGACAAATGGAGGCATTAAATCATGTTTGTGATAAGAACCCTGACCAAATGGACTTCAAGTATTTCTCGAAAATGTACGAATGCTGTGTCATAAAAGTGTATTTGAAATATAGTGGGTCTTTGATATAGTGGATCTTTGCTCCATGTTTTTATTAACCAAAATATGAATATTTTAACGCATACCTTGGGGATAAATTTTTCAAAAAATGGAGCGAAGACCCACTCATATGCAAATTTTTTTGAGAATACGATCCTTTATGCCCTCTTTAGTGTATGCATGTTATTTCATAGCCAAAGAATTTCAATTTTTGTGAGATTTTTGCAAATTGTGGAGATTTTACATAAAGTTAACTTTGATTGATTGATTGTATGTTGTTTAATGTTCCATTGGAGAATTTTTCGCTCATATAGAGACGTCACCGTATGTCGGTGAAGGGCTTCAAATTTAGACCTATACTCGGCACTCAGGGCCATTGAGCAGTGAGGGTCCTTTATCGTGCCAACGCCTACAGTGACACTGGTCGGTTTTTAAGGTCTCATCCGAAAGACCCGTGACTTTCACTTCTAGTTTTGGGCATTTGGCGAAGGAACAGTCACTACTGTTTGCGTTTAAGGTTTGACGCGGCGCGGCGAACGAGAATCGAAACCGGGCCTCCCGATCACGAAGAAGTATACTTTGATGTTAGAGAAAAATCAAAGAAATTTTACTGTAATTGAAATTTAATTTCACTTTCATATTTATCACACCATACCATGGGCATTTCGCTCGCCTTGTTCGCCCATCTTCTTTATGATATAGCCAAATTGATTTTACATTTTAAAAAATGCAATATTAATAGGATAAGATCCAAAAAACGTTTTTCTGTTGATGTAATTTTTTCTAGTTTTGATAGCAAAGGAGTGTGTCCTGTTTATCAAAGTAAAAAGTATTTTTTTTCTTTAGAAACCTGTAAAGAGGGTGAAGAATACAACAAGACAACTAAATCATGTGATAAATGCAAAATAGGCACTTACAAAAACGTCAGCGGAAACCACATTCAGTGCTTTGAATGTCCAGCAAACTATACAACTAGACAACCAGGGAAAACCCGTCGTAATGACTGCAAAAAAGGTTGGAAAGCTAAATCAGTGCTGAAGATACAGAACAAAGTATAGTTTTGAAACCGAAGTGCTCTCTGAAATATGAGCACATATGCACCTTTAAAAAAAAAAGAATTACATGGTTTTAGAAGAAAAAGGAATCATGCTGCATTTTCTCTAAGTCTTTAAAATCATTATTACCCTGGTATACAGAAGAATAAATATAAGAACGGGGAAATGTAATTTTCTCTGAAAGTGTCACATCGACATTACCTTAAAATTTTTAATTTTTATACATTTCCCTTTGGAATTTGCTCTTAAAGTTCTAAGTTAATTAGAATATAGTACTAGATAACTTTTTAAAAAAAGAAATAGTTTAGAAATGCTGCAATATTGGAAGACTTTCAGAGAATAACATATGTAAATACGTATATTTGCTTATTTCTACAGCCGATTGCAGGTGTCCATGTAACATGGTCCATCCAGTGAAAAACTATACAAGTACAGAATTGGAACAGATTATACAAAAGATGAAGAAAGAGTTGGAAGTCAACAAGGAAAAATTATCCTCTAACATCAGGAAGAGGATCAGTGTGATGGACGACCGACCGTCTGCTCGATCTATCGGGGCGTTTGGTGCCGTCATTATCATAGCCATTTTTATTGCCCTGCTTGCACTGGACATTGTGATACTCTTGAACCATTTTTCAGCGATGGTTGGCAAGATCAAAAACTTCTTTGCTAGAAAGTGATTTTTTATTAAAACATTTTCAAGTTATAGTGAGAAAATGATGTAAAATCGTGTGTTTTGTGGTTTAATTTAACTGAAATTGTCATTACAGTATCAGAGCTCAGTGTACTGGAAGCACTCGATTAGATTCATTTCTAATGTTTAAAACTACTACAACTGGCATTTTGCTCTCTCTCTTTCTCTCTCTAATAATGATATATAATAATAATATTAATAATAATAAGTAGTGATAGTGATGTTTATATTAAACAATTTAGTATGCAAGAACTGATATGAAGTGTAATCTCAGTTTTTCAAATCAAGTTCTCACGACTTCGGATTGTGTCTTGTAAAAGAATTTGATAAATACAATAGCCAATCATATTGGCAGTTTACATACACGATGGGTAAACACGCGTTCGATCGATACATGTTTTGTGATAACTTCAATAAGCATGATAAATTCATAATTATGTACACATCCGTTGCTATACGTGAGTTTAACAGAATCGGGGAGTTTCTCAATTTCTCCTATCTTCATAAAATCCCATTTCATCAAAATTCACATTTTTAGTCGTAGAGAATGAGATGTGTTAAAACATTGCAACGAATATGGCTTTTTTGTTTCTAATGAATTAGGTATGTCACAAATGACGTATCAAAACGGTCCATTCAACCGAAAAAAATAACACTTCAATGTACATCATTGTACATTTGTTTTGTTTCCTTTTCGTGAAGATCAATTGAAGAGCAGCAGAAACACCGTCATTGTAGTCAGTTGGTAGAGCGCTTGCTCTGCAGTCCGTAGCCAAGACAAACTTACGTGTAAGTCGTTAAGAAAGGAAGCAACTGTTCCTTCGTAAAGGGCTGGCGGCACTTTAAATGAAAGTTGTGGGTCTTTCGAATGAGAACTCAAAAACTAGGCCCAGTGTTACAGCGATTGTTGTCACGCTAAAGAACCTTAACTGCTCAATTCCCTTGAGTACCGAGTAAATGTCTAAATGTGAAGCCTTTCACAGTCCCAGGCACTTACATAAATGAAATAATCTTGCAAGGGACGTAAAACTTCAACAATCCGTCAGTTTAACACTGAACAACATAGATATAGAGGAAGCTTTTGCAAGATTCATGTTTGTGGGAAGCAGAACAGATGTTTTTTGTCCCCTTTTCAAAAGCCAGGGGGCTTTTGCATCAATGAGAAACATCTGGAAGTCATCAAGATTAGCTTCACGTTAAGTATCTTCAAGAGCAGTGTTTTAGGGGCCCCTCTGTATGGTGCAAAATCATTGAAGTTGTCTTCCAGGCCATATGTTCTCGAAGGATACTGCGAATCATCTGGCCGAAGACCATCAGCAGCGAAGAACTGTTTAGGAGGACAAACATCCAGCCACGCTTCCTAGAGACTAAGAGGAAGATATGGAGAAAGAGAGGCCATATATTTTGGGGATACACTATCCCTATCCCTAGGGACGGAATGAGAAAGGGGAATAAAGAGAGGAAGATCTAGAGAAAACATGAATATAGTAATTATAAAAAAAAAAAGAATAGAAAGAAAGAGAATTGACAAGGGGACAGATCTAATATTGGTCCCAGGCAGCAATTGAAGACCCTGATAATGCTTTATGTGCCAAACTGCATACAGAGGATTAAGTAAGTCTAGCTCTTTTAATCGCACTAGGTTTATTCCCTCTTGATAATATACCGGTAATCTTCTAAGAAAAGATATCATCTTCACATTTTATAGGCATATATTTTAAAGATAAAATATTTTTGATACCCGCCGCTTGAAAAGTGAGGGGGATAAATGTAGTGATGTGGGTGTCTGTCTGGTGTTTTCAGGGGTTTTTGTCCTGTTCACGATTCGTTTTGTTTACCGAATTTATGACAATGATCAATGTTCGTTAGCTTCACAGATTACACTTGAGGGTAGCCTTCCCTAATCCACAAGTCCTAGTACACCACTGAATACAATTTAATCAAAATTTCAAGGAAGCTTTTACTACATAATGGAATTGTGCCTCCTATTTTACGTTTCGTGTATATATATATATATATATATATATATATATATATATATATATATATATATATATATATATATATATATATATATATATATTGGTTCTCTCATAGCATAACCTGGACACGGCCATTCTGTCTATAATATTGAGGTACCCTTCTCTTATCTGCAATTCTTCTCACACCAGTGAATACAATTTAATAAAATTTTTATAGAACCTATTTTAACTAGTGTCATTGTGACCTCCTATTTTACGTTTCGATCTGACAAATATTTGGGGTATCCCACAGCAAAACATGGACATGCCATTCTTGGTACACTTAAGGGTAGCCATCACTTATCTCCGACTCCCCTTACACTACTGAATGTAATATAGTGAAATATCACAGATCCCTTATTATAAAGTGCCATTTTCCTCAACTTGATTCCAATCAGAAAGATATTTGAGACTTTCACAGAATCACAGAAACCCCCTTTAAATATGGAACCCATTTTGTTAAAGCAAGCCTTCCTTAACCCATGCATTGAATTCAAAGGAACTTTCGAAAAAAATCTTTTGTACATACTGCCAATAAATGCACTTTGCCATTATACTCATACATGTATGAGAGGGGTGTCATTTTGTGAGTTCAGTGCTCACAGTACCTCTAGGGTTTTCTAAGCTCTTATATCAATAATTGATTTTGTCGTTTTTATTTTTTTTAATAAAAAAATCGCTTTTTTAGGAATATTTCACTTGACCCTTCTTCACCCTCTTGCAGTGCTCCTTAACCGATCGCTGAAAATACCTATTGCCTTACGTACATTAATTAGTAAACCACTGAATTTAGTTCATTAGTTTGTAAGACATTATTTATGAAACTAAATTAATAAAATTGTTAAATTAAATGTATTTCTATATTTTCTTATTCAGCATAATAAATATAATGCATAGTTTTTTTTCAGAATATCATAGTAAATTAATAAGTAATTTTGACCTAGTGTTTTGTAAAAACTTGCTTTTAAATAAAACAACATAATTCTGAATTACTTGCGGAGTGTTCCAGAGAGAAAGATGTAACATCTTCGTTCTTGACACTTTTTTTCTGGACAATGGAGATTACAGTCATATACATATACATCAACACTAGGATTCTTACATCCTATTTGTTTTAAAAGAAAAAAAAGGCTTGCTTTCACCTATTTGTAAGTAAAAGGTAATAAGGATGTGTCAGTCTCTGTGGTGTTTAACAAGATGTGTCGATTCTATCGAATCAACTTAAGAATGAAAATGAATATTATTAATTGATAAAACAATCTGCTGGAATTCCCATTGGTCCTAATTGCACCCTTTTATTAGCAGACCCATTGGTCCTAATTGCACCCCTTTACTAGAAGACCTATTTTTGGATTTATAGGAAGCAGAATTTATGCAAAAACTTCTACATGTAAAGAAGAAAACTTCTTGTGGCCTTCAACCCAACATTTAGATATATCGACGACGTTTTATCAATTTTAAAGAGAGCATGTCACTAAGCATTGAGCTTCATGCTATATAAACATGGAAAGTGGAAAAAATCATTTCTAGCTTAAATTTTGTGAACATGATGCATATGAATAGTCTTTCAAAAAAAACATACCTACCCAGGCATATGACCTCTTGTTTCCATGGCAACCAGGGCATTTGCTATATTTTATTACAGAAATACTTGGACTGTCTTATCCTGTTATAATTCATGTATTTTACATCCAGACTCCATGTATAATTTTATAATGTGGATCATTAAGTGCTTTGAAATACATTTTTCTGTTTTATAATTGATTTTTATTTGTTTTTACCTATAGAATTATATTACATGAAGAGCCACGTAGTTTGCAAAATCCAGACAACTTTAGAAAAATCTACGTATATCTGTAGAAGGAGAATACTTTGTTCAATAAATTAAATAAATTGGGTAGACACTCAAGACTTTAAGAAAAATATCTGAATGAAATGTTGTAAAACACTGTTGAAAAATGATTGGATTACCTCCCTTGCAAGAGCTCTCTAGCAAAAGAGGTCGGAAAGAATGAAACAGACAACAATAGAGGAATTGCGGGAGAAAAAGGAAAACTTCCAACTTGGAGTAGTTGGACAAAAACAGATAGTGGTATGTTGAATATGTTTTTTTCATGTACATTTTTGGGTAAACTTTTGATAAGTTTATCTTTTTAAAACAAAATTAAAGATTAAGAAGGTACTCAGATTCATTTCTCTTTCCCATGATGTGATACAAACACTGACTGCATAAGTGATGCAACGTACCTACAGCTTGTGAGCAACCTGTTGTATGACCACTTATGTTTAATTCTGCAGTTGTTAGATTACTCTTAATGCAACTAAGGATAGATAAATGCTATAATGATATTTAAAATAATTAGAGATATGTCTAATGATGTTTGTGAATATATACAGTGTATAAAGAGGTCATATGCATAGGGTCACACTGCAGGTAAGACTAAAGTCCATAACCACACAAAAAAGTCATTCTAACTCACCCCCTTCCTCTTTTATAAATCAGAGTTTATATTATTTCACATTAAAACTAAAACTTTGTTCAAATCTTATTTTTTTCTCCTGCATCTAGCTACCATACAATCAATGCAACAAACATATCAAATCAGTTTTTTTTCCTACCAATTGCCAAAATGGATTGGGAATGGTACTGATACCAATTCAATGTTGAAAAATAGCATCGAATTTATTTACCTGTAAGTTTTTAATGAAATAATAATATAACTTGACACAATGAAAACAATGGATTCTGTTGAATCTATATGAAAGGAAGTGTGATTGAAAGTATGTAGGTAGTTTATAAATCAATATGTCTGAGTGTTAATATAATTATGTAAAAGTGAGAATAAAACTTATGAATTGAAAAAAAAATGAATTATTGGGTACAATTCCCAAGTTTATAAAATGTATATAATAAAGTAATCGATAAAATTATCATACCACCCCTCCATCTTCAGGAAACCTGGGACCTCATTATTTTGTCAAAAGAGTCATACATATGAAGGAGGAATTAAGTGATGTTTGTCTATGAAAATTGACCCCACCCCACCCCCACTCCAGAATCCAGAACTCCTATATATATTTTGCAGCTTGTTCATATATCTGAATTGTTCCCTTGTCTGCATATATGTAACTGGTTCATGCTACATGTAATTATTAACATTGACTAGCATGGTGGAAATTATACATGCATATATCATAAATGCAACCTTTACAGAAGATAGGATGTACATGTGTGTTAATCTACTCTAAATGCAACCTTTACAGAAGATAGGATGTACATGTGTGTTAATCTACTACTGTATCACTTATTCAGTAGTAATACATAAACTTTTGTTATTTTTACAGCTATTATAGATAGTTGAAGATGACACCCTGATCCTTTAAAGAAGCCACTGGAGGAAATATATCTTGATTGGAACCATTATTAAAGTTTAATCTTGTTTTACCATGTTCCAAATCAGATATCTGTCTAATAACCACATACCAGTAATCCCCAGAACTGAATCTGAAGGAATGGAGGATTGCATGTGTTGTGTATGTTTTGGATGATATAGACAGTTAATACATGTATGTGCCCAACTCACAGGCAAAACTTGGACTTGCTTGGACTTTTTGTATTGTTTTTGAGCCTCATGTATGTATAAACTGAATATTAAATGATCTAATATAATGACTTTTGAAAGATTATGAAAATTCTTTTTGTATTTTTGAGCCATTAGGAAATGGGACTTGCAAGAATAAGTAGCCACTAAAATTCTATTTTTGGTTCTTAAAATTTTCAAGTTAAAACTGGGGACTTGAAAGAACATTCTGATTTTATTTATTTTCTTAAGGACTAGTTGTCAAAGATTGAAGCATTATTCATGTACTTTAAAGAAACCTCCTCCTTAAAAAGAAAAGTGACAATTTTACAAAAGGGTCAAATTATATTTTTTTCATTTATTTAAAAAAAAAAACAAGGGGGGGGGGGGTTAGGCTGAACTCTAAGGATGTTTTTAATGAATGTGGTCAAATTAATTTTTGTTGAATCATTTTTAGTCTAAATAAACATTGACTTTAGTTCAATCTGATGTGAATTAAGAGGTTGAATGATATAAGCAGAGGGGGGAAATAAAATAGATTTTTCATTAGATTTCTCCTGTAATTGCTTTCAGTAGTGTATTTATGGAACTATTGAAGGAGAAATTTTTAAAGGGCATTAACCACAGCTGTATTTAATGGGCTTTTCTGTTAAAAAATTTGTGTTGTTGTTTTCATCATCTTAAACACTTTTGCATTTTCATCTTTAAATTTACTGAAAATACCATTGGACCATGCTTGACACTGAATATCCTTCAGTACAGGGGCATATTTCAAGTTCGTTCAAATAAGTGGCCGAGCTCCTTCCCAAGAGGAGATAATCAGGGAAAGCCAAAAATAGGGTGTGGTCATTTATATTTGCATAAATCTTAAGAAAAAGATGAAAGGTTCCTGATATATCAAATAATGACCATTGGGTTTAGGATGAAACCACAACAGGGAATCAATGTATATAGGCAAAAAATAAAAACAGCGAAGCCAGGATTTGTCATATTATGCAAGGAATTCTCGGGTAGTGCAGATGTCATTGTGTACTAATTGTGGTCCCAGGGGCTAAGATGAGGCTAAAATGGAGACTTAATGAGAATACATGTACACATTTTCAGATATTCTTTTCAAGAATAGCAAAACCAAACTAAATCATATATCAATTAATTTGCAAAGATTCCCAAGTTATTTAGATTTTAGTTTTTTCCCTCAGATTGTCAACCTCTAGGTATGGATGGGGCTAAAATTTTACATAGTGCAGTGGAGGAAAATTTTAGGGAAAATTAAGGTCCTTTTAATCTTTATTGATGTTGAAGCATCATTATCTAGTGTTGACTAAAGGTTGTTCATGGTGCATTACTTTGCACATGTTTCAAATACATGTACATGTATTTCAAGAACAGGTCATAACAGATAAAATTTTTAACTTTGACCTCAATTAATTAACTGACCTTGCCATTGGGGTCAAGGTCAACAGTAGAGCATGAATTTATCTTCTTGATGTCTAACAGTATACACTGTGCATCAATGTATGAAATATTTGGAGCAAGGTTCAAAATATCAAGAACCATGTAGATTTAGATAGGAAATTATTAGACATAGAATATATAATACAGAATAATTTGATCTTGGGGTCAAAGGTCAAAGTGAGGAGAAGGTCATAGTAGTGCACAACTCATTTCCTGTTACAACTGCACCCATGTGGAATGAGGATATCTTGTTTCTGAAAGGACAACTTACTTCTAGTAATCTGAATTGTTAACAGGAAATCATCTAAAAATGCCCAAATTTGCATATTTTTGAATCTCCATGGCAACAATGTTTTTGAAAGTCTACCCAATTTTATTTTTTAATTTTTTTGTATACTCAAACAGTTACAAAATTTCATTATCGAGTTTACAAGCAGTTATATGGATTTTTGTCAAATGCCTTTTAAATATGTCTTAAATTCAGCTATTTTTTCAATGCTAAAATTGTCGCTTTTTCCCATTGCCATAGCAACGTAACAGAAGAACTTAATTCAATTTAATCAGGCAAAGTAGAACTATCAATTTAGTCATCTTTAAAAAATGGGTAGTTTTAAACCATGTTTTGAGAACATTTGTGTGAAAAATACATTTAATTATGTCAGTATTTGCCTGTTTTGAATGTGAAAAATTGTTCTGGTAACTAAGGAAATGTTTCTCCTTGGATACGACTCAGTGATTATGGTTGAAATCATTAATTTTGTATTTTTCATGTTATTTGTGACAGAAATAATCCATACACACTATTTTTTGAAAAAAAATCATATTTTTGACTTTCCATAGAAAGCTCAATGCTTACTGACATGCTCTCTTAATGATATTCATTTTCATTCTTAAGTTGATTCGTTAGGGTGATGAAGATCAGAAACATTGCGAAGACATTATAATATTGTTAATGTTTGTAACCGCTGGGGATCGACTGCCTTCATTGACGTCCTGTGAGGTAGGTCTGCTTTTCAGGGCATAAGAAAATGGTCGTAATCAGATTCTGCATTTATTACAAGGTTTCATATCAGGGATCGTCTTGGCTGCTTTTGATAAAACTGAATTGTTACCGGATAGGATTGATTATGAGGAATGACATCATCAGTCTGCAACACCTTCATCAAAGTGCTCAGTCATTAAATAAACAACGCAATGAATTTGTTTATTCACCATTTGTAATAAAGCTAGAGTTTGCAGGCTGATGTGTTTATTCCAGTTTCTTTGATGACCCTATTCCTATATATTCAAGCAAGTTTGTGTTTTCTGGCAACTGCAAATTTCCCTACAAAGATATCTGATTTTAGATATACAAATTGGGTTGCACATGTATTCTCCTCTCCCCTTCTAAACCATATATTAGTATTGTGATAGACTAAACTTCAAGTCATCGACTATGATCTGGTGAAATGTTGTAGGGTCACAAGCACTTGGGTGTAGAAAAGGCTGATTTGACCACACGGTTTTTACTCCGTTCGTAAGACGGGATGGTCAAGCAGGTGAAGGTTAGCATCATTGGAGCCCCACCCTAGCCTCAGAACCTCTGACCCTGAGGCCATGAATTTTACAATTTTGGTAGAGGACACAAGGCTTATTATAATAATGCCAACAGTTTGACTGCTTGATGTCCAGGGGTAAGAAAGAAGATTTTTATTAAGCTATAGGTTTAGAACGTTACCCTCTGTTTAGTAGTATTTTTTATGGTTACTGATAAATGCACCGAGTCTACGAAGTGGTACCACTGCCTTGGTTTTTGGGGGTTTTAGCTCGATCATTATAAGTGATGGACCACAGTGCTATCAATAACGTGCTTACCGAATACACCTCATGTGTTGCACTGTTCATCTTGGTTGAATAAAATAAAACATAGGAAAATCTCCCTTGCTATACTTGACCTCCCGTATATAATTATATCTTCTTCTACAAAGGGGAAATCCTAATGTGAGCCAGATATTTTGTGGGGCGACCTCAAGTTTTACTGGATCCGCCATTCATATAATTCAAGCCTGTAGGAAGCAATTTCAGTTGGGGGGGGGGGGGGGGGGGGGGCACAGCCATACATTTTCAGTTGAGGGGGCACTATCAACTACCAAAAATTTCTTGACAAGGAAAAAAAAAGGTCATCAGACGTTTTTATTGAGGGGGCACAGGCATATAGTATCGATGTTTTCTATAGTAATCTAAATATCGGCAAAATTAATTATTGGGGGGGGGGGACGACGTGCCCCCCCCCCCCGGTTCCTACGGCCATGTAATTTGTTAAATACTATTCAAACGATACCGATAGTTCAGTCATGCTAGCAATTTTCATCAATGCACTTACTGAAGCAATATTTGCAAATGTTCATCTTTTAGAATAATTTGAATTTGCTACCCCAAAAAATTCGATAAATGCTATTTATTTTTTTTTAAGTTCTGAATAATTTCAGTTCTAAAATCAGAAAAAAATGGCAGAACTGGCACTGGGGACATAAAACTTAAACAAGCTTTAAATTAGTTTTTGAACTCGGTCTCATTTTACAAAGGAACAATGAGACGGGGATGAACTCATCAAGTCTTATATGGCCCCAGAGCCTGGTCCTCAGTCAGTGCATATCATATTTATTTATTATTTATGCATCATCATTCATAAAATCTAGCGCGCAGCTGTTATACTTTCTATTATACTTTCTGTAGGAGTTATCCACCTTTTGTTTACAATCTCCAAAAAGGAGGTAAAGATGTTGCAGCCACGAAATCAGAATTTAGCCATGAATGATGAAAAAGGTTTGTCGATGTATTTGATAAAAGGACATGCTATGAAATATTGTACGTATATACGTAATGCTTAACATTTTATATGACTGCGGAGTCGTTATCAATGTAAACGTTATCTGTTTGTACCACTTCCACTATCCCTGAAATTTCATTAACATCCACTAATTGATGGATCTTCTGTAGTGTATTCCCAAGATATCTTTATTTTTTCGGTCAGAATCGGATACACTTAATTTCTCATGCTATCCCCATAAAATAATTTTCCTAATTTTACAACAAAAACACCAAACAAAAAAGAAAACAAAAATCAAACAATTAAACAAACTTTTTTTCTTATTTATTCATTTTTTTTAAGTCCCCCCCCCCCCCAACTCTTCCCTTTTTGTCGTTGAACATGTCTGGGATTGTAAGTGCGACAATATTGCGAGTAAATGCAAATTAATGTAAGAAGTTACTTTAAAAACAAATCTTTTGGGGTAAAATGTAGGGTCCCACGGTTATAGGTCAGAATAAACTGAAATTCCAGTAAAGATCATTAACTCGCTTTAAATAATTAAAATTAGACTATTTATTTATTTATAAAAATTAAAAATTTTCACCGTTAGCTCATTCATAATTGACTGCAGGTGGGTGGCAGATTCTTTGTGCATATTCAAGTCTTATGAACTCAAGTCCAAACTGTATATAAATAGAGGATATTCAATGTTTTGTAGATGAATATGGAATTTATTTCACGAGTGGGACAGGATTTTTTGATATTTTCATGAGTGCGAAGCATGAGTGAAAATATAAAAAAAATCCTGTCTCACGAGTGAAATAAATTCCATATTCATCTACAAAACAATGAATTTTCTGTTTATTACATTTTCTTTGATTCTCCCTTTGCCTCTGTCTTTTCTTAACACAGTGTCATAGGCCTGACGTCATAGTTGAGCGGTTGAGACATCATAGCTTAGCAGTTGTGTGATTGAATGGATTTTAGCAACATATTTGGGAAGAAATTTGCAGTTTTAGCTCTATCAAATGCATAGTTACTATTTCTATCTTATGACAGGCCAGGAATTATATTTTATTTACTTTGATATCCTTTAATTCACACTGTGAGAGAATATCATTTTTGGTATCCTTTCACACTGTGAGAGAATATCACTTTTATTCAATAAATAAATCACAGTATTTCACTGTTGAAAATGTAATAAATATATATATATATATAATATGTATTAAAATTTCCTTCGTGTGATTTTTGAGATTTATAGGCCTTTGAACATTCAGTTGTGCCGCACATGCTATGGTTTCTTGCTAGAGTTATCTATCTTGTTTTAAACTTTGTTCCGAAATTTTTGAAAATGATTTATTGAATCAAATCCATCAATTTGTTTCATGAGTTAAAAGTATTGTCATATAGGAAATATAGGCTACTGGTGAGGAATTAGTATAGAAATAATTTTACAAGTATTTATTTCGTGTTCCAAGTACATGTATTTTCAGGAAAGATAATCAGTATGTCTGGCATATTATACTCGTCAGGCGATTTCATACAGTGTGTAAACAAGAAAAAAAGAAAGAGCCTTGGATAAATATTTACACAATAAAAAACAATACATAAACGAAAATATTGTAATTTAGAAAAAACAAATGATTATTTAAGGTATTTTTCAAATTTTTGATATTACACTTTAATTTTATAATACTCATGAATTTAAAAATGACTGTTACAATTATTATAAAAGCTCTAATTGCAACTATTTAATCATACTTACCTGGTGCAGGGGATACCATGATCAGCAAGGTGGTTCCCCCAGATCGAGGCCTTACCATTGCACTCCGGTTTGGCTGAAGTCTGCGATAACCCCAAATGCGGGTTACTCGGGCACGTAATTTTTAAGTGTAGGGGTCTGCGTACGCGCTAACCCCTGATCAAGTAAATGGAAGAGAGGAAAACAAAGATTATCTAGAGGAACTTGCAGTTAGTACGAATTTTTTGAATAATTTACGATCTTAACTACTTCTGCGTAAAGGAAAGGTTGATTATGCTTACGAAGCTGTCTTTGGACAAAGACATCTCCTTGGACGAACTTACGACATATCAAAGTCTAAAGTGGGGTCAACGAAGCTTTCCTATCTCTGAGGAGATTTCCTTATCTTAGTCCCTAACTTTAAGGGGGATGTACAATTAAGTCGTATTGGATGTATTCTGATCTAAAATAAGAAATACCAAGAAAGTGCTTAAAACAGCACCAAACTAGCTCAAAGTTACTCAAAGTAAGCACTTACCTACTGTTAGAGACCAAAATTAGTAAATAATTATTTTTCTATCGTTTGTATTTGGGGAAAATTAATCACGTTAGAACTGCGCTGCTACATCATCAGGAGATGAAAAATGCAATGATAATGATGTCAGTTCGGTTCATCAATAATATGGCTACAACTATTTGGGGGTTTTTTTCCTTGTCATTGCCCATAATTTTTGAAAATTTGATTTTTATTCATATGGTGATCTCCCTGAGGCCATGCGTTGAAGGACCTTTAATTTTGAAGTTGTCAGATTTTTTTTTTCATTTTTGCACCTGAGATTTCTTAAATAACTGTCACCAACATCCTTAAGTCTGGTGATCTAATTCCCCTTATTGCTGGAGATATGATGCATTTATCTCCCTTACTCCAGAGCAGTCAAGAAATGCACACAGAGCACTCTGACAGAAGTTTTTTGTGCATATTTTGAAGCAGAATTTCATCATTAATAGTCTAAGACTGGCAACCAATTTTGTATCTGTGGAGAGTATATGCATTCTTCTTCACAACAAACAAAAAACAGTTCACAAGTCTGAGACCATTATGCAATTATTACATAACAAAACTGCATTTTACCCTCCTAAGAATGACAGAATTTACAGAAATGGTTAAATATTATGCTGATAATAAAATCTGCATCTGTTCAATTTATGTTCCAAATAAAGCCTAGGTACTTGTCTACAAGCTGATGTGCAGAAGTTTATCTAATAACAGCTGTGTTGTAACACAGGGCAGTCCAAATGATATCAGCATCTAGGGAGGTTCTGGGCAGCTCTGACACTCCATTAAACTTGCTTTGATGATAAGAAAATGGAGAAAACAATTCAGATGTAATTTATTGTTGTGATTTATGTAACTGGTTTTCTCTGCAGACACAAATTAGCCATGAAATTCCAATTGAACATGCATAATTATCCTCTTTTCATTGAATTACTCTGAAATTCCAAAGGTGTTTGATGAATTTGCATGATTAATTCAAAATTACAGCTTTTTGTTTCACCAAATTTACATAAGAATTCAACATTTTAATTTTAAAATATAAATCTTAAACATTTTTATGAGTTTTAACACTTTTAAATGTGAAAAAATGCAATAAAGAGGCTAGTATCAGGCCATCCTTCATGATTCCTGGGGTTTGGGTGGGTGTACAAAAACTGCTGATAAAATTTATAGGAAGTGATATAAGAAGAACAAGGCACTTTATTAGCGGATTTATGGTTATTCTGTTATTTTGATTGTGAAAATATGTCAAATTTCTTCATCACTTTAATTTGTAATTTATTAATAATTCAGCATATTTCTATGCTTAACAAATCATTCTGAAATAAGCTGAAACTGAGACTTATTTTAAAAGAGAGGGTCAACACCTACATAAAAGTAGTAAAATGACAAAAAAAATTCTCCGGCAAACTGAAAAATCATGAATGTCAGCTGCAAAAGCATGGAAAAAGTCTAGAGACATACCATGGCGCCAAGTGCCATTCTGTACTATATGTGTGCTGCATGATTAGGACTCAGAATAAGTATTCACTCTCATGCCCTGACAATATTTATGCATTTTTTGGTCATAAGCTTCATATTTTTGGAAAAATTCTTAATAAATCTTACTTGTACATTACTTTTATCAGACAAAATTATCTCATCTATTTAT
Organism: Saccostrea echinata; assembly: GCF_033153115.1. NCBI lineage: Eukaryota > Metazoa > Mollusca > Bivalvia > Ostreida > Ostreidae > Saccostrea > Saccostrea echinata. The sequence continues at coordinate 4,791,469 of NW_026889771.1, read as the reverse complement.
TTCTATTCCTCCAATGCAGTAATACATGCATCACTTAAGGTGAATAAAATGAAAGGAAATCCAGTCTCTGTAAAATTTATCACCCTGATAAAACTCATTTGGAAACCCAGAATTAGTCTTTTCTTGAAAATATCAGCCTAAAGTACTTTTACGGCAAAGTCTGTAGAGGCTATAATTGACTGTGGTCAGGTGGTCACATAGTTTAAAGTCATCTAAAATTTAAAACCTAGATTTTCTAACTTCTTTCTGCATGTCAGATGCATAATCCTTCTTTGAAAGTCATAATTTGAAGTTTTGAGATAAAACATGACATATTATAAGTATTTTACATAGAAATCTGTATAAATCAATGTCAATCCTACTTCCAATTTTAAAAATATGTGCTTTCACACAGAAAGTTCATAAAATGAAATATTTTGTTGAAATGTGCCTTTTAAAAATTAAAACTGCCTTTAATATGGATGGAGATGATTTTATACAATCACCTTCAAGGTATCACACCGGTAATTGTTTTCACTATATAATTCTATATAGAATTAAAGATCTTTAAAAATCAGGTATTTGAATTCATAAAAAATAGTTAGCAGGAAGTGTTAAACGTTACCAGTCACATCAGCTGACACCAAAAAATAGGGTACGTACACGGCATTTGCTGATTTTTTCCATCCGCAAACAGAAATACTCTCAAAACCACGTGTTTTCAATGTGTTCGTAAACATCCTATGTGTCCCCCAGGAAGTGGCCTCCTATGCCCTGAAAGAAATAGTTCCTGTCAAAAACCTTCAATATAAAATATCCTAAGCACAGATACCAAAAATGTAAAAATAGAATAAGGGAAAATATAAAATTTCTCACAATAAAAAAAATATTTCTTTATTATGTATGGAACTAAGTACAATTAATTAAGTTCATTTTGATTGGTCAATTACCGGTGTGATACCTTGAATGATGTCCGTCATTCCTCTGTCACACAATGTTCAAATAACAATAAACATTGTTTTTAGAATAAATGAGACCGTAACAACATCAACACAAGACATAAGATAATGGTCCTTAGGTCATACAATTTACTAGTTTTATTTGTTGCATCTCGTCGTCTGATTAATGACAAAACGCGATTTAAACCTCATTCTCGCAAACCGTCTTGTTTATCGCTCGAGTTTCCTCAGTCATATTCCACGGAGCACGTGGTCGGCATGTGCTTATTTATTCTGTGGATAGATGCATTTATTACAGTTGAATTATGCTTAAAACAAGTCTTAATTGATATTATTATGTATTAAAAGGGGCTCTGCAAGGAGGGTGACATTTTGAAATTTAAAAATGTTAAGCAAGATGCAAGGAAATGCCTTCTCACAAGAAGTACACATGTGAAATATTAGATAGAACGTTCTATCGTTAAAATGATATTGTCCTACGGACCCGGTTTAACGATAGAATTCGTTCCGTGTATTGGCAATGTTGCAAAATAAACACGGGCGATAACTCGTACTCTGTGCATTTTCTATGAACAATCCAGAGAGTTCCGAATGTCAACATGGCGTTAAATTTGAAGCGAGGAAAAATGAGTTGAATTTTCGTATTTATATGGATTATTTTTTAGGTTAAAAGGCATATACCATCTCAAAAAGGTTTGTTATGATTAATTTGGTAGTTATTTTCAGTGCAACTCCTTTTGTATTCTTCAAAATCATTTCGGAGTGGATCCACTCCGGTTTGCTACATTGTAAGTATATGGGACGTATTCTAACTGTGATGAGGGCTTGTCCCGAGACACAGTTAGATTATTCTCACTAGTGAAATATGAAAGCCTTTGTGCCAATCGTTCAATAGTTATGGCCAAGGTTAAATTTTTACAAAATCAAACTCCAAGGTCAAGGTCAAAGGGTCAAAGTTGGTATCCAAAGGAAGGTCGTGTCACAATCTGTTCGTCATAACTCAGTTCTCACCGTAAGATTTTCAAATTTTGTTCACAAATACTTTACAATAAGAGAAAGACACCTAATAGATTTTGTCACTTTCCTTTGACAGCCCTAAGCGGGTTCCCCTCTTTCGTATGAAGAAAAACAGATTAGGAATTATTCATATAATGCATTATCTTCTTAATAGAAGCGTTCGTAAAATTATAATGTGCTATATTTGTAATTCATTCTTTGCTATGTTAAGACAGAATATGTCAGAGTGTTACAATTATTTCCTTTCTTCTAGTTTATCTTGCGTTTGTAGAACCAATGACGTAGGATGACAGCACTCATTCATGGTTGCTCTTAAAAATCATGTCCTAAAATTGCGCCAAAATTTGAAAGAACTACGGTCAGTAAACATTCGGCATGTATTTGCGTTTTGTTTTTTTTTTTTTTTGGTATGTTAATTAGACACAGACCGAGAGTAAGTTTGGACCCTTAGATCCCACTGTTATGGAAGCAGAGTCCTTTCTTTGAATGCTTGGAAAATCGGACTTTAATGTGAATAAACGTTTTGCTATAGACATTTGTAACATCATAAAAGCAGTGTTTTGAAACGTGACATCAAAAATCACATGCCCACAATCAATTTTAACCAGTCATTTCATAATTTTGGTTCATTTGATTCTATTTCCTCAACCTCAACGCCTATTGAATCAGGATGATTAACTCGCTCTTTCGTTGAGAAATCAATAATTTGGCTTAATATTTTATGGATTTGACATACTGTTTTGTCCGCTTTTCGATCTTACATAACTGTACCATTTTGTTGAGCGAAAATGAGTCTTGTTTTTCTGAATTTGAGGTTAAAGTAATTTAATTAACAGTCCTTCATTCTAAATGAGTGTGCCCTATAGATAATGTATGGTAATGATATTCCACGTTGACAGAAACTGCGTGTAGCAATGTAACAGTAGCCTTATATAATACTTTTCGTAATTATAAAACCACTATCCGCAACACGTGACAAATAAAAATTCCAACACAGATACATCAAACTGTCAATTTATACATCAAAATTGTCATTTTTTGTTTCAATTTTTTTTAAATTCTCGATAATGCATAATTTGATTTGAAAAAAAAAATGCATACACATAGAAAATATTACATATTGTGCAATATTTTAAATGAATGTCCAAGAAGTAGTTTGAGTTGTATTATAATGATATTTGCATGAATTTGACAGCAATTTAAATATCTTGAATGAGTAACATTTTCATTAATAAAAAAAATCATAAAAGTACAAGTCTGCATAAACTATATCGTATTACCCGAATTGAAACAAAAATGTTTGACAGCATAAATCTACAACAGATGTATGTAGCGGGAATATTTGTGAGAAGAAAAGACACTTGGTCAAATATTAGTGGGAAAAAAGACTGTTATAATACGTGACTTCATACATTGCTTACTTTTTAGTTCACCTGAGCCAAGGCTCAAGTCAACTTTTCTGATCGAAATTTATCAGTTGTCTGTCGTTGTCGTCGTTAACTTTTTACAATTTCATCTTCTTCTCCAGAACCACTAAGCCAATTTCAACCAAACTTGGCACAGAGTATCCTTGGGTAAAAGGAATTAAAATTTGTTCAAATGAAATGCCACGCCCTCTTCCAAGGGGAGCTTGGACTTATACTTTTCTTTTAACTATAATTTGTTTATCTAATTAAAACCACAACGTTATATAAATGTTAAGGAAGTCATTTTTTTTACTTGAGTCTTGATATTTTCAACAGAGACTCGTGGGTACTTAAATTGTAAGGAAAGTGTGAACATGTGAATAAATCAAAAAGAGATACCCCCGGTAGCTAGATACAAATGTAATATATTTTGAAGTGATATTTTTCAAAATACAATTACAGTGATCATCCTTTCTTATTTCTTAGAAAATCAAAGCCTTCAATGGAAGCTTTTAAATGATTAAATTTAATCAAACGTTTAAAGTTTAATAATTATTACCCACTCATACTTACTCTTGCTTTATGTTTTATATGTTGACAATATTTTTATGTCCCTGTGAGATTTTGGGGCGTGTACCTTTTGGTCTGTCTGTCCGTCTGAGAAGACATTTCATTAGGTTTCAACATTTGTGACCTCATGACATTGATCGCGTGGCGCAGTGTTTAGAGCGTCTGCTCTAGAGTCGCGGAATAAGGAGTTGATCCTTACGTCCCGCCCACTGTGGAACGTGAAGACTGGTACTTGGGATGAGGCCGTATAAACCGAGGTCCCGTGTCGCAGTAAGTACTGGCACGAAAATAATCCCTCACTGCTCAATGGCCCTAAGTGCCGAGTTTAGGTAAAAAATTTGCATATGAGTGAAAAATTCTCGAGAGGGACGTTAAACAACAACAAACAAACAACAAACAAACATTGATTTTCGAGTTTTACCTTATTTTGAAAAAAGAATTAACCTTGGTCATAAATTCTTACTGATTTATTGCTAGGGCTTTTAGAATTAACGTGTATTCCTTGTGAGAAGACCTTTCTTTGGGTACAAACATTTTTGACTCTTGACTTTAGAATTTGATTTACTTTTGAAAGACATTAATTTTCTTCATGAGCTGCCATACGGAATTATCAGTGTTTCACAAACACATCTTGCCCCTGTAATCGAAGATTCAGGGACATAAAGTTTTTGCCATGTCCGTTCGTCTGTCTGCCTATCTGTCTGTCTGTCTGTTTGTCTTTAACCTTGTCCATAACTTTTGATTGGTTTGAGCTATGGCTTTCATATTTCACATCTGTATTCCTTGTGACAAGATCTTTCTTTGGGTACCATCATATTTGGCCTCTTGATCTTGGAGTTTGACCCAGTTTTGCAAAATTTTACCCAACTTTAACTTAGGCCATAACTTTTGAGTAGTTGGTGCTAGGGCTTTTATAATTCACATATGTAATCCCTGTGACAATACCTTACTTTCGATACCAACAACAATTTCTACCCTTTGACCTTGATTAGGAGTTTGACCTACTTTTGAAAAACTTTAACCTTGAACATAATTTTTGAATGGTTGGTGCTAGGGCTTTCATACTTCACATATGTAATCCTTGTGCCAGGACTTCCTTTGGATATTAAAAACTTCGACCTTGAACTTGGAGTTTGACCTACTTTTGGAAAACTTTAACCTTGGCCATAACTTTTAAACACATATGTATTCCTTGTGACAAGACCTTCCTTTAAATAACAATAATTATAACACATTGACCTTGACCTTGGAGTTTGACCTACTTTTGGAAAACTTTAACCTAGGCCTTTACTTTTGAACAGTTAGTGCTAGGGCTTTCAAACTTCACATATGCAATCCTTGTGACAAGACTTGACTTTAGATACCAACAACTTTAGCCCTTTGACCTTGACCTTGGAATTTGACCTACTTTTGAAAGACTTTAACATTGGGCATAACTTTTGAACGGTTTGTGCTTGGGCCTTCATATTTCACATGTGTGTTTCTTTTCAGAATGCCTTTCCTTTGGGTCCCATTAATTTTGACCATTTGAACTTTAACTTTTATGTTTGACTTTCTTATGAAAAACTTTAACCTTCTCCTTATCTTTACAATGGTTGCTGCTAGGGCTTTCGTATTTCACAGGTCTATTCCTCGAGACAAGACCTTACTTTAGGTACTAACATATTTGATTCGCACTTGAGAAAGTTTAACCTTCGCTATAAGTTGCCATTCGGGGGCATCAGTGTTTCACAAACACACCTTGTTTCCAATTATTCTATGTGTTAAGATTATGCAATATCTGTTTTAAATAAAGTACATAATTTGCATTTTGCTTTAGCTACACCTAAAATTCCAGCGAAATTAAAAAAAAAGGATTCAAAAAGTTGAGTTATAACCAATAGATTGCCGGTGCTTGGATAAGTACTGATTTCGTCTGATTTAAAAATAAATCCAATATATGCATTTATTTTCAAAAACTGAAACAAGCAAGCAAACAAACCGTGAAATTAGAAATATGACACTGTTTTTTCTAGACAAAGGTGTTTTCTCTTTGAATGCTAATTATTTTATTAAATAGTTTTCTCTTGACACTTTTTCCTATAATGCTGGATTAGTTCCTGAAGGGTCTAACTGTTAATAATGAAGTCAAGAAAGACATGTGGCCGTACTTTATAGTAGAAAGGAAGGTAGACTTTTGTGAATTCTGTTGAATATTTATATGTCTGGCTGTGACTTATTAAATGCACCTGTCAGGATATATGTAGCTATGAAACATACATGTTAATGAATTATTGGTAACAATAAATCACCGTGAACTACTTCTTTAAGTGGAATTGTGTGGTTCAAATTTTCTTTGAAAAAAAGAATCGGTATTTAATCATATAAAGTAATAATCAGGAAACTATTAGATTGCGGCCATGTTAGTCCTGAACATTTCTCGTTTTGTTTTTGCTCATGGTTTAATATTTTTTTTAAAGTTTAAATAAGAAAATCTTCTATTGAAGTCCGGTGTGAGTATACTGTAAAGAGTAACCTTTAAACGGAACAATTCTTATGATTTGAAGCGTATAAAAAAACCATACAATTTCCATGCAATATTTCCTTGATTAGATATATTAGTTTTGATGGTTAATTATCTGTTTTTATCCAGGTAGATTACTGCCTGTTCATATGTTTATTTCAACAATCTGCATCACAATAAAATATTAATGATATCCATATAATATTTTAGAAAGCTTCAAACAGCAAAACAGCTAAGATTTTTCTTTACGATTGTTTTTTTAAATATATTTTTTGATTTCATCCAATGAAATTGTATTTTTGTTCCCAATTTCCCTATATTTAAGTATTATCCTGTAAATAGTAATCAAATAAGACAAAGATGAAACGTATTTATTTTTAAAATGATACAGAAACAAAGCATTCAACTAGAGCATGAGGTAGATTAATCTGAAGAAAAAAACAAACTTACGACATAAATATACTCTGTAAATTCTCTTTGTTTTAGTAACAATCTATTGTCTAATATCGATTACATGTACACTGTAAATATAAACTTGATAATTTTAGAGGTAGATTTTGAGAATCCAATTTTGTAATGAATAAATAATGTACGGAATGAAAAGTTTTCAATCACAAAATACCAATCCAAAGCAAACCCTATCATTTTTTCAGCTCCAGGAATGATGCCTTAAAATGTTTGATTTAATTCATTTTAAAAATTTCTAACATAAATATAGAACTACCAAACATATATTTAAAAAACAACATCGTTTGACTAAGGAATACAGGTTAAAAATACAAAGATAACTGAAAAGCAGATGGTGTGGTAGGATACAAGGTCAAGAGGACGGATCTGTAATCCTAGTTCTAATTTCCTTTTTTTCAAATCAAACTTCCCTAACCATTTTCTTTTTCTTAGTAAGTTAGGAACTTCTAAGTTGCTTTAAATCAAATTTAAATAAATTTAAATTAGAGATTTTTCCCCTAATTTCTTTCTTTTCTGAAAAGATTGAAAGAAATGTAGATTGAAAACCAAACAACGTGAACTAACAAATTTAGCACAGCAAAAGATTAACTATAATCTAATATAACTAATATCTACTAAGGTATAAATATAGGGGGACAACAAATCATGGCACAATTATATGTTAAGATAAAAATTGAGTAACCAAGCATCAAAATGATATATATATATATATATATATATATATATATATATATATATATATATATATAATTCTAAACATAAAAATTAAAAAAAAGCACTTTTCATTAGTTTTGTAAAGGTTGGCCTTTAATTATCTAAGACCATAATAAAGATATATTTTTGCAAAAATAAATTGATAATGACTAAATACTAAAAATGTCAGTATATTGACATTTATTTCAGCACTATTTGTTCTTTGCAGTTTGTTCATTTCAAAACAATGTTTATTTACTAACAAAAATAGATAAAAGTATCAACTGAATTTAGGGGAATACAATCTTAATCATTAAAAATGAACATTTAAATTATTATTATTATTATTATTATTATAAAAGCTCGGAAAATGAATGGATCTTGTCAAATGGTAGAAAATAAAATAGCATGTTATTATATTCAATTATCTGAAACCAAATTTAGACTTTAAGTGTACATTATATGATAATCCACATCCCTTTTATACCCCAATAAAAGTATTCTTCTTTTAAAACACAACGAATTGCCAGTAAGAAAAAAACAATAAATATCAATTACAAGGATACCAGTTTCATCTTGAGGTAATAAAATACAAAAATACATACCCTACTACCGTAGGGAATAGTTATACTTTCTGAAATATGGCAGACAGTTCTATATATGGCACATGATTGTTAGCACTTTGTTACGAAAATGACCATCTCATAATATGTATCCCGATGATTGTATAAAACTGCCTCTATGTTAAATACAGAAGGAGGTCTTAACACAGCAAACAAACACAAAGTAAATGTCTACACAGTAGGAAAAACTAATATTAATCCTCCATATTAACTACAAGTTTAAAACGTTTTACCTTTAAAACTAACTATTTCTTTTTCAACTTCAAATGCGATATCCAAATTATTATTTTTGCGAAATTTGAAGTTTTCTTATCGGCATTGATTCACACGTTTCGATGGGAATCAAAGCTTTAGATATTTTTTAAAAATACAAAAAGTACATTTCTACATAATATTTCAAAGCCTTGCCGCCCACAAATAATCCAAAAACCATCTAAACAAAGCCACACATAAACACACAAAACATACTAGCATCTGTCAAAAATATATGTACAACTCTACACCCGTAATACAAAGACCTGATTTCAATCAAACATAATTCTACAGCACTAGAAAAACAATTGGACCCGGGACATCAGAGGTAGGTCATGTTCGTGTTAACCCGACAGATAAATAACACTGATTTACTCTTATCTACTTGTCTGTAGAATTAACGTAGCATGTCCTGAAAACAATAGTTAAGAACGATGATTTACATATTTCATACCCGCAAAACACATGTCCGTTCCAAGAGCCTGCTGGTTTATCGAGGACATTATGACACACTTTACTCAAAGCTTACATAACCATTTTTATCGATAATTTGCACAGTACACCACGGATAACAGTAATTCAAATTTTCATACAAATAAAAGTATGGTCGAAAATATTAACAAAAAGAAAAAAAAACAAGGCCAACATACGTATCATTGAGTCTGTAAAGTTCAGGTAAATATCAATAAAGGAAATTTACATGAAATAATTGATCACTTGTCTCTTCATTAATTTACCCGTTTTATTTAAACACTAGCCAGATATGCTTTACTTGTCGTTCCCCATATTTTCATCCTCTTGTGGTTCTGATTTTAAGGTCTTTTTTCTATCTATCATGTCTTTCAGTTGCTTCATCTCGTCCTGTAAAGTGTCCAGTTCATGTCGGAGTTTTCCATTCTCGGTTTCCAGGTAATCTGACTTGGCTTCTCTCATTCTTGTTATACTTTTTCTATTCTCGCGACATCTTCGTGCAGCTTCGTTGTTCCGACGCCGTCTTTCGGCGTATTTCGGGTCGATTAACGACCTCTGATTCATTCTACCACTTCTTGGAGACAAATCCGAATCTTCCAGTTTGGATTTCTTTACAAGGGGCAGTGGACCAGACTGCGCAAGAGCTATTTCAGATAGTTGTGTCAGTCCATTCACCATGGGACCAAAGGCAGCACTTTGGAATGCGGCACCGAAGTCCATTGGTACTTTATGTCGTAGTTTATGTGGTAATGCCATCGTTGGTGGACTTTGTGAGACAGGGCTATCTGGAGAAGAATAAGATACAGAACTTTCATTTCCTGAGAAACTGTCGCCGCGTTTTCGCACGGTCAGTGATAAAGGTTCATCCTGGGTATGATCATCTGAGGTGTAATCTGTAGGAAGGATATTTTCCTCCTTTACAGACGATGGATTAGATTCTGCTGCTGCTGCTTGAATGTTTGCTGACGTATTTGATAGTGAATATTGTGAAGGAAGTGAGGTAGATTGAGAGGAGTGAAGTTGACGACCCTGAGTTTCATTTGATTCCCCTGAGAGATACATTTGTCTTCTATTGATAACTAAATCCTCAACATTTGATGACTTAGGGCTGTGCTGCAAGAGTTTTTCTTGCATATGAGATGAACCAATTGAATTAGATGATAATTGACCTTGATAATTTTCTGGGGCTCCAGACGATGGCACTGCTGCTATAAAGTATGACATTGGTCCTTTAGAATTGTAGTTTCCTTGTAAAGAGATCGGTAGCGGAATGGATGATTGCATGGGCACCATGGTTGGTGGTTGAGACCCATGAAGAATGGATCCACTCGCTCTAGCTGCTGCCAAGTAACTCATAGAAGCGTTCGTGTGATGATTTGACACAGGCGATAGCGATCGTTCCTTACTTTTGGTGGCAGTTGTTTTGTTGTCTTCATTGATATCGAATGTTTCGTTAAGAGGTATGCCAAAGTGCTTCTTGATGGCAAACAATTCGTTCCTAATCTGACAATTTTCTCGTGTTAATTCCATTATCCTATTTTCTAAAACCACGTCATGAAATCTTCGTTTCTCTCTAGATTTTCTCGCAGCTTCGTTGTTTTTTCTTCTTTTCTCCCAGTAATGATCATCTTTCCTATTCTCTGGGATGAATTCTCGCTGTTTTCTGGTCGGTATATAAGGGTTGGAGCCATCACTTGTCGGGTCTTTATCCGTGTTGCTTGATGTTGGAGCCACGATGCAGGTCGGTATGTTCGAGGTAGGATTTGGAGAGTTTGTGTCTGAGCTACTGTTTGGAGAACGAGGGTAATCACCAGATTGATCCATTGTCACTGTGTTTGGTTTTCGTTCGCTACTGATTGCAGAAGTCGAGTCTGCATAACTACGTGGTCTGTCCGAATTTCCGTAATCTTTTTGCATGTACTGGTATTCCCTGAGATAACCCTTTTCTAATCCAGTCCTGTCAAAAAATGAAGTAAATATAATTTAAATATTACTATTCCCATCCCTTACATAACAAAAATATTCTTTTAAGTATTTTTTTTCATCAAACCAAATATTTTCGTGACAAACCATGTTTTTACATGGTTTGTCACGACAATATTTGAATGCAATTCGTGTTTGACTTCCTTTTTGAAATATACAATGGCATTAGGATATTGTAAGGTTTAAGTCTGAGTACTAGTTTCTAGTTTTACGTAACCATAAAAAATGCTTTTGTAGAGCACAGCTTAGTTCACAAAGGATAATTGTCATTTAAGTACTTGCACAAAGTTAAATAGGGAACATATAAAACAATCTATTAAATTTACATGTACTGCCTGAATGATACACCAGTGCATTAATGAAAGTCATCAGACCTCTTGTCATTTACATAATTTCAATGTATTACAAAATGATTAAGACAAACTTCCACCTTGACTTTTGATAAAGGAAGCCAATCGGGATGCGTCTATCAATGTCGTATTTGGCTAAGTCAACTTCCTGTATATCTAATTACGTTCTTTTTTAACAAAATGGACGAATAGCTCTATCTATATTACCCATTGAAATGCTAGAGGTATACATAAATATCTTAATTTACAATATGTCCCTCTGTGCGACTTCTGCTTAAAATCCTTCCAAACCTCAATACGAAGAACAAAAAATCTTTCAGCTTAAAAAAATTTACACATAGGCAAGTATCTGTACTTCTATTATTGCCTCTTTCTGTGTAGTTAAATAAGTTTTCATTAGGATGTGCAAAAATTTCCTGTTTTACAGATAATACCAAGACTGTAAAAGGCAAATGTCACCAAAAAAAAAAAATCCACAGCAATACAGTGCAAGACTGCGTGGAAAATCTCATTGAATCTCTCCTACCAGCATAATCAGCCTATCAGTTTTTACATAATGAATTTTTATTAGAACTGTGATCTTAATAATAACAAAATCATGCATCCATCTTATGACAGTTTACATTTATATAACTTTATTTTTCATTAATGTCCCGGCCCTCTATCCCTGCTTCCGTGTAAGCTGTTCTACTTTCAAATTTAACCTTCAATGTGATTTTAAGTTATCGAGTCGAAACATAAAAAATACACAATGCTCTTGTTTTGGTTTTATAATGGTGATTTAGTGCTTTTACGAATACATAATTAGAAGTACAAAATTTCACGAGGTTACAGCAGTATGAATATGATATTGAATCACCTATTCTGAGAAAAGGCAAGCTTTAACGAGAAAAAATAACCCATTAGTATTGAATCTAACGGGGAAACGGCATTTAACTCATTAAAATAGGAACTTTAATTATGATAATTTACGAAAGGAAGGAAGAGATAAAAATAAAATTCAAGCAAATTAAATATAACTAAAGAAATGAAAGTTATTGTTGGAGGTAAATTCACTTGTATATTATAAGGGAAATAATGAATTCTCCAAGAATTACCTCTCTTATCTTAGGTATCGTCTTCCTTAAGGTCAGTGTTTCTATAATAACCGCAAGCTCTTTTCAAAGAGTGGCGTGAACCTTGACTGTCTGGCTGACCAAACATGAGGCCAATGGGCCACAATGCTCACCTTGCTGACCTTGGTCCTGCTTTTCCTTTTTCCACCTGGGTAGAATTGCCCATTGTATCCTCACCATACCCCCCGGTGGGATGGGGGTGGTCATGGTTTGAACAAACTTGATTCTACACTACCTGAGTATTTTTCCATTTAGATATGACTAATCATGGCTTTTTTGTTCTTGAAAAGATTTTAACGATTTTTTTTTCTATATATTCCCACGTAAAAATTTGATCGTCCATTGCAGCCCCATCCTGAAGTCATGATTTGAACACATCTGAATCAACACTACCTGATGAGGCTTCCATATGAATATGACTAATTATGGCTTTTCTTTTCTTGAGAAGATTTTTAAATGATTGTTTCTTATATATTCCCATGTAAAACTTTGATCGCCCACTGGAGCCCCACCATACTTCTGGGGGTCATGATTTGAACAAACATGAATCTACACTGGGTAATGAAGCTTTCAATTAAGTTGCATCTTTTCTGGCCTAGTGGTTCTTTAGAAGATTTTTGAAAGGTTCCATTTCATTAATTCTTCATCCCCCCTTTCAAGAGGGTGTGGTCCTTTATTTAAACAAACTTAAATCCTCTTTACCCAAGGGTGCTTTGTGGCAAGTTTGGTTGAAATTGGCCCAGTGGTTCTGGAGAAACAATTCAGAAATTTTAAAGTTTACAGACGGATGACGGATAAAATGTGATCAGAAAAGCTCACTTTAGTTTCCGCTTCAGTTGAGCTTAAGAAAACTATTTTGGCAATATTTTTATTACCAAAGTGAAACTATTAAAAAAATATTATTTATCATTATAAGAGATAATATATAAATTTCGTTATTTGTTTGATATTTTGTATAAACACGATTACCTAAAAATCAAACAGGACTGGATAGAGTATTTGCGTTATATAAATCAAATGAAATAAAGTATGCAATGTATTCGTAATATTTTTATCACTCATTTGGACATTGAAACCGAGATATGTCCGTGAATAAAAGGAATATAAACAATCGTAAAAATGATTTGTGTGGGTGTATCGATCAATATGCGATTTCAATACAATAATACCTTAATGGAGATATTACTTCCCATCTGTGTCATACATTTTGTATGCGAGTATCGCCTACTACAGTCATGGAAGTTACTTTGAAACAATAAGAGATAAATTCCAACCATTTATCGATCTGGTGCAATGCATTTATTCCTAAACAATTTTAAAGAGAAGCAAGTCATAATTCGCTTTTTTGTAACATACTAGTAGTTCAAAATTGATTTTATCAGATAAACTTTTTTCAATAACTCGTTTGAACGACTGTCAATTCTCACAATTTTTTTTGTGTGCAAATGGATGTTGTGTGAAGATAGATTATTGGTTTTGGCTTGGTTTTCTTGGATTGTTAAGTTTAATTCATTTTGTAGTTGAGTAACAACATCTAATATATTTTGAAATCGGTCACCTCGACTTGGGGTTATTTTTTAATCGCACTTGAACTATCCTAGCATAAAAACACGAGTTTACGTCCGAGATGGCATTACTTCCTCCCGATACCCCTCTCTTTTTGTCATTAAAAGTGTACTTCTAAATCTTTGGTTTGACAAAATATGTCCTCTTCTTTTTTTTTACCTTCAACATCTGCACCGGTTAGAGTGGCTGACGGAGATCAAACAAAAAAAAGACACTGCTTGACTATTTCATAGCAAAATTTGAAAATTCTTCAATGAAACTATGGTAATAAGATTAATAAAAATATATTAGTATATGGTAATCATATGCCTCAGGAATGATGAAGGACAACTTTCTATAATAAATTAAATATATTAACAATAACAAATCTATGTATGTAGGAAACACGCAACATTTCAAGTATCAACTTTCATAGCAATTCGAATATTAATTTCATCACGACTATTAGATGTGAAATAAGCAACCTAATTTTAGTAAACGGTAGACTATTTTACTATTTTTTGAGATAATTTGGACCTAAATACATAAAGGTTTGTTTATCGTCAATATGTTACACGTCTATATATAATGATTCCTGTTTCATAAGCATCGCTCTTGGCAAAAATCAATCCATGATAAAAGGAAATTTTTTATGCTTGGATATTCAGAAGCTAAATATAGTGCATAAATGTTTTGGAAATGAATTACACAATTAAAAAAAATGTTACATAAGAAAAAAAAATTCAGGTAATTTATGTTTTTTCGTGATGTGCCTTCAAATATGATTTCAGATTACATAAGTGGACAATGATTTATAGTTCTGCTGTCCGAACGTTCTCATTTACAGAATAATTGACAAAGATATATATACATAATTTTTTACTAGAGTTCGAAGCATAAAATAAGATACTAAATGATACACAAAGATAAAAACACGATAAGTGCAAAAAGAAACTCTAAATGTGCGCTTGAGTATGCATGGTGTACGTTTACGATTTAAATTAGTTTGAAGTGCAACAAGTTTGGTTTTTCTTCTTCTTCTAAACACTAAGATAGGAACAGCAAGATTGTATCAGGGCGCTGGTTAGCAGGCCAAAGGTCATCGTAAGGACATGACCGATGGATCTCATTTTACCAGCGCCCGTACATGCTCGCGCAAATCGCAGACCAGCGAGTCAATTTACTGCAAGTTCTGAATCATTGAAAATAAAAAAGAAAAATACCGAACCAAAAGAGGAGGAAAAGGTCAAAGAGTCGCGCAGGCCTCAATCTGACTTTCACCCCCTCTGTGGTCAAATTTTCTATTTGTATTTTGTTTCTAAGTGTTTTTCCGAGTGTGACATGAAGAATGGTTGACCTGAGAAGATCAGGCAGATAACATTTACAATAGTCCTTTTTTATTATTATGATTATTTTCTGAAACTGGAGATGCAAGCACATCTGTTCATTTTATATAGGGAGTATAAAAAGTGGCATGCAAATGAAAAAGTATAAGGATAAAATATATTTTAAAAATTCTTATTTTAAAATTAGAACAAATCTATGGGACAAATCCAGTTCAGAGAGTGAAATCAGAAAACAAAGAACAGTAGGTTTTAAGTTTTTCATTTTTAAATGACAATCTTTTTATTGGCACTAACTGATACTATATTAAATCGGCATGTTATAAAATAGTTTTTTGTATATAGCATAAGTCAGCATTTAATTTCATCCTCTGTATAAATTTACTACAATTAAGAATTGTTTATCAAGTAACTGTAAGGTAAGTTTAAACATTTTACAAAAACGCAATAAAAATGATAATTTATTGCATAAAATACAGGTGAATAATTACAGTGTAGAAAGATCATCAACAGATCGCAGGGTTTTAACAAGGAAAATGTTCGTATAACCTTATCGAACTTGTCCTGGGTTTCATTCAGGTATGTAAAGATTTAAAAAAACAAACTTCAGATTTCGTAATACCATTTTCGACCTGTCACACAAACGTACTTAACCGGTAAAGCAGACAAGTAGTCGTGCATACTTTAGTAAAATCCGTGTATGATTTGTAACACACATAAAACCAACCAAACTTTAAATCAAATATATAATTTAAAAGGACATAAAACTTGGCTTTCAAATTATTCAAATAAATCCATATGGTACAATGTATGTTTAAAAGGTGATGTATATGAATTAACGCAATTAATCATTACATCATATTCATGCGACAGCGGTCGTTGAAAATTCATTAAAATATAGCTTACCTTTTATCACCCCACGCGTTAGAAAAAAAACAGGTTAGAGTCGACATGTTGCCTATTGCAGTGGTTTTACAATCGGCCTACACAGTTTACTAAGCCGCTTTACGTAACTCTCCCAAAAAGTTATGTAATTTGTAAGGGCAAGGTTGTTGTTTTTGCGATCCACTTTCCGAGATAAAACACCGTGTTACATGTTGGTTCAATATTTTGTAGCACGTGACAAACTACGCCAATACGTTACGTATCAATAAACAATGCACATTCAGTCCATAGATTTTTTTTATATAAGAAGTTTTTTCATCACAGTTATACTAATTTGTAAAACATAAGGCACAAATGTACTACTAAACTCTCTCAAACCAACACGAAGATGCTGTTTTGAGGAATGCGCTGTAAGTTCATGTGTAAAAAACACATTTATCGTACAGTAAGTAAACACAATCGTGACCTTAAAACACAGGCCAAAAGTTCAAACAAAAGAAGTTAATTATAATTTAATTCCTCACCTCCTTCGTTCTCAAGCGCCGTATCTGCTTGTCCGGGAGGTGCAACTTCTGATCATTGCTTTCTGAGGTAGAATCTGCCCAAAGTACATATTATGTAATGCGTAAGGGACAAAAAATAACAGATCACGTGGTTTGCACTTGAACCGACGTGACCTTACTAGCCTTAGATTAAGGACAACAAATACAACCGAGGAAACAATTTTTAACAACAAAAAACAAGAAGTGAACAGCAACTGCTGACCGAGGTTAATTTAATATAAAAGATTCCTTTACCTGTCTGAAAGGTCATCTGAGGCAAAGCTGCCATCAGATCTTTTTTGATCCCCTATCGTATCTTTCCCAATTCGGAGCCATGATTTTTCAGCACTGCTAGTATGACCTAGCAATTTTAATGCGTGCGCATACAAATTATATAATGGGCGCGTAACTAATACATCTTAAAAAAAGAAGTAGGTCAATTATTTGGGCATACAAAGGGGGTTGCGTGTCATCTCAGATAGAATGAATTTGTCGAGGCTTGTTTTGTGCTACCCAATTGAAATTTTTAAGATGAATGATAAGGGAAAATTATTCGAGGGGATCGTAAAAGTGAAGCGAGTTCGAGGGTTGACAACAGAAAACTCCGTTCATTCATAAACATACGATGCACATACGCATATTGCAATGATTTAATATTAGAGTTCCTTGCATGAAAGGGGATACGTAAACATTACCTCGAAACATTAAATTCTAAAACTATCTAATTTATTTAAAAATATACTTTCCAGTCCAATTTCAATAGCTCTTTTTAAACAATATCATTTATATCTTATCAAAATAACTCACAAGATCTTTTGCACATGATAGGACTTGTGCCATTTTTTATTCCAGCTGTCGTGGAATTTTTTTTCTTTTGGTTAGGTCAAGCAGAGGGTAACAATCTTTTCGCCCTAAGTTCCCCGCTGACCCCAGTACTGGACATGAACTTCTTCCATTCATGCGTTTTACAGAAACAGATCAATATCATTTCTCCTTGGCAACGCAGACTTGGTCTTAATATTTTACAGTTAATATGTCTAAGTAAAACCTTCATTAAATGAATAATTTTTTATCCTTAAGAAAAATATTTCGCCAAAGTCCAAACACTACGTTTGAGTGATTCTAATTTAATTCCTCGGACTCGCGATGACCCCGTGCTGCATCTGGAAATGTTGCTATCAGAGAGATTATGGGTTGAATGTTTGTCGATGTAATCGCCAAATCGATAAACTTTTTTTACTTGTTTATTCTTTCCCTGCGAGAAAAGAGAAAAATTGCGGTCGATTGAGGTCGCACTATATAACTATGGAATGCATGGCGTTGACTGCAGTTGTATCGATAACAAGTGCGCAGGCGCAGTGATATTATCATAACTCAAGGACCTCACCTAAGATTCACCCCGAATGACCGCTAGTAAACATTTAAAATACATTCTGTGCACAATTGATATAAACAGACACGAAAGCGGAACGTTAAAAAACCTATTCTGTAGGAAAATTTAGTTAAGGATTTTGTATCAAAAAATGTTTTAAAGAAAAAAATTGAATTTTTTTACGTTTACAATGAAATCATTTTAGATTGTGTTTAAATGAAAGTAAAAAATAGATTTTCAGTAGTCTTTTACCCTGCTCCACTGCACAATCGAGATCGCCTTAAGTAACAGAGTCGGAGACACTGAAATGTGATTAAATCTGTGAAATCAGCAATAATTTTAGTTTTGATTTACAATATCCTTGTCTGATTATTTCATCAAACTTATACCTGCCACACTTTTGCCGAACAGTATCTGCTTTTGAAAAAAAAATCTATAGACATTTAAATCAAACAAACATCTATTAAAATTTCTCAGTTTTAAAGGATACCAAAACTTACTTAGATGGGAAGCAAAATTAAGATGCAATCAAAATCTATGTAGTCTTTGGAGACCAATCTGTTGGAAATTCGAAAATTAATTATATTTGCATGACGTTTTTTTTATGACAATTGTATCTATCTTCTGTTATGTTCTGTGGGAATGTTGTAAGTGAATCCATTTCTATTGATCTGCACCTTTCTTCAAATCAATCGTAGCTACTTTGATCTAAAAATACGATTGAATAGAACCTATCTTTAATCAAATCGAAGATGCTTATTCAATTAAAGATATATGTCTATTCCGACTAAACAAAGGTTTAATTTTTGTAAGAAAACCATTCTTCATGATAAATTAAAGAGCATCTTTTTGACATCATAAACAACTGCTTCCTCAATAAACTTTTCATATTTTTTGATGACCATGTACAAAATAACTTTGTTAAATATCTTTCTGATTCTACATACAAGTACACTGAAGTTGATATTAAAAAGATGCTGGAGTTCCTCACTGGCATTAATGTATCTATGTAGCTTTTGGAGACCAATCTGTTGGAATTTCGATGGACACTAATTGTCCTCCTTTATTAGCCGACCTGTTTTATATACATATAAAGCAGAATTTATTCAAAAACTTCTACACTATATGAAGAAAAACTTTGCTGTGGTCGACATTTTAGATATATTTGGCGACGTTTTATCAATTAACAATAGTAACTTTCATTCATATGTCGACTCGATATATTCCAGTGAACTCGAAATAAAAGACACTACAGAGTATGCCACATCTGTTTCATATTTGGTTCTTTTACTGACTGTAGAGATAATGGCCAACTAATAACTAAATTGTATGACAAACGGGATGACCTTAACTTTCCATTTGTCAACTTATTTTATTCATGCAATAATATTCCAACATCACCTGCATATGATGTTTATGTAACTCAACTGATTTGATACACAAGAGCATGCTATGGGTACGTTCAATTTTTAAACCGAGGCAAGCAACTGACAAATAAACTGGTGTAACAAGGATTTCAACAACCCCGTTAAAAGTAAGCAAATTTTACGGTCGTTATATGACCTTGTTTGCAAAAATAACCCATTTATCTGACGTGTTTCATACCAAATGTTATGTCATTGCTTTTATACTAAACTAGATGAAATCCCATGCAAGCGCGGGGAATTTAATTTTTACCACTGCTGACGAAATAATTCTAATAATATATCTTATAGTTTGAATTAGTTTCTAGTGACAATTACAGGCTCATAGCTGGAAGGAATACTTTGTTCAAAATCCGGCAGTTAGATTACATACGCCCCCTTCCCCCTTCTTTTTTTAAACTTGAAAAATTTCAATTTCATTAATTGCAGGCCCGTAGGAAGCAAATTCAGTTGGGGGGGGGGGGGCACAGCCATACATTTTTCAATTGACAGAAGAGGGGGCACTACCAAAAATTTCCTGATAAGCAAAAAAAGGTCATCAACTACCAAAAATTCCTTGAGAAGCAAAAGAAAAAAAAGGGGCACCAGGCGTTTTTATTGAGGGGCACAAGCACATAGTACAGGGTCTATGTTTACTATAGTAATCTATATATCGTCAAAATTATTGGGGGCATGACCCCCCGTGCCCCCCCCCCCCCCGGTTCCTACGGCCATGAATTTACTATCACTTTACATGTTAGCAACTTTATTATGATATCTGTTGTACTATGTTATTCATATCGTACTACGGGTGCTAATTAATTGACGTTTTTGCCAAACATGTTAGCACCTTTATTGTGATATCTGCTAATTGTGCTGTGTTGTTAGATATTATACTTCGGGTGCTCTGTTTCCATTAAAGAAGCAAATGTGATAATTTATTTTACTGAATTTGTCAGCACATTTTTGGTTTGAAATTAGCTTTTCACTTCTTATGTATATTGATCTAGTATTTAATACAAAAAAAACCTGTATGTAGAAAAACCCACTAAAATGTACTGTTTTAAGCACTTTTTTAAAAATGCAGTTTTATTAAAGTGTGAAAACTTAAAATGCACCACTTTTACTTCATATATAAAAACAATAGCATATTCATTAATTAACATTTTCTCTTTAGCAAGTTTATAACTATTGTAGATCGGGTTCCTTCCTTGATGCTCTCATTAGCTAGTGCACACATATTACTGGGAAATTTATTAGCACAACTTACTTAAAGTATTTCGATATACTTGTATAAATATTTTCATCACTCATAGTGGTAACAACTGCTTTACCATTATTTAATGCCCATTCAAATCAATTTTTTTTTCGTATTCATGTAGTGATAATCGCCTCGTTTTCCTTTTAATATCGGGTTTGATGCCATCTGAACGTTCTAGAAATTTCCATCAAGATTAAGATCGATGATTAACGAAAACGATTTGCACATTTTGTTTTTTAATCAGTCATCACAACTTATGTCTTCTATATCAGTTAAATCAAGTTTTGATTGAACAAATCATTAAAGATGTATGAATTGCTTGATGTTAGTTTCATTAAAAATTGTCAGCAGCTTAGATCTGCCACCCGTAACCACCACCGTACTCTCATTTTTGCTATTTCACGGCTGTTTAAAGAAAATGAATGTCGACTTTAACTTAAATTTACAATAATTACTATGCAAGTGAAATCTAAATTGCTTCCTACGAGCCTGCATAGAGCTAACATAGGTCAATGGGGAATGCTTACTCCTCCTAGGCACCTGATCCCACCTCGGGTGTTTCAAGGGATCCGGTTTTTTTGCTCCGTTCAAGATTCGTTTTGATTAATGGTTTATAAGATACATGTGTAGGTCACTATTCGTTATCTTCATCTTTTACATTTTACCTGACTTGCCACAGTTTATTCGATTACAGCACCATTAATTTTGTGGATTTCAAATACTTAAATGAATATTATGATATGTTAAGTATTTTTTTTAATGATTTTTATTATTTATTTATTTATTTATTTTTTTTTTTTGGGGGGGGGGGGGGTGTATATGTTTCATTTAAAGTTTTGTAGAAATCTCAGTGTCAAATCTTCTTCAGATATGTAAGGAAAATGACGAAAATTTCGTCAAAGTCAGTGTTTTTATTGGACAATTTTTTCTTCTAAAAAACAATGTGCTCATCTTCAGATTTGGATTCATCTAATGATAATTCAAAAAATAAAGACACTATCAATATAATAAAATTTTAGGGAAACCAGAATTCAGAATTGAGATATTTATTGCTAAAAAAAAAAAATAGGTATTAGGGGTGTAGGGTATAGGGAGCTCTGGGTTGAGGTAGGATCCTTGATGTCTGTCATGCTGCTCCCTGTAGAGTGAATGGGCATAACCGGTCCTCATCAATCCCAGGGTTGTCCCTAAGACCCGGGGTTTGAGGAATTTTAACGCCTATAATGACGTTATCCCTCGGTTATTCTGGGATCCCCCCCCCCCTCCAACCCCCTGCTAGGGGTTGAACCCTACTCACCCTTCAAATCTTTTAATGTCCCCCGCGATTTCAATTCTTAGGGACAACCCTCCAAGCGCCAAACCCTTGAACACCCCTTCAGCTAAACCACGTGAGGGGGTGTTGTTGACACTGCACTACTAGAAGGGCGGAGGAGATGCATTAGCGGTCGACGACCAGAGCGGAAGAGCTTCCAGATAAGTTCAACGACCAAGTGTCCAGGGGCAAGGCAAGCCTCCAGATTTCGGGGACTTCAGCTTTGGCTGACGGCCTGGAGAGGGATGGGCGCCGCCAAGTCACATTGCCCTAGACACGCCATGATGTAGACAACCATAACCGAATTCATACCAGCTCGGTCGTTGCCCGGACCGAGGACCGCGCCTACCGCGATAGACCAGAGCGGAGATGATAAGTGCTCTACTGGTGCCCAAAAATAAGAGTATTATACAAGATTAAGAGGTGGTTCATGAGTTGTATAGATATCACTGGAATCTTGTGGGTCTATGTGAGATGCGATGGAAATGAAAGGTGAAAGAACAACAGTGAACGAATTCGAACACAAGGAGCAACAGAGAACGGGGTGATAGACACGAAGGAGTGGGTTTCCTTGTACACAAAGACACCGTCAACACAGTCATGCCGCCCGGTCTCTAGTCGACTGATATCCATCGCAAAAAGGCGGCACCATTTAACATCACGATTATACAATCATATGCCCCTACAACTGATCACAGGGATGAAGATGTGGAGGATTTCTTCAACCAACTGCAAGAAATCATTGATGAAATCATTGAAGAAAGACATCTTAATGGTACGATGTGACTGGAATGCTGAGGTTGGAAAAGATCCTCAAGCAATCTGGAATGGCACTTATGGACCATCGTGCAACCCTATGACAAATGAAAGAGGCCATCGACTGCTTGAGTTCGCTGCCACCAACAAGCCCGTGTTAGCAAACAAGCTTGGATTGCACAAGCCGTCAATAAAATCAAAATTGAAGTTTCACGTTAATGCTATGATGCACACTTAAAGTCATATATGGCGTATTTTTTATAAGTTCAGGCTAACTAAAATCAAAAAGATCTTTTTATTTGTTTTATTACTTTATATAAAGAGGGCTTTCCTGTAAATTTCACAATTTAAATCAATCACGTTTCAAAGATATTAGATATTAGAAATTTAAAACAATAACCGATTTATTTACCGACTCCGCAATTAAATAACAGACACAGTTTAAAGTCAATTTATCTATTGAAACATGAGGTTATTCAAGTTCAAAATCGGCGAAAATTTTAATTTGAACGTAAATAAGATACATGTATATCATGTTTATCTACACTCAATTTCGTATTTTTATGTTTGAGCTCAGATACGCCATGTATATCTTTAAAACAAACAATATATGAGGTTTCATATTATTATAGCTTAAGAAGTATGTCCCTGGCTTTTGGGAAGTAGATTTTGCTCCTTTCAATTAATTTCAATTTCCTTTTTGCTCTACTGGAGTTTCACGAAATTGTAACTTGTATAAACAAATTATGGTGAGATATTTCTGCCCCAAGACGTCAGTTATTGTTCTAAAGATTGTGAAGACAAACAAGATAATAAGGTGTATTAACAGCATTAATATGTCAACGTGCATCATTATGTTGACATACAAGAAAAATGTAATCGGATACGTAGATCTAGAATTTTCATAAAATATCAAATAGATGACATCCAGTATCAAAAATGTGACATTCAAATTGCGAGATGCTACGTACAAGTATTTTTCCAATAAGCAACTTATTTTTGTATTCTTTCCAGTACTCCGAAGTTTATATTAAAAAGATGCATGAGTTTCTGTTTTTGACAATATCTATGCAAGTCTTCCAACGATCTATCGGAATTCCCATGATAACTTATTGCGCTCCGTTATAAGCAGACCTATTTTTGTATTCATATGAAGCAGAATTTATTCAAGAATTTCTACATGAAAAGAAGTACCTTGCTTTGGCCTTTAATTCAACATTTAGATATATTGACAAAGTTTTATCTATTTATTCTATTCATGTACATTCCAACGTTGATTCCATATACCCCTTTGAACTCGAAATAAAAGGTACCACAGAGTCTGATACATCTGTTTCATATTTGGATATTTTACTATATAGAAAAAGACGTTTATGGTAACCAACATGTAACAATAAAACTTTATGATGAACGTGATGACATCAACTTTTCTATCCTCAACTTTCCTTATCTATAACTATATACCATTATCACCTGCATAAAGAGTTTATATCTCCCAGTTGATTCGATACTCAAGAGCATGCTCTACATCTACATACGAGCAATTTCTGAAACGAGGCAAGCTATTGAGAATTCTACTACAGTGTTATCCTGCAACATTCACGAAAACGCGGACTTTATTTCTTAATTATGTTGATGAAAAAAGGATATCAACAGTCTCGTTTAAAGTCAGCATTTTGGAAATTCTATGGTTGATACAATGACCTTGTCAATGAATACAATCTTATCAATAAGTCGAATGTTGGAATTGTTAAACCATTATTTTCACACTGAATTGTCTACGGATTTTTTCGTTTATCCGATCATGACAAGGAGCACACATTGGATACATTTTACGTATGAACAATAGTTCATTAGTAATTTATTTATAATTTTATTTATAAATTAGTAATTCATTTATAATTTTAACACCGTGACAAAGAGTCAATTGCTATTATTTACAATTTATCTTGGGGGGGGGGGGGGTTAGAAAAAAAATCAGGCTTTAAAACACCAGATTTTTCAAATACTCTTGGAAATCGATAAATGACCCTTAAATCTTTCTTAACCTGTTTCCTTACATTTCTAAAGAGATAAACACTAGTTTTACCAAAATTATAGAGTTATCTCTTCCTTTTCCCAAATAAGTCATGTTTTATAGAAATCACATAAATATCTAAAGAAATATGAAAAATTATCCTAATATGTTAATTTTTGAAAATTGACTTGGAGGTAGGCGGCGGAATAATACTATCATTCGCAGTTCTTTCCCTTATCTGATATTATTTCTCTCGTATGTCAACAAAGTCATGTTGCAAACTGACAAATACATGTATTTTGCATGTTGACATAACTATCTTCCCAAACAAAAAAAAATTACCATAGTTAACAATATTTTACCGTAATAACTATAGTTTATTATAGTAAATAAAAAGTTTTTTCTTTAGTAAATCAAAGCTTTTACTATAGCAAGTCAAAGTATTTTTACTATGGATTTCAGACTGTTATATTTTATGTTATACAATCCAAACATGCACATTTATTATATTAAATGGAACTATTACTTGTATATTCACACATTATTTCCAACTTTTACATCACTGTTTTTAAAGAAATTTTAAGCTTTGAAATCTCAAAAAAAGTTCTAGAGTAAAGTTTCGTAGTAAATCAAAGTATCATAATATATGTTACATTTTTAAATCTATATATTTTTTTACCTATCATATTTCTTATACAAACCATATATCATTTTAAACATCAAATCCTGCATTTTTATTCCATGTGAAAAAAGTGAAGGAAATCATAGCATTATTTTTTTTAATTGTGGCATAAACGCCGATGTCTTAATTTAGATATTTTTCGAAATGGATACAACTTATCAACACATTGCTGAATTTATAAAGGTGTTTTATCAATACAAATTGCCAAAATTCATTCATAAGTTGGTGAAGAAAAATATTCCAAAAGAACAGTAGCTTTCTAAGATGTATTTTTTTTTCAGAATGTTTCATGAAGTAACAACGTTTAATAGGACAGGGACGGGAAATATGCGAGAAATGACACAATAATCCAAGAAGGCTAATGACTTCACAAACCAAAGATTTTCCTTTTAAAGCGGGGACTATATATAAATAATGTAGCAAACTCTTAGAAAAGTGCCAGATACATGTAGATGTTTTCTGAATTTGATGCTGGCAATATCAGCATTTTCAGTGTGTATTGAGCTTTAAAATATTATATGAAGTTATCAATATACAAATTCTCAATAATGCAACACCACAAAGGAAGGGTTTAACCCCTGCAATCGCCAGAGCTCAATCTTTGGACTTTTTTCCTGGGGGTTTCTGAAGAACAGCTGGTCTACAATCCTAAATCCCAGTTACTGAATGAGCTTAAAACTTCAAATGTGGACTTTCTCATCAAATATGTGTGACAATGGTTATAAAAATTTCCAGAAGCAACTTTGTTTTGTAGAAGAAAAAGACGGCGATTATTAAGAACATGTTCTGTGAGAATTTGACGTTGAAATTCAATGTAACAAAAATGACGTAATTTAGAAATTTAACTTATTTTCATTAATGGTTGAGATTTTGTCCATTGTTTAATATTTTGGTTCGTAATTTACATATAATTAATCTAATGGACACATGAATTAAATTGACGAAAACACTTGTCTGAATCTTTTTCATATGTTTGTCAAATTGTAGATTCAAAAGGTAACATATATTTTGAAACACCCTGTAAATTTTTGTTTAGGTTGCGTGTTGTATATTTATTTTTTATATACAATATGTAATTGTTACAATGTAGGCCTTTGTTTTTATACTGAATTTGACTATACGGAATGTTCCGTCTACCTGATCAATACACAGAGCTCAGGGCAGGTGGGACCGATCAAAAGGGGATGCTTACTCCTCCTAGGCACGTGATCTTACCTCTTAAATTTCCAGAAGTCCGTGCTGTTTGCCCTCTTAACAGATTTGTATTATTAAGAGAGAGAGAGAGAGAGAGAGAGAGAGAGATCTGCTCGTTATCTTCATTTTCTTCACTTTAGAAAAATTATTTGCATAATAATAATATACCATAATATGACACAATAAAACAATTGTTACGGTGGTTCTGTACCCAGTATAAATGGGTTCGAAACATTCATAACAGCAACTGATGGACATTAAAGAAATATTTTTCAACATGCTTTTAAAAAAAACTCTCAGCAATGTCAAATACTGACACATGAAAATGAACTTGTCCTCGAATTTTTCTATGGATAAGAATATTTTCGAGACATTCAAATTTAATATACAAAATAGAGTGCAAACACGTAATTAAACCATGTGTAATCTTTTTTTTTTTTTTTTTGGCTTGAGTTATTATAAACGAAAAAAAAAATAGGTTGCCCTCGTCAATCTGGGTCATTTTTAATTTTTTTTAACAGTCTTCAAGAAGTTGTTTTATTTGACAAAATGTCATTTTACAAAAAGGGATTCCTATAAAAAAAAATTACATGTTAACATATTCTCGTGCTATAAACTTTGCACCAAAAAAAAAATGAAGTTGAAAATTTATAAGTGGTAATCTAACAACAAAGCTTTATGATAAACTTGATGACTTTAACTTTTCAATCGTCAACTTCCCTTACTTATGCAGCAATATACCCTCATCACCTGCATATGGGGTTTATACAAGATTTTATTAGTCCAATTTGGGCCCCTGGAGCAAAAAAGAAATACCAACATGAAACAAAAGAAGGAGGAAGATCCAAATGAAAGAACAAACCTGATCTTTAATAAAATGAGCAGTGCTTAACTGTATAATCATTGATAAATGCATCTACAAGAGATATACTGAATATACATGTACATATTAATTGTATATGTTATAATAATATATAGTCAAGTAATTGGAAAGATACATATACGCATATCAAAGAGCAGAAGAAATGATATATTGCCATACATATATTACATCCCCAAATATATTTAAATTTTTCAGATTATCAAGGATTTTCAGGGTCTTTATTAGTCATGCGACAGTGAAATTATTAATATATGATACTATCATATGATTTTTTGAAAAATAAAATATCATTCCTTCCTTTGTTTTTCTTTACCGTTAATAATATAATCAACCTAATTTTCAGATACATTTATTATTATATTATTATATATTGAATTAACGGTTGGAGATATATTCCGCCCTCGTCGAAATTTTTGATCAGTCATCTTATTATTGTCAGTTAATACTATTTTTCTCTTCAAGTTACATGTGTTATACGAGAGTTGATCCGAAAGTAATATTAGTGCTATAAAAATCTTGAATATTGAAAGCCATCAACATTTTTTTTTTTACTAATACTTTATTTTAATTGTTTCCTGAAAATTTCATCCAGATATATTTATTACTAAATTAAACATGTAATTATAAACGCGATGTTTGGTTAGGAATGTTTTTACGATTTAAATTTCCGTTTTTCACCAAATCTTTGAATTCTCTCACAGTCGTTTCTATTTTAAATGCCTTTAAGTAATCACCACACCCAAATCTCGATTGTTACAACTCAACTTCCTCTTGGAAACACATTTTTATATTTGTAAAGTTAATTATTTCCCTGGGAAAAAATGTCTATTCTTGACTAAGCGTCACAATTTTATGTCAGAATTTTTTTTATTTTTATTTATTTATTTATCTATTATTATTATTATTTATTTATTTATTTATCTATTTATTATTATTATTTATTTATTTATTTATTTATTTATTTATTTGCTACAAATAGAAAATCATTATAAAGACCACGGGGCCACGGAAATTACAAACTTAACATATGTAAAATACGTAATATGAAATGTGTTTTTTTTTTTCTAGCGTTTCCGAGAGGACGTTAAATTGTTAAAAGATGGATGAGGTGAAAAGATAGACAGAGACGAGAAAGAACATAAAGTAAGTAATATCAGATAATCTTTTACATCACATGCTCTTAAATTCAGAAATAACAAAAGTTTTCCATAGTTTACTGTAAAAGACTATTGTTTTTAAAATAAAGTTAACTATAGTAATTTTTATGGGATTTCAAATCTTATAATCTCTAATATTCGATAATAATAATCATGTAAAATCTAAAAATAATATGTAAATACATACAGGTAATATTTTCATTCAATATAAAATTGTGCATATATGAATTTGAGAATATAATATATTACAATTTGAAATCCATAGTAAAAATACTTTGACTTACTATAGTAAAAACTTTGAAACTATAGTAAACTATAGCTAATTATAGTAAAATACAGTTAAATAGAGTTTTTGTTGTTGTTGTTGTTGTGAAAGGCCATGTAAATTATAAACTTTATATATGTAAATGATGTAATATGAAATTCGTTTTTAAAAGATTTTACAGTATTTCCGAGAGGACGTTAAATTGGTTAAAAAAAATGGACGAAGTAAAAATATAGACAGAGGCCACACATAGAGTTTGGGAGATCAGATAATTAATCTTTTGCGTCAGATGCTTTTGAATTCGAAGCTGCACAAAAAATCCACGCACAAAAGAGTGGTGTCCGTGAGATATAGGCCTAAAAATGACCTTTGGAAGGGAACAGTTCAAGTAATTTTAACAAAACAGATTAATTAATTAACTGTTTGTTTCTGTACGTCCCCTACAAGCTTTTTTCACTTAAAAATGAGATGTGTGAGCGCAAGTTGAAGATTAATAGAAATCCGTGTAAGAGGCGTCGTAAGTTTGTGGAGGGAACGGAAATGAAATCCGCGCATAGGTTGTCGTGCGGCATAGGACCTAACCTTGTGTTACATGCAAGAAAGAATTTTTTCAGACAATGATCAAAATGGAAAGGTGTTAGTATATGAATCTTCTTAGTATATATTTTTTTGTTTCCTAATGTTAAAAGATTTTATAGCATTTAAATACATTACAGTCGGATCAACCATCGCAATATGTCATGTCTTCAAATAACTTTCTTTTTTCCCACTTATTCCTGTTTTCTTATTTCATTTTCTTCTTCATTCTTTCGATTTCTGGGAACTTTGAGATTTGAATGCTTCTCATAAAAAAACTCTCTTTATCAAATTCAATTATTTCCCTCTTCAGTTGACATCATTTAAACTTAGGTATTATACATGGATTGTGTAGACTTGATTATAATATAAATTCTTCATCGTTTGATAAAATGATACATTGAATTTGCACAATCCACTGGCCCTTTTCACAAAAATCTTCGGACCAAGGTTAATAATGTGACAACTCTGTAATCTTTGCTTTAATAAAAATTAGGGATGGCAACGAATATTCGAATATTCATTCGATGAGTTGATATTCGAATATGAATTTAAGATTCGAATATTCGGTGTTTTTCAGATTTCATAAAAAGAAGTACTGTGATTAATAAATTTTGATTAGAACAGTGCTGGGATTATTCCTGTTTAATTTATTAGCGATCAATTTCGATCGCCTGATTTCTTTCACTACTTTCTTATCTTATAGATCTACTAAATTACATGTCTTTGTTTTGAGTAAGGTGTTAAAGAATTGACAATAATGCTTTAAGTATAATACAAAACGTACTTTCATAGTTTTTTAGTTAGATATGATCGGATCTAGAATCGAGGACAACAAAATGAAATCTTAGAATGTCTAAAAGGCGTGAAGAGTATAAATTAATTGATTATTGAATGGATGTCCGATAGAATTAGTCTGTAATTAATATTGTAATGGGCTTAATTTCAGAATAAATGTGTAAATTACTTGATTATCTCAGGTTGTACATAATCCTGAATTTTATATTCATTAATATCGGGAAATTAGTTAATTACCTAGGAAAATTGTCTATGGAAATATTTGTTTATATTTTAAAAACATTGTATCAAAGATTATAATTATGTCTCTTATTAGACAGATAATTGTAATTTATTACACATATTGAAATCTGAACAGTATACCGTTACGACTATCTTGCCTTTTGTAACATGACTGGTTCCTCAGCTGGAGCTACTATAAATACACATGTTTCATTTGTTAAAATGATACTTTTCTACATTTAAATCACAATTATTTATTTCAAACATTGACAAATATGAAATGAAATTTCTTACTGTACACCTACAAAAGTCTTCATACAATTTTACTTCCAATATAAGTATACCTACGGTTAACCTTTCATGATGCATATTTAAAATAAAATAGATTTTATGTATTTTATCGAATATTCGAATATATTCGAATATTTTCATTGAATATTCGAGTATGAATTATTGACGAAATTGACATCCCTAATAAAAATATTTATGATTTCTAAAATATTATTTACAATGAAATATGGAGACAAATGTAATGGGTATACAAGAATTTTTTGTGATCTACTCCAGCTTATCAAGAATTTTGGTGATCTACTCTAGCTTATAAACTTTTTGGAGAATGGGAATTTTTTTGTCGTAATCGTTAGATTTTTGTGAAAAGGGCCATTATCTTAAATAACCTCACATTTGTTAGAATGATTACACTGGAGTTTTTTTTTTAATTGATCGTAATTTCATATATCCTTTCTAAAGATTATGCTCTGTCTATATTGTTACAAATATTAGAAAATTAAAACATTGTATCTTATACAAGGTAACCATAACAACACAACTGAAAAAGAATTAAATGCCGATACATACAAATGTGTCCTGATACAGGTTTACTTGTTTATTAAGTTTTCATTAAACTCAGTCAATACTGTAGCATTTGGGGGGGGGGGGGGGGAATAACACATTCATTGTAAAACTGCGTTCTCGTGTTGGTTTTTTTTTTTTTTTTTTTTTTTTTTTTTTTCAAAAACCTAAGTATGGAACTTCTGATGCTTAATGGCAAAGGTTTAAATGTAAAAAAAAATTTGTTAATCGAGATATTATTTACCAAGCACACGTTCACTTCTTCCGAAATGGTAACGTGTCGAATGGAATGGAATAAGTCTGTATTGGTATAATAAAATAAAAGAAAGTTTTGTTGTTTTTTTTTTTAAATCATTATCTTGCAGGAAAAAATGAAAATGGATAAAATGGATTGAAAACTACAATTTCGAGGCACAAATTAAATTATTAAGATTGGATAGGATAAAAAGAATATTCATTAATTTGAACCAAAACAGAGGAGCATAATTCAATCTTATTTACATAAGATAGATTTAAGTAATTTTTTTTTATTACACGAGGTTGTATAATTCTTAACATACCTTTTTTTTTTAAACGTTACTAAAATTTTATCAAAACATTTTTGTTTTAACAAAAGCAGCAACTATGAAATAATAATAAAAAAAATTATATCATACCTATTATCTTTCAAGAAACTTTGTGGTTTAATGATGGCATTTAAAAAATATTAATACTGAAACAGTGTTCTTTGGGAAAATTTGTATTGTTTTAATATTTTTATTGGAAAATCCAGATGATTCATGAGAAATTCAGTAAATAGTAAATTTTATATATATATATATATATATATATATATATATATATATATATATATATATATATATATATATATATATATATATATATATATATATATGACTGTTTTAGAAATGCAATTCCATATCATATCATTCCATATCGGAAACTTTCATTCATTCAATCTTTATTTCCCCTTTCGGAGAGTTCATGATACATACAAATTAATTATTATTACAGTGCATAACAAAAGTCAACAGAGAATAAGTAAAGTAGGTGAATATAAGATATACAGATGACCAAAAAAAAAACAAAAACGAGAGAGAATGAGGAAAAAAAATAACCACACTTTTAAAGGACATTTTCAACATTTTGAGTAGGAAGTCATTCCAACTCGAAATTAATGATAAATTGATAACTATTAGTTTTAATTTCACATCAAAAATATCCTACAAAGTTTTTCATTGAATTATATTAAAGACTAGAAATATGATTATGAAGTAGGAAGAAAATTCCAACAATTAGATTCTTCATCTCTCATTTAAAAATCTGCAGATTAATCGAAAATTCCATCATTTTCTAACAGTTCATATAATTTCTGACCTTTTACGAGGTCGACAAAACGGCCATATGAAGAAGCATCAAATGAAAATGACTACACAAAAAAATTCATTTCAAGCAAAGTTTGCAGACTTAATGATTAAAATTATAATTTGAAGTGATTGAAATATAATGGAAACAGTTAAGTTGTTGGAAAGATGAAACTGGTGAAATTTTGCTTAATTTGCAGGTTTTAACATGAAATATAAAAGATCTAATTAGAATACCTCAGATCTCTTCAAATGCTGTAACATCCACTGCTGTCTAATAAGGCCATGGTCGATATATATACATATATATAGATGTACTTATTAAAGATGTTTTGATCGTTTGGGAGCCTATTTCGCCTTTTTACATAACCTTTCCGTTAACATTTACGTATGTAGAGTCATTATGTAAACAACTGGATTACCATGATTGTATGAGGAGGATCATTAAAGAACGTGACAAAGAAAATAACTTAATTGCCATGGCCATAGGAACCGAGAGGGGGGGCGTGCCCCTCCCTCCCCCCCCCCCCCCCAGTAATTTTACCGGTATAAAGATTACTATAGAAAACATAGGTACCCTCAATGAAAACGACTGATTACTTTTTTTTTTCTTTTTTTGTTTGTTTGTTTGTCAAGGAATTTTTTGGTAATTCATAGTGCACCGCCAACTGAAAATGTATTGCTGTGCCCCCCCCCCCCATCTGAAATTGCTTCCTACGGGCCTGTTTGTTCAAAGTTAACATACATTTATCGAATATGTCAAAGTGCCGTATACAGCACCCCGATCGCCTTTAAAGTATTTTCTGGATAATGATCTTCAATTTATACACAAGCAAAAAAATTAAGAAAAACAATGCAGAAATCCGTAAAAATCGCAAATATACTCAATGAAGAGCATGTTAGGGACGTAAAGAGTTCTAAGATGCACAGAATGCATGAAAGGAAAAAAATTGCACAATACATTTATTTAAAAGAAAAAGAAAAATACAGTATAACATAGCAGAATATAGAATAGTGATTTACTATTTATTCAATTCGTTTCTAAACTGGTTTTTCATAAACGCCCACGGCCTTTAGTAAGATTTGTATTTTATTGATCAATTGAACACTCCCTATCCAAAAGCACCATACTTGACAATATCAAATTTTAAAGCTGCATTAATTAGAGGGTGCAGATAGTAACATCAATGCGCATTCACTAATTCCAAATCCATATACCCAAACCTACGCTTTTATTCTTTTGTGAGATCAATACCGACGTATAATATTATAACCCTATTATAACCCTTTACAATTCATGCTACCTCCAAACGTCACCGGTTTGAATTCCACTGTGGAAAGTGGTCCCCTTCGCTTTTGTCCCGTGACGCAGTAGATGCAGTCACAAAAAAGATTCCTCACTGCTGAATGGTCATAAATGCCAAGTACAGGTCTATTTCTGCAGCCTTTCCATCGACAATTGGCGGCGCTCCAGAATGATTGAAATATTATATAATTTTCAACTTCATATTGAAAATTCGACACAATTGCTCAACACCTAAATGAAATGACTTAAAGTGTTGCAATTATTCTGATAATTTTATCTTTATTTTGCTTTTAACCAGAATAGGTAGTTTTTTGTAAAACATCCTAATGGTATATCCTGTTTTTTATCCATTCTTTCATTTTTAAGAACACAATCTTTATAAGCCCCCGCATTTACTACTTAATCAGGAAAGTTCAAACCTAATATAGGTAATCAATGACTAAAGATGAGTCAAAATCCAAGACTTCAGGCTCATTGCTTATATGCCAGTATGATGTATCATTATTTGCAACAAATATGCGATTTAATATTCGTACGAGTATAACAAGAGGCCCTAGGGCCTTTGTGGTCATCTGAGAATAATACAATTTGGAGAATCCATAGAGTATAAAATAAACTGATAGATGAAGCTTTACTGCCCAAAAGCAAGAGAAATAGGATGATCAGGATCAACGATATAATTAGTTTAGTATTCGGTTACAACTCATAAATTAAGTTCTAATCTGTAATTTTTTTATCATTATCACCATACAATCTATTAAATAACTATAAGTGCTTCTGTTTAAACCCCATATTGTAACCTTTCACATTGGCCTCTCTTGATTTTTGAAGAACATTTAATAAGATAAGTTATTTTTGTCTCATTTTTTTTTTTGTCTATTACTTACAAGTCCACCTGATCATTAAATCTATGAAAGTACTCTTTGTATTATACAATAAAAATTCTTGCATAATTCTCTTATTCTATTAACCTTTCCAATACATTACTACTCACTAGTATTTACAGTGATCAATTATCAAAAGTGAATGGCAAAGGGGAATAACCTCTCTCAGTAGAATACAAATTATCAGAGCCCTGGCCAGGACCAGACCATGGTCCAGATGTTCAAAAATCTGGAAAAAATACCTTTCTTTATTAAAACTATTACTCTGTTTGCCTTCGATATGCTCAGGAGCAGAGAAGATTTTCAAAGAATAATGCATTTTTACTACAGATTCAACACACCCTACCCTAACACCATAACCCATAACCCAGGGTCATGAATATCACAAATTTGGAAGAGGTACCCTCATGATAACTATGCACTTAGTTGAAGATTTTCAAAGAATTAACACATTTTCAATATATTATCAAAAGAACCCTCCCCCAAGAAACACCAGAACCTCTGACCCTGGTACCACAAGTTTTAAAAATTTTGTAAGAAGCACCCTTGCTCATCATAACTAACTGTTTATCTGCTCAACATTAAAGAGCAGACAGGATTGCTTAATAGAATTAATGGATTTTCAACACATTATAAAGAGCCCCGCCCTTACACCAGAACATCTGAGCCAGAGGCCATGAAATTCACAACTCTGGAAGAAGCACTCTTGCTCATCATAACTATACACTAGTTTCTCTGCTTTATAACCAGCAGCAGAAATGGATATTTTCAACGAAATTATCCTTTTTACTCTGTATAATAAATAGCCCCTCTCCCCCTTTCACCAGAACCCCTGACCCTAGGGCCATGAATTTCAAAATTTTGGGAGAAGCATCCTGGCTTATCATAACCTTGCAATTTGTTTAAATGATACCCAGGAGCAGAGAGGATAATTGTTAAAGAATTAATGCATATCAATTTTCACTATATAATCAATATAACCCCGCCCTAACTCTAAAGCCCCTGACCCTGAGGCAATGAAATTCACAATTTTGGAAGAGACACCCTTGCTCATCTTAACTATATACTTGATGTTTAAATAACACCCAGGAGCAGAGAGGAGATTTTCAAAAAAAATTAATGCATTTTCACTACCCGGTATATAATCAATAGAGCCCTGCCCTAACACCAGAACCCCTGACTCAGGGCCTTTGAAATTCATAGTTTTGGAAGAGGCACCCTTGTTCTACCGGAGTATGTACTTAGTTAGTTTAATGCCCAAGAGAAACGAAAAGATTTTCAAAGAAATAATGCCATTTCACTATATGAGCTATATAGCCCTGCCCTAGCACAAGAACCTCTGCCTCTGTGGCCATGAATTTCACAATTTTGGTAGAGGGCTCAATCACAATTATGCCTACAGTTTGACCTCTTCATGTCCAAGAGTAAAGAAGAAGGTTTTTTAAAAAGATTTTTATCAATTTTGGTGGTTATAGACCAACTTCTCTGGCCCCAGGGGGACAGGTACCATGAAATTCATAATTTCTGTTCCCCTTTACCCATAGATGCTATATGATAAAATTGACTGAAATTGGTTCAGCTGTTTATGAGAAGAAGCTGAAAATGTTCAAAAGTTTACGACCAACGGACGACGTACAACGAACGACGACAGACAAAAACGGACTGCAATAAGTCACCTGAGTGACTCAGATGACCTAAAAATCACCTTCTAAGAATCTGACAATTACAGACTATCCAAAAATATGCTTGTCTGACACAATTTATTTCCTATTTCATAAATTTTAAGGGATGAAAAGGGAAACAATTACATATATGTAAATACACTGTAATGTACATACGTATATAAACAAAGGAAAATTTGATTTCTGCACTTGCTCATTTAGATATTTGTACCAGACGATGCAAACATCCCATTAGAGTAAGGTGTTATTGGCCTTTCCTTACTGAAGAATACCGGTATACTTGTACATGTATAAATAGATCCATGGTGTATAAAATGTTGAAGATAATATTCGTGTTATTCTAGCATCATGCATTTCAAAAAATTTGTCGTACTTATGTAAAATTTGAATAGGATTTTTCCCACTGAGCAGGATATAATTTTAATTTTGTTACTTGTGCATTAAATACTTTTTACCCAGTTGGTCTGCCATGTAATAGTGCTTCAATCACATTACATGCAGAAATGTTCATTCATTTCTTTCTTTATCTGCATGTATTTATTTATTATTTATGTATTTTATTATTCATTATTGAAACTTGTGGTTGTATATCAGTTAGACTATTGGTGCAAAGGTAAATTGAAAAACTCTCTCTCTCTCTCTAAAATAAACATAACAAAATGGTCATTTTAGAATATTATACGAGTTCTTTAATCAATTCTTAAATGAAATATGTAATATTATAGTATTTTAACAGCAGTTTGTAAATTTTCAATCCTATAAAATTCACAAAGTACATGCATGTTTTTTTTATTAATTTTATCAATAATCTTTTGTGACTATCACGAAAATCGTTGAACTGAAATTGTTTACTTGTCCCTTCTGGACACCAAATTAACATATACTGTGGAATCATTAGATTTCGTGGTGGCTCAGTTTTCGTGGAATTCGTGTGTACCTTTCATCCATGAATTAACATCCTCCATATATTAATAAAATATGGATAGAACGTCATATTTCCTTTTGTAGGTATAAGAGAATACACGAAATTACGTCCCCACGAACCTGTTAGATTTACGCAATCGACGAAAATTGGCTCCCGCGAATGATTCCAAAGTATTCACATATTTGCACTATTCTTTAAAGATTTTTGCCTATCTGTAAATCATTATACTTATCTCTAAATGGATTGAAGATAGGTATAATTGAATTAAAAACAGATCTAAACGTATTTAAGATAGGTGTAAATAGTTACACGTATATTTAAATATTAGTACTATAAACAATACAAATTTGTGAACAGGGCATAAAACATGGTTCCCCTGAGATTCCAATTTACACCTATCTATAATTGAATTACATGCATCCTTAATTTGATTTAAGATAGGTTCAACTGAATCATACCTACATGATTTGAAGATAGGTACAACCCAATTAAAGAAAGGTTTTGATTTAAAAAAAAATCTGCAAAGAAATGGAAAATACTATACTAGATATAAATAAATTATGCATAGCTTCAATTCAATTTACACCTGTCTTTAAATCAATTTTGTCTATCTTTATTTCTTGGTAGTTGTACTTGTCTGCTATTATACATATCTTCAAATGAATTGTACCTACCGGTGTCTCCAAATGAATTGAAGATACGTTAATTAAATCTACAATGTGGGGTTAAAATCAAATTTCATAGGTATAAAGAGAAGAACTTTTAATTTCGAATATCTTTAGAACAGCAAAACCGAGTGAAAAACCATGGGCCTCTTGTATTAATTGTGTGAAAGATGTCTGAATTTTGTCCCACTTTAACCTCATTTTTAAAAATTTAAACAAATTTGAATCCACACGGGAAACTATAACGATATCCATTCCTCAACCAAAAACAATAACTCTCAAAATAGTTATTTACTTGATCAAGTCTCACAATGAAGCTTGAAGCTGAATTTTTTCATTCAACAATTTTTATCTCATGCAACTTGAAATGATTCCAGGTTCTTAGAAGACTTAGAAACAGTCTTATAGTAAACATCTGCACTCCATAAAAGTACACAAATCACATTTTTTTGGGAAATCAAATTTCCTTTATTCTTGCCAATATTTAATAAGCATTAAGGAGGAATGCCACGCCAATTTTTTTTTCTCTTAGATCTTTAAGACATCCCTGATAGGTTTAAAAATTATTCACAAATAATGTGTTTTATTTTCATAATTTTTTATTCAAAAAATAAAA
Organism: Saccostrea echinata; assembly: GCF_033153115.1. Lineage (NCBI taxonomy): Eukaryota > Metazoa > Mollusca > Bivalvia > Ostreida > Ostreidae > Saccostrea > Saccostrea echinata. The sequence continues at coordinate 4,752,573 of NW_026889771.1, read as the reverse complement.
ATGTCTATCCAGCCTTTCTTTACATATTTTATTAGACATTCATTTTATGCATTTAAGAACAGTAAATTTTAAACGATAAAACATCTTATATGCAAATTAAACATTTTTTTTAATTTTCTTTGAAAAAAAAATCATATAAAATAATTAAGAGCTAATATTGCTTTTTCATTGCTGAAACCATAGTTTAAAAGGGATCTCTTAGAGATCTATTTAATAAATTCTGGTGTGGTATTCCTCCTTAAATTTAATTGTGTGGTCTGTGATATCTGGCAATGATATCACATGCTTTTTTTCTCTATGCATTATGCAACAATCTGTTACATTATACATTGAGTAGTCAGTTGAACTTAATCAGTTTATAGCAGAACCTACAATTTTTTTTCCAAATGCCTGAATACGTATCAAGCTTTGGGTAATTCTAAATGTATTGGGAATTTATTACAATGCATTACTTTAAATAAAAGTAATGCCAATAATTAATGTGTAATGCTAAAGAATGTGCATTACATGTACAAGTCATGGTAAGATAATATCTGATTTTCTTACCTTGAGTAGTCAGTTGAACTTAATCAGTTTATAGTAGAACCTACAATTTTTTCCAGATGCCTGAATACCTATCAAGCTTTGGGTAATTCTAAATGTATTGGTAATTCATTACAATGCATTACTTTAAATAGAAGTAATGCCAATAATTAATGTGTAATGCTAAAGAATGTGAATTACATGTACATGTCATGGTAAGATAATATCTTATTTTCTTACCTGTACTGTAATGCTGACATTGCATTGCATCATAGTACATTGTATACACTCATTTTCTTAAATTGAAAAATAGATAAAAACTGTTCCTTCGCCAAGCGCTGGCACTTTGAAGTGAAAGTTGTGGGTCCTTCGGATGAGACCTTAAAAACCGAGCCCTCTTGTCACGGTAGGCGTTGGCATAATAAAGAAACCTGAGTGCCGAGTAAAGGTCTAAATTTGAAGCCCTTCACCGGTATATGGTGACGTCTCTATATGAGTGAAAAATTCTTGAACAGGACTTAAAACAACATAATATCAATCAATCTTAGATTGAAAATGAAATTAAAAATGGACACTGTAAAAATTGCTAAAATACAAAGATTTAACTAAATTAATAAAAACTAAGAGATGAAAACTATTAATTTAGCTTTTTTTTTTTTTTTTTTTTTTTTTTTTTTTTTTGTCAGACATTGAAATTTTGATCTCGTTCCTGAATAAAATAGTTGCATGATTTTTTATTTCTATTTCTGAAAACCCAAAAAGTAATGGTGCTGTATAACTTTACTAAAGTAATGGTAATGAAATGCATTACTTTAAGAAAACGTGGTAATAGAAACGGTGATGTAATTTATTTTCCATACAAATATTTGATTCCTTAGTATGTTCTCTACTAACCCTAGAACCATGCATTAAGGACAGATGATACAAACCAAAAATGGATGCCTGGATTGGTATATATTTTTTGGACCTATTTTGATTGTAAATGATGCAAGTAATAAACTTTTAAAATATTAAGAATTTGTAAACTTTCTGTAATGTGTTATAGTGAACTTTGTGTGTTTTTTGTTTGAGCTTGGTTCCCGCTTGGCTAGTGAGGGATGGTAGGGTACTTGAATTCAGTCTCAGTTATTTTGGCCTTAAAGGAAGACAAGTTGTATAAAAAGTTTAGATATTTTATTAACAAGAAACCGCAACTCATATAAAAATCAAAGTAATAATTTAACAAAACATTCTAAAAATAAAAATATTAATAAGTAACAATTATGAACATTTAAACTTTTTCTCTTTTTTACAGAATTCTGTTTCATAATAATTTTACAAAGCAGTTTCAAGTAAACAATTTATTAGCATTACACCGATTCTAAAATGATGAATATACTTAGATATATATTTATACAATAAAACATACGTACCTTAAAGGAAGACAAGTTGTATAAAAAGTTTAGATATTTTATTAACAAGAAACCGCAACTGAGGTTGTCAGGGCGCGCACTGCCGTTTTATACCCCAGAACCGGTTTCCATGACATTTTCACAACTTGTCGACCTTTCCAGCACCCATGTGGATTCATTCGGACAACACGCGACCATTGTTTAATGAGTAAATTAATTAAAATCTCAACTGACATATCTAATTCTTTATGCCTCGGCCGGCTATATTCGTTTGATACGAAATATCTTATATGCCCGAATGATTGAATGTGTTTATGGTTACCGTGCCTGATCTATGTGTTACAGTTTATAAACAAAAGGAATACACATGTCATGTTGACCTTCTTTACAATTGAACCAATTACATGTAAGGATACACCAAAGGCTTTTTTCAAGATTTTCAACAATTTTGAGATTTTGGGCTATGAAAAAGAAGTTAATCACTGCTTCATAATGCATGTAAAATTCTTGGTAATTATGAAATGGTTTTCTAATTATTTAAAAATAATGAAACATAAACACTACCACATGTTAATGTTCCGTTATTGAAGCTTCTGATTTGATCTGTGACTGCCTGCTCGTGAAAGACGCAATAAATCACTGTGACCACTTGGGGAATTCTTCACTAGCCACACAGAATTTATCAGTAATTAAACTACAGGGACTCTAGATTTAGAGAAGGAGATCTAACACATCACTGATGACCATTAAATAGGAGGTGGGGCTTAGCTCTTGCCATTTTGCCGGGAAATCTTTCTGATTCAGAATTGAACCTATTTTACTTAATTAAAAGCATCTAAATACAGAAAAGAACCTCCCATTATTGTGAATATGCATGGGAAATATGGCTAAGTGACAGATATCCCAAGCTGAATCTCCAAGGTGTCATATATTCCTAGCTTTGGCAGATTTTGTTGTGTAATGGGTTTTTGCCCTCTACTGTAAAGTAAGATCAGATAGTGTGTGGTATTATTTCAAAGGATTCAGCTCCCTTATTTATTGACCAATTTCTCTGAAAATTGGATGGGTTGCTTCTCAAATATGTGTTCACAAAACCGTATCTCAGATTTTTGATATCTAGTTTAGTTTTGGAATTATTGAGGGAAATGTTAAATTAGGCCAATAAATTGGTAACATTGAAGTGCAAATGGCTGTAACTTTTGAATTAGAAGATTTATCAAAAATCTGAGATACAGTTTTTAGGTTCAATCTGTAATCTACCTTGAGGCAAAATGACAACTTTGAGGAGATAAATACAAAAAAGTTGATTTAAATAATATTCATGCACTAAAATTTACATTAATATATAAATAATTTTTAAATAAGTTATCAATTAAAGTTTGAATTAGGATAATTAAATAGTAAATTTATCAAGCTTTCAAATGATATATACTTTTGTTATGTTATCTTTGATAATGAAAGAATTACATGCAAATTAAATTCTGGCATTTGGAAACCTTTGGTGTATCCTTAATCTACAGCCTAACTCTGCACTTAAACCACAAACACATACGTGTAGTACAAAATAATGATAAAAATAGAAATAATCAGTGATATAAAATTATTAAGGTTACCGTAAAAAATGAAAATAATACAAAAAATTCTATATTAAATGTTCAAAATTCCACTTTTCTGCATCTCTCCTCATTTTTAGCTGACCTCAACGAAGATAAGCTTATGCTATACCCCCGCCGTCGGAGTTAGCGTCGGCGTTCTGGTCAGAGTTTTAAGATGTAAATCATATACGGTACCAATTTTAATGCACCAGATGCACATTTCGACAAATTATGTCTCTTCAGTGATGCTCAAGCCGAAACGTTGGAAATCCAAAATATTTAAATAATAAAGACTTTGAAGAGCAAGTCCATTCCCAAGTACTATAAGCCCAACTAAGACCAAAGTTGCAATGATAATGCATCTAGAGATGGACACTACCAGAATTGCTTCGGATGCTGCATCTGACCTACATTTTTAAGATGAGTGACCAAATTAAAGTTTTTGGAGCAGGCTCATTCCCAAGTAACTAAAAGCCTTACCTGGACTAAAGTTGCAGATTGTGCATCTAGGGATGGACACTTCCTGACTTGGTTCGGATGCTAGATCTGACCTACATTTTGCAGATGAGTGACCAGGTTAACGTTTTTGGAGCAGGTCCATTCCCAAGTAACTATATGTCCTAACTGAACCAAACTTACCTTGTTAATGCACCTAGGGATGGACAATACCAGACTAGCTTCGGATGCTTGATCTGACCTGCATTTTCCAGTTGAGTGATCAGGCTAATGTTTTTGGAGCAGGTCCACTCCCAAGTAACTATAAACCCTACCTAGACTACATATGCATGGATGATGCATCTAGGGGTATACTTTACCCAACTTGCTTCGAATGCTGGATCTGACCTACATTTGCCAGATAAGTGAATTTTCGCCATATTTTAAGCAATTTAGCATGGATGATGTATATCTAGGGTTGGACACTTCCAGACTTGCTTCACATACATTCTCCAGATGAGTGACCATGGTAATGTTTTTGGTGTAGCTTAAAAATTATATGGCCTGTTATGATCAAACTTGCATCTTAGGATGAACACTTCCAGACTTGCTCCTGATGTTGGAAATGACCGACATGTTTTTGATTAGTAAACAGGTTACAGTTTTGGAGCAGATCCATTTCCAAGTAACTATAACTCCTACATAAACAAAACTTGCATGGATTTTGATCTTGGAAGGCACTACCGGTAGAAAAATATGATGCGAGATAGATTTGCCTTACCTATAGATAACATTCGTCGAGGTGAGCTTCGTAATCTTTGATTATCTATGTTTTGTCGCTTAAAATCACACTATTGTGAAATTTCGAATGCAAAATTAAAATCTATGCGGTTAGACGTATTCATTTTACTCATGTAATAATGACTAAAGTGTTTTTTTTTTGTTTTGTTTTTTTTTTAAAGTTTGTATCATCTGTCCTTAAGCCTGTTTGAATATGTTTAAATCGGTAATGTTTGTGCAATACAGAACAAATCATTTATATTGTGGCCCTGCTGGTCTTGAAGATTCTGAAAGAATTTTCCACCAACAAGGTCCCATATAAAAATTAAAACCCCTATTGTGATGTTTCGGGAGCTATGTTTTGAACAAACTTGAATCTGCATTACCTGGAGGATACTTGCATATTCATGACTGAGCAGAATGTTTTACTTAGACACTTCCATGTAAAACTTTGTTCCCCTATTGTGGCCCAACCATGCCCACCGGTGCCTTCATTTGACCAAATTTGATATGCACCACTTGAAGCAGCTTTCATATTAATTTGAATACCGGTAATCACCCCTGTCTTGTATTTTTAAGGTGATTTTCCTAGACATTCCCCTGTAAAACTTTGATCCCTAAATGTGGACCATCCTATCCCCGGGGGCTATGATTTAAGAAAAACTTGAATTTGATCTACCTGAGGATGCTTGGATGTTCATAGGACTAATCATGGCCCAGCTATTCCTGATTAGAGTTTACCCCCTAGACATTCACAGATAAAACTTTGATCCCCTTTTGAATCTACTCTCTTATTTAAGGTTCGTCTTTTTGGCTTTGTGGTTTTTGAAAAGAAACCCTTTAAAACGATGGATTCCACCGACTTTTCAATATTTTTAATTATCTCCCCATAAAAGGGAAGTGACCCTTCAATTGAAACCATCTGAATTCCATTCACCAAGGGGTACTTTACAGCAAGTTTGGTTGTAATTTGCGCAGTGGTTCCGGAAAAGTTGATGATATGAAAAGTTTACAGTCGACAGACCGAAAGACACTCTTCCAACAGAAATATCAGGTTAACCTTTGGCTTAGGGGCTAAAAAGTCTTAGCGTCTATAGATTTTGTGATTCCAGTATCACCCCAACAGCATCCTTAGTTTCATGCAGGGAGGTCGTGCATGCTCAATGATCCAGTGATAGCTCGCACGTACTTTCGCATGGATTATATTGATGATGCAATTTCTTCGTTACGGGAAAGCTGCTGTTTACGTTTCTATAAAAATGTAAGACATTTTAAAGACGGACAGTGACAAATAAAATGTCAAGAAAATACTACAAATTGAAAAGAATGTAGAGAAATTAATTCCAATGTTGGAGTCCAGAAATGTAAAGGTGGTAATGGTAAAAGCAAAATTGACATTATAACGTGCTAATCATCGAGTAGTATTACCAGCTCGTTTCCTTCATATTATACTATTGTTCAATCATCGAGCAATCTTAATTTTGCAGCCTAGCATTCACTGACTGGCAGTAATGCTAGCCAATTTTAGTATACAGTCTGTATACTTTAAAAAATTAAGATGTTGCCTTTTTTTTTTTTTTTTTTTTTTGATTTGATTTGAGAATCAATTTTGAAAAAATAAGTGTGGCTTAATTGATAACAATATAGCTTGGTAACAATTCACAAAATCTCATGCAACAAAACGTGCAGTCTATTTATTAATTTAATAAATGCAATCTCTCATTGAATATAAAAAGTTTGCAGTGACCACAGTTTAAAGTGACATTAACAATTAAGGGTATTTTCAAAAAATATGATTTAATAAAAACCTTACTTTCCTAAAATAAAATCTTAATGTTATGACTTCTATATCCATCTATATCAAGATTTTACGGAAGCCCGTTGAGGCCAGTTCAGAAAAAAAAATATTTTTTATTGCGTTTAATCGCAATATTCATTGCGTTTAAACATAAAAGATTACGTTTAATCGCAATGTATATTGCGTTTAAACGCAAAACACTTTGCGTTTAATTGCAAAAACAATAATTTTGCGATTAAACGCAATGATTGTTGTGTTCTTTGTACAATCTCGTTTAAAGTCAACATTTGGCAAATTCTTTGGTCGAAACAATGTACAAACCAATATTATTTTGGTTGAATATTGACTAAAGATTGTTAGGTAATATCCGTTTACCCGATCATGACAAATTTTTTAAGGGCACACGGCGGTTGTGACCATTGTTAAGGTTGCTTACTCCTCCTTGGCACCTGATGTTTGTTTACTCTGCTCACACTTTGTATTGTTTCATTGGACTTATTTTACCATGCTTACTGTTCGTTATCTTCACATTTCATGGACAAGCCATTTCATCTGTAATAGAGTTTACTTGTTACTTGGCCATAATTGTCTATCTAAATATGAAACAGATATCATAATGGCAGACTCTTTTTTTTTTTTTTTTTTTTTTTTAGTTCTTATGTATATCGAGTTGACATACAAATGAAAGAAAATGTCGATATGTTGAAGGCCAAAGCAAGTTTTCTTCTCTTACGTAGAAGTTTCGAAATAAATTCTGCTTCATGGGAATATAAAACCAAGAGGCCCAAAGGCGTTACCGATCACCTGAGTATACTACAATTTAGAGGATCCATAGAATATAAAATAAACTGAAAAATGAAATTTTGTTTCTCAAGAGGCAATAAATAGGATGATCATGATCAACGAAATACATGTAATTAGTCTAGTGTTCAGTAACAATTAACTCATAAATTAAGTTCTAATGAATCTAATCTGTCCCCCACTTATCAAATCACCATGCAGACTATAACAAACTATTAGTGCTTCTGTACTATTTTAAACCCATATTATAACCTCTCACATTGGCGTAACTTGGTCTTTAAAGAACATTCAATAAGATTAGTTTGTTTGTTTGTTTGTTTGTTTTTTTTTTTTTTTTGGTCTCATTTTTATTTATCTATTATTTACAAGTCCACCTGATCATTAAAACTATGACAGTTATGGTGGCATATTTCTGTCCCCTTCATGCAAGATAAATTGTTAACATGCGAGAAAAGTATGTCAACATGCAAGATAATTGTGTCTACATGCATAATAATTATGTTCAACATGCAAGTTATCAATCTTTTTAGAGAATCCATAACCAACATTAAAATTAGACTCTCTAAAAAGATTGGTAACTTGCATCGAACACAGGGCAAACTGCTGTAGTTGACATCAATTTTCAACAGGGTCAATTTTTAAACATGTTGTAAAGTGCCGAGAAAGAAAAAATAACAGACAGTTAAAAATTTACCCCGGGTATAATAAAGAGTGCAAGAAAAATGCCTATGGTGCAAAAAACATGAATGTGAAAAATTAAATCTCAATTATAACAAATTTCCTTTGATATTTCATCTAACATTAAAGTATACTTCATGTAAAATCTCCACAATTTGCAAAAATCTCACAAAGATTGAAATTATTTGCCAATGAAATAGCATACACACACTAAAGAGAGCAAAAAAGACCATTTTCTCACACTATTACAAAACAATTTTTCGATATGAGTGGGTCTTCGCACCATTTTTTTTTGAAAGATTATCATCAAAGTTTGTGTAAAATTATAAATTTTTTTGCTTAACATAAAAATAAACTTTTATGACACAACAATGGCATCTTTCCGAGAAATACTTCAGTCCATTTAATCAAGGGCCATATCACAAACATGATTTAAAAGCCAGAAATCATCAGGAGTTGTGTAGCGTAGAGGTTAGCGTGTTAGTCTCAAAGGAAAAGGATACTCAGGATTTTATTCTGCTAGGGTTCGAACCTCACCCATACCACATTATTTTTTAATAACAATAAATTTTCTAAAAAATTTTCCTCAGAAAAGTTTTATCATTAATTTCATAAATTTCAATAATGAGAACTCTACTCTAAATACTAAATTCACAAAGTGAATATGATTTTTATGTATCTGAAGCTACAGGCATTCTGCACACCTTGTTCACCCATCTCCTTTCAGAACCTTTGGTCTCAATTTTTAATGTTGAAAAACCACTCCCTGATCAACATCAACATTAAAATATGAAACCGACTGTGCGAAAATTCTTCCGTACACCAGGTACTCAAAATATGGGTATTTGAATAGTCTTTTTTTTTTTAATAATTATCAAAATGAGTTAATTAAGAATTATTTGAATTATGGTCTTATTTTAAAGTGTGCAAATTTTGAAATTTCTACCTTGCAGTATATCCATTATATCATGTCAGTCCACAAACTTTTTAATCACCCCTCATAGGCCAGATTCAGCATCAAAAGCAAGTCTAATAAGTCTAAATACCTTAATGTATCATGCTTGCAAGTTTAGTCAAGGTACAGGTTATACCGTAGTTATTTGGAAATGAACCTGCTCAAAAACCTTAAACCTGTATCACTCATCCAGAAAATGTAGGTCAGACTCAGCATCCTAAGCAAGTCTGGTAGCTTAATTTCATCCTTACATGAATCATCCATGCAAGTTTGGTCCAGGTATGACTTAAAGTTACTTGGGAATGGGCCTGCTCCAAAAATATAAACTACTCATCAGGAAAATGTAGATCTGATACAGCATCCAAAGCATTCTGGTAGTAAGCATCCCTAGATGCAGAATACATTCAAGTTTGGGCTTTTAATCATTTTAGCATGAACCTGCTCCAAAAACCTTAACCTATTCACTCATCCAAATAATGTAGGACATGACAAACACTAGGCCAGGCAATATTCAAGATGGGGCAAAATGAACTGCAGGAACTGTTTGAAATAAGAAACAGATAGAATTAGGTATCTAAATGATGTCTGTATGTGTACAAATATCTTTTCAAATTGGAAAAAAAATAAGACACACAGTTTTTAAAATGATTTTTATGATCATGACTGAATGCATGACTACTATCATTTTTCAATACAAAATACTCTTGACATTATTTCCAGTAACACAAGTAGCATATGTAAATTATCTATACCATGCCCAGAATTCATGCCACATAATGTCAATTTGTTTTTTTAAATACATGTACTTTTTTGCAAATGTAAACTGAAGATCAAACTTAACACATGGGGCCAAAAAAGTGGGGAATCCAAAAAGGCTGATGGATCCATGATGCCAAAAATTGTATGGATGACAAAAACAAAAAAATTATGTAGATTTTACTCAAATCAGACAAAAATATTGCAGTACAGTTGTATTTGATGGACCCATGATGCTAAGAATTTCATCTACTTCAAATTTGCCCAACCTTCACCAAGGAACAGATACTCCCTGAAATTACCTTTACTCAAAATAGTAGAAACAAATTTAACAAGAGGCCCATGGGCCACATCACTCACCTGAGCACATAGGCTAGGAAAAAGCACAATTCAGTTAACCTTGGGGGGGGGGGGGGGGGGGGCAAACTAGAATTTTACACTACCTATCCATGTCAATATAACTAATGCTTCCATATCAATATGACTAAGCATGGCTTTGCTATTCTTAAACAAAAGATTTTCAAAGATTTTTTCCTATATAATCCTATGTAAAACTTTGATGCCCAATTGTGGCCCCACCCTACCCCCGGGGGTCATCATTTGAACAAACTTGAATCTACACTATGTAAAGAAGCAGTCTCAATAGTTTCAACTTTTTTGGCACAATGGTTCTTGAGAAGATTTTAAAGGATACCACCAAAGTTTCACAATTTCTAAATTATCTCCCCTTGAAAGAGGGCATTGCCCTTCATTCGAACAAATGTGAATCCCCTTCACCCAAGAATGCTTTATGGCAAGTTTGGTTGAAATTGGCCCTTTGGTTCAGGAGAAGCATAGAAAAATGTGAAAAGTTTACAGAGAGCCAGACAGCTATACAGACACATGGACTGCAAACAAAATGTGGTCAGAAAAGCTTACTTGAGCTTTCAGCTCAGGTAAGCTAAAAATTATTGTGTAACAGTTCCAGAAATATGTATCCTGAGAAAATCTAGTTGTATGAAGTTTTATTAAATAAAAAGAAACGTAAGTAAATTTCATATCAGTGTAATTTTTGTGCCTGTAGTCGAGATGACATTTCATCAAATAACTGTCTTAAGCAGGCAGGGTTGGTGAAGAAGTAAATGAACAGTTTTCTCTCCTTGTATAACAGAGGATCACTCTTCAAAATCTGAAACAAAAAAAATCTCTTAGGCCATCTGTAAAAAATTGTTTGGCTGCCCTCTCCTGACTGACTGGCTAAAAATGGCCTGACTCAAAAATTTTTTTAACCTCCAGGAACCAATTATTCTTTTTACGCATTCCGGAAAATAGATTTTGAAAATTCAGCATTGATTTTGAAATATTCTTTGAAAAAAAAATTTCTCACCTACCTACCGACTCAATTTTCTCATCCTGAGTCAGGACAGGGCAACCAAACATTATTTTAAAGTTGGCCTTATATTATATCTTAAATATTATTTCATCTCAGTGACTTCATATCAGTGACTTACATCAAAAATGTATCAATATGCTTGTCGTTACATTTAAAATATGTTCAAATTGAAGTCATTTTTGAAGGAGAAATTGTCTTAATCTCTACACTTAGTGATGGAAAATTAAATTAAAAGGAATGAATTTAATAGTTACCCAAGTTATACTGGTATAACCTAGGTTGGAACCATTTACACTTTTTTAGAAACCACTTTCAGGTTTATAATCGTAAACTGCCCCAACCCAGGTTAAACAGTATAGCGTGGGTAGCTATTAAATTCATTCCTTAAATGTAAGTAACTGAAGATTATTTACTTGTCCGTTTTTATAATTCATTACAAAACATTTTTTTTTTGCTTACCAAATTATAATTTTATTTGTTTTTAAATTTATTTAAATCAACACAAAAAAGTATGCTCCAATGCTTCTACTTTTGGGTCCTGGTCTTCATTTAAACAACTAACTTAATTCTACACAGCATAATGGTATATGCATATATTTGATAAGCCTTGAAAATACTTGTATTTTTAAAAAAAAATTCCAATATATTTCCAAGTAAAACATTGGCCCCATCCCTTAACTGGGGACCATAATTTGAATAATCTTAATAACTATGTTTTCAATTAATTTTCACTTCTATAAACCAATAAAATATCCTAGATTTGCTGTCTTGCACTTATGTTGTTATAATCTTATAGAACTTTATGTGATGTTGGCTCCTACATGTAGGAAATAAGCCTTATACTTTGTAATGCATTTTTATCATTTAATACATGAAAATTCCAAGAGGAAGAGTAATTTAAGGGGAAAAAAAAGATTTTTTTCAATAAATTTTAAGCCTTCATGTGTTCCTTTATGTTCAGTTATCAGATAAGTGATTAATAGCAGTATATTCTAGCTCCTTAATTGCCTGAATACTTCAAAAGAATCATATTATGAGTGTTTTCATTAACCTGTTTCTTCTGTTCCAAATTTCGGACTGTGTCTTTGATGGCAGATTCCAGCCTTCCCAGCATTCCCTCTAGTTGAGTCATGGTTGACTGGAGCTGAGGTGGAGTCAGAGATGGCTGACCATGTGTTGTACTGGACCTTGAGTATATCATTTCCTCACAGGATTGCATGTTTTGTTCCCTTTAAAAGAAATAAAAAATGTTATATAGTTATAAATGTGACAACTTCTCTATCAGATGTCAGTAGATATGTACTGCTTAAAAAAATCTTAATTCTTTTTATCTAATGATTTTCACAGCAAGACAATTCTAAATGTTCACAGAATGAAAATTTCCACAGTCTTTAAAAATAATTCTGTATGATCATCTGAGTTAGAAATATCTGTTTTTATATGTAGGTTTAAATAGTATTCTTCTTTTTAAGACTTTGGGTTAGTGGCCATTTTTGTCTTGTTTGGAAAGAAAAATCTGATGTAGTCTGTATTCCATCTGCATCAACATTTTTACTAATTCCTGCATTTAGCTCTATTGAAGGTGGATCATTCAGGCTATAATCTCCAACTTAACTGATATCAGGTAGGTAAATAATGAGATGTTTTAAATACACTATAAAATTTAACCTTGACATTTGACCATTTCAATGGTAGATGAAACAAGATGCCCATGGCCACAATGCTAACCTGTGTCACCTTAGCCCAGCAAAATTAAGATTTTTCCCCACTTTAATCGGGACACCGACCCCGGGGGTATATAATAAGCTCATCTAAACTTTGTTGCGGTGAGCTAAAATGAAAATTTTGGAAGACCTGAAAGAAATGCAGATGGAGAAAGAAAAGGAAAAAGTTTACCTTGTCCTTTCACCTTTTGGCCTTATAAAGATGTATTGACCAAAAGTAAAAAATTTCATTGCAAATCCTCAAAGAGAACAAAAGATATAACCAGGAAACCACTGTATGCAAAGTATGACTTTCAGATCTTGCCTTTTGACCTCTAAAACAATAGGATGTCTTCTGTCAGTCACTGAGAATTATGATAAACAATTTTATTCCAATAGCTTAAAGAAATCTAGTTATCAGCAGCTGGGAAACCACTTTTACAATGCATGAATTTCCAACCTTGACCTTTGGACCTCAAAAGAGATCTTCTTTAGGCAACAGGGAATTGATATAAAATTTCATTGCAAAAGCTTAAAGGCTTTTTTGAGATATTGTCCAGAAATGAAAGTGTTACACACATACAGTATATATTGACAGATAGATGAACAGACGTCCAGACAGCTTGATGGACAGACAGACAGACCCAAATTAATATCTCCCACTTTCAGTGAAAGCAGGGAACAAAAGCAGATAGCATAGGTCACTCGACTGAAACATGTGACTTATATGAGGTGGAATCATGATAAACAACATGTTTATACGCTTTTCATGATCCAATATCAAACTGAATAACATATTTTAAAATGTCAGTTAATATGTAATAAAAAGGAGGAATCAATCCATACCAAGTCTGAAGGGAAATTAATAAATCAAAGAGGGTTTTAAGAACATATGATACAAACTTTCTTTTCAAAAAGTATGATTTTCCCCAAAATAAAATAATGAACATATAACTTTTTAAAATTAAATCATGGAGTCCAAGAACAATCACTACTTGGCTTAAAACTTCGCTTCTCAAGATAGAGAAAAAAAGAGATAGAGATGAGTGGAAATCACCTTACAAATTTTAATTTACATTTATAAAACCATATTACTTACCATCTAAATTAATTTATAGAAGGAAACTGTTATAATTATTTTCTTTTAAAGTCATTTCTTACATAGTTCTCGTCAGCCCAAGATCATATCTTTGATGTATAAATATCAGTGATGCAGACATCTGCTAGTTGGCATTGATGCTTTATAATGGGTACAGTGAATTCAGTAATTAAAATATGATCATTTTATCTAAAACACCTGTACAGATAAAAACGGTTATTATTAAGGTGAAATGTCCCTCTCATAAGAGAGATAACTTTTCAGGGAAATTCTTCCAAGCTGTCCTATGAAATCTCTTATCAGAGTTCTCCATGATTTGAATAAATTAATCGATAAACAAAAGATGGGCAACAGATAAAATTTAATCAAAATTGCTCATATTATCAAAGAAAAAAAATGTTATAGGAGATCAATATTCTTGGCCTCCTTTAACAAGTTGTGATCCTTAACAACTAATGCGACCTCTTTACTTACAAAACATCCAGTAATTCTTCCTTGCTGCCCCTGACTGTCTCTGCATGGTTACAGCTTACTGAATAGGAATGTTTCAGCTTTTCTGCCCCATTTTCTAAACTTGCATAGGTAAGAAAGATATGCTCTGTATTTTCTACTTCTGAAATGTTAATAAAATGCATTTAATTAATAACATGCATAATTGGTATTCATAAGGCTTTAGACTAAAATTTGAACTTTCCTCTTGAAACTTTAGATTCAAAGTCTATCTTGCATGTGAATTCACAATGGCCTTTTATGGTCAATTCAAAATAAAAGGCCGTCCTGCTTTTTTTGAGATTTTAATTCTACAACCTGTATGCTTTTCTGCAACTACTTCACACAGCTTTTCTGTGATTGGATTTACTACATGTTATGTGTTATCTCCATTTTTTATACCTCCTTTCCACGATTTTTAAGCCGTTACCGCTGAAGCATCAAATGGTTGCCAATATTTACATATATTTTCCCAAGAATTACTGTAAATCACTTTTCATTCCAGAGGACTCTATTTTTGTGTAATTATGCGAGATTGCCTGATAGCGAAAATGTAGTTTTCGCTCTTGTTACTAGTATTGAAGTTTATACAGAACAATAACTAGAGTTCGTAAAATTATGTCTTGCTTATAAATACCAAATGACAATATCGCGAAAATTTACTATGTACAGTATACTTGATTGTATTTACTCACAGTGTGATAAAAGTTGAATGATTTTCGCATTTTACACTGGTCGGTGATAGGTTCTAGATGTTATGGAAATAGTTCATACAGAAACAAATCGTGTAGGCAAATTAATGTATTATATATTGAGCTCGGATCAAAATGTGAAAGCATTCATATTTGTTCTGTGGATCTATTAATATCTAGACAAGTGCTTGTTTTTAATCTTTGTTTTATTGAGTGTTGTTTTAAATCAGTGTTTTTATCCAGTGTTTTACAAGACTTATCCTGCTTAAATTTCTACTTCCACCTCCCCATGGTAGGCAGTGGGCAACAGGTTTTACCTGGCTGGTGGAAGAGGTACACGTTAAAATATGTTGCAGAAAAGCAAAACATATTATCTCGGAAAAGCAGTTTTACTTGTCAAAGAAAAGCAGGATTTTTTTCACAGAAAAGCAGTAATGAATCGAGGAAAAGTGGATCGATGAAATAAAAGTCTGCAATTTTAATTAAAACTTTATAAAGGCTTGATGTCTTTTTACAAATATTAGCCTTCTTATTCTTCCTGTATCCACATTTCTGGGAAAATTGTTCACAATTGTTACCCCAACCTAGTCCCTAAGCTAGGCTTTCAACAAACTTAAGTCTACACAGCATGGGTATTTCTGAATATTAATATAACCCTGCTCTCCTGAGAAGAATTTTCAAACCTTCTGTATTTCTTCATTATCCTTCCTTCCCCCTCCCCCCTGACCAAGGACATGGCCCTCCATATGAACAAAATTGAATTAACCATAAACCAAGGACACTTTGTGCCAAGTTTCAATAAAATTGGCCTAGCATACTGGACACAAATCAAAAATGTGAAAGGTCTATAGATGACAAACAACACGACAGACAAAAGATGGAACAACAGATGATGTTGAACACTTATAGACCAGAAAATCTCACTTGATCCTTTGGCTCACATGAGTTAAGAACCATTTAATAAATATTCTCTCCTTTGATCTTGCCTTCATGTAAGCTTTATGACTCACCATCATCTCATAAGCTTTCATATGTAAAAATAAAGCTGAAGTGTTTTTCCATAAAGAAATTTGTGACCTTTATTCATTTTTTTTGTGCATGTCTGTTGTATGTATGGCCTTCAATTTGCTCAATTTAAGCACTCTTTACCTTTGAATGTTTTTCTCTTACAAAGATATGGATCTTAGAAGAATGGTGTATTTCTGTGACCTTGTCCAAACTGAAACATAGCTAAACATGATTGAAACACAAGTTATTATGATTGCCAGTTTCATAAAAAAAACTCTCTTGTATTGGAGACAAGCCTACAGATTAGGGACAATGACGTGACAATTGACACATAGTAGTTCAAGAACTTGGAACACTGGATTTTGTTTGTTAAAGGAAACATGAATAACAGGAATATTTGTGAAAAACAATGCATTATAATCACTCTTTAAAAAATAGATATTATACATGAGTTAAAGAGTTTTTATGTGTTTACTTTCACAAATTGTACCCAAAATTCTTTTGAGATTTGAACTATATCAAACCTCCATGAAATTCAAAAAGATGGCAGTCATAATATTACTCCAGTAATGATAGTTACAGTAAAACTCACTGGGTCAAAACCACCCTTTCTAAAGTAGAAGTGCCAATTTCTTTACTTATTCAAATGACCTTGAATGATGAACATGAGACAATAAGGTCATCCAAAGCCTCAACATTAAATCTATCTTGTTGGACAGTGTTAGGGAATTCTAATATAAACATGTCACTATAACTATCTAGACAGACTGGGTACTTACCAAGTATCTACCCAAATTTCACCTGTATGGGTACAGAATGTTATCAAATCTGAAAAACTGACAAACTGACCAAGCACATGTGCCCCTTGTTCTTAATCTCCAAGTCAATGCAAGCAATGAAACATCAAAACGTTATTTATTTATCATTAATTTAAAATTCTGAACATTTACCCAAGACTTGATGTAATCTTTTGGCAAAAGTGTCCCTGGAGTCTATTGTGCTTCTTTTATATTTGGCTGTTGTCAACAAAGGATCCTCCATCATTTTCTATATGAAATAAAACAAATTATTTTAACCAATCTCTAGACATAATTCAGTCACTGAGTAAATGTTAAACCTTGATATCCACAACTCAGTAAGTCTGACTAAACAAGAGGCCCACAACACTTACCAGAGTCACTTTAGTCCTACTGTTCTTCAGGTTTTTAAGACTTATTTTCCTTGAAAATTGTGACACCATATTATGGCACCACCCTAACTCAAAGGGGTTTCTGAATTAACACATTATGTGGATGCTTCAATATCAATATGACTAAAATTCCTTGTAGTTATGGAGAAGAAAATTCTTTTCCTGTATACATATACATGTAAAATTTATCCTGATTTTAGCCAACTCAAACCCAGGGTCCATAATTTGAAAAAAAAAAATTAAATTCAAACAACATGGGAATATTTGCAAACAAGAAGTCCGTGAGCCAATGCTCACTAATGATACCCCCGCTCTGATGTGAATACACAAGTTCAGTTATGGACAGACACAGTGATAATCTGGAAGTTGACATCGGATTTGTAAAAAAATGAATCCCAACAAATGGCATGCCTAAACAAAGAGTGCGCTAAAATTTCAAGCATCTGTGTGAGTAGTTGCTGAGAAAACTGTGACCAAAATTTGTCATGTATGGTACAGATGGTTGTATGGATAAACAGGAAGTTGACATTGGATTCATACAGAAATGAATCCAACCATATTTCATGCCTAAACAAAGAGTTGAACAGTTTAGAATCTAAACTTCCTCAGGAAGTTTATCAGCTCAGGTGAGCAAAAAAAACTGATGAAAAAATGATAAGTCTTCAGGGCCTCACAGAGTTTTAATACTAATGGTATCGGTAATATTGACCTTTGAACAAGTGGCTCAAAATCTAGATGATTCTTTCTATAGTGAATAAAATCAAGGCAGCATCTTAAAATATACTCTTGTTTTTTGTGCTGCGTAAGAAAGTGTTCATGAGAAAAAAAACAATTTTGACCTGAATCTATGATTTATTGACACCGAAATCTACAGGTTCTACTGCTAACATTTTTTTATCTATGTAATCAAATTAGAATTTAATGATTAAAAATATTTGAGTTGTTATCAATAGTTTTGACCCTTTGACTATGACCTAGCTTTACTCTCAAGAGACACCGATATCAAATGGTGAAATGGTAACATAAAATGATTTTCAAATGCAAAGGATAAATTCAAAATATGATGCACACAAAATTTGATAAGTGAAAACTGCATGATTGCACAACCTAAAAAATGCAAGGAAATATAATACATAAGATTCATCTGTTCCTATAAAATTCCATGTAAATTTGTTGCTAAGTGTTTTATAAATATC
Organism: Saccostrea echinata; assembly: GCF_033153115.1. Classification (NCBI taxonomy): domain Eukaryota; kingdom Metazoa; phylum Mollusca; class Bivalvia; order Ostreida; family Ostreidae; genus Saccostrea; species Saccostrea echinata. The sequence goes on along the minus strand of NW_026889771.1, from coordinate 4,734,114 downwards.
AAATTTATTCAAATAATCTAAACCATGATTTGTCAGTTACATAGTCTGATTTTCTTTATTCTATATTGTCTACATACTGTTAATTATATTTACAGCTGTTAGCCCTGCTGTGATATTTTGGTGTTCACTGTGTAATGTATTCATCTGACTGCTAATGTTGACATTTTAAAATGCGAATTTGCGGAGGAAAACATCCCCAACAAAGCAACCTACATTCATGTAAAGGTTATTTAATGTGGCATTACAACACGTTGAAGAGAATACTCAAAATCGGGTATTATCCGCGAAATCACGCATAGTACCCAATATCAGGGTATCATTGAATCTGCAAAATCCAGTATCCCATGCAACTTTAAGTAAAAACAGAAAAATAAAGCAATGGCACATTATGTCAATTAGCGTTACATATACATCAGTATCTTTGGGGTTAATTTTTATTGAACACAATTTATATGGTTGTCTGACAAGTTTAAATTAAATCACACAACAAACACTGCTGGGGTAGCAAATAAGACACGGTGGCATCATTAAATTTCAATACAATTTCTAACAAGAGGCCCATGGGCCACATCGCTCACCTGAGCACATTGGCTAAGCAAAAGCACAAATCGGTTCAGTATTAAAAATATTACCAGGGGTTGGATGGGGGAGGGGGGGGGGTGTTATTTTAAACTACCTGATGATGCTTCCATGTCAACATAACAAATGGCTTTGTTGTACTTGAGAAGATTTCACAAAATTTTCCCATATATTCCTTTGTAAAAATTTGATCCCCCATTGTGGCTCCTCCCTATCCCAGGCTTCATCATTTGAACAAACTTGAATCTACACTACCTGAGGATGCTTCCATATCAAAATGACTAATCATGGCTTTGCAGTTCTTCTTCAGAAGAAATTTTCCTATATATTTCTATTTAAGACTTTGATCCTCCATTGTGGCCCCACCCTACCCCTGGGGGTCATGATTTGAACAAAATAGAATCTACACTACCTGAGGATGCTTCCATATAAATATGACCAATCAGGGCTTTGCTGTTCCTGAGAAGAAGATTTTTAAAGATTTTTCCTTTATATTTCTAAGTAAAACTTTGATCCTCCATTGTGGCCCTGCCCTATCCCCGGGGGTCATGATTTGAACAAATTTGAATCTACACTACCTGAGGATGCTTCCACATGAGTTTCATCTTTCCTGGCCCTGTGGTTCTTGAGAAGAAGATTTTTAAAAGATGTTATTAATTTTTCACTAATTCTTTATTATCTCCCCTTGAAAGAGGGCGTGGCCCTTCATTTGAACAAACTTGAATCCTTCACCCAAGGATACTTTGTGGCAAGTTTGGTTGAAATTGGCCCAGTGGTTCTTGAGAAGAAGTTGAAAATGTTAAAAGTTTACAGACAGACAAACAGACGGACGCCGGACAAAAAGTGATCAGAAAAGCTCACTTGAGCCTTAGCCTCAGGTGAGCTAACAAGATACTTTGGAATGGATCTGATGTAGAAACTATAACCAGGTTATGTATACTGATATTCAGATGAGGTATCTATATATTAGCCTTACCCGTGGTGTATACCATCCCTTATATGCATTTTGGCATATAAGAAGAAACTAAAGAATGGACCAGCTCCTTAAACTCTGATATTGTCATGAGTCCAGAAAAAAAAAACCCATCATATACATGTATATATTTAACAAAACAAGAGGCCCATGGGCCACATCGCTCACCTGAGTAACTTTGGCCATGCTGTTCATTACCAGACTCCCCCCTTGTAATACCTATTGTGGCCCCACCCTCCCCCCAGGGTAGGGCTGTGTATTGAGCAAAATATTTCGATACAATACGATACGATATTTTATAAAACGATATGCGATATATTGGATTATTTATTAAGTCTATCAAAAATGTCTTATAAATGACATTTAATGCATAAATTTGATAAAAACTGGTGAGTCTAACATAACATGTTAAAATATAGTTGTCTATGTATTTTGTAATTGTTATTTAAGATGTGCTATCTCCTTAATGTTTATTTCATTATTGACCAGTTTTAATTCAAAACAGTTTAAAATAATCTTTGGTAACTGAAATTCCCAACTTTTTCACAGATTTATAAGAAAAACTGCCTGTCCGATACGTATTGGAAGTTATTTTTTTCGATACGATACATTCCTGAATATCGATACGTATTGAATATTCGATATATTGACACAGCCCTACCCCAGGGGCCATGATTTGAACAATTTAGAATCTACACTACCCCAGGATGCTTCCACATAAGTTTCAGCTTTTCTGGTCAAGTGGTTCTTGAGAAGATTTTTAAAGATTTTTCCTATATATTTCAATGTAAAACTTGGGATTCCCCCTATTGTGGCCCCGCCCTATCCCCTGGGTCATGATTTGAACAATTTAGAGTGTACACTACTTGAGGATGCTTCCACATAAGTTTCAGCTTTTCTGGCCCAGTGGTTCTTGAGAAGAAGATTTTTAAAGATTTTTCCTATATATTTCAATGTAAAACTTGGATTTCCTATTGTGGCCCCGCCCTACCCCCCGGGGGTCATGATTTAAACAATTTAGGAACTACACTACCCCAGGATGCTTCCACATAAGTTTCAGCTTTTCTGGCCCAGTGGTTCTTGAGAAGAAGTTTTTTAAAGATTTTTCCTATATATTTCAATGTAAAACTTGGATTTCCTATTGTGGCCCCGCCCTACCCCCGGGGGTCATGATTTTTACAATTTAGAATCTACACTACCCCAGGATGCTTCCACATAAGTTTCAGCTTTTCTGGTCAAGTGGTTCTTGAGAAGAAGATTTTTAAAGATTTTTCCTATATATTTCAATGTAAAACTTGGATTCCCTATTGTGGCCCCGCCCTACCCCCGGGGGTCATGATTTTTACAATTTAGAATCTACACTTCCCCAGGATGCTTCCACATAAGTTTCAGCTTTTCTGGTCCAGTGGTTCTTGAGAAGAAGATTTTTCCTATATATTTCAATGTAAAACTTGGATTCCCTATTGTGGCCCCGCCCTACCCCCGGGGGTTATGATTTTTACAATTTAGAATCTACACTACCCCAGGATGCTTCCATATAAGTTTCTGCTTTTCTGGCCCAGTGGTTCTTGAGAAGAAGATTTTTAAAGATTTTTCCTATATATTTCAATGTAAAACTTGGATTCCCTATTGAGGCCCCGCCCTACCCCCGGGGGTCATGATTTTTAAAATTTAGAATCTACACTATCCCAGGATGCTTCCACATAAGTTTCAGCTTTTCTGGCCCAGTGGTTCTTGAGAAGATTTTTAAAGATTTTTCCTATATATTTCAATGTAAAACATTGATTCCACATTGTGGCCCCGCCCTACCCCCGGGGGTCATGATTTGAACAATTTAGAATCTACACTACCCCAGGATGCTTCCATATAAGTTTCAGCTTTACTGGCCCTGTGGTTCTTGAGAAGAAGATTTTTTAATGACCCCACCCTATTTTTGTCTTCTCTTGATTATCTCCCCTTGTGAGGGGACTTGGCCCTTCATTTTAACAATTTAAATTCCCCTTCACCCAAGGATGCTTTGTACCAAGTTTGGTCAAAATTGGCCCAGTGGTTCTTGAGAAGAAGTCAAAAATGTGAAAAGTTTACAGACGGACGGACAGACAGACGGACGGACGGACGACGGACAAAATGTGATCAGAAAAGCTCACTTGAGCCTTCGGCTCAGGTGAGCTAAAAACAAATAACTACGTATCATTTGTGTTTATTTCCAAATAAATTGTTCCTCAAGCTTAATTTCCTAACTTGTGCATTATTCACAAAATGTAAAACTTTTGAAGAAATTTAACGATTAATGCTGTGTTTTGTATTTTGTACTTAAATTGTAAATGTGTCCACCCCTAGATGCATCCTCCATGCAAGTTTGGTCCAGGTAGGGCTTATAGTTATTCAGGAATGGACTTGCTTCTAAAACTTTAACTAGGATGCCGTGCTAACACTGGCACCAAGGCTAATACCAAAGGTACAGCATTATAAGCTCAACTCGACTTTGTCAAAGGGACTAAAAATTAATTAATGCATTTCACTATATGATCAGTAGAGCCACACTCTAAGATCAAAACCTCTGATCTTGGGGCCATAATTTTCACAATTTAAGTAGAGACACCCTTGCTTATCATAACCATTCACTTAATTTGTTGCTATATACCCAGATGCAGAGAAAAAGATTTTCAATGAATTAATGGGGACTGGACACAGTTGCATTGCTGTTTTGTTTACAATTTTAAATTTCTATTCTTATTAAAAAAAAATAATTTCAGTCTGTCCCTCTGTCTGTCTGTCCCACTTGGTTTTCCACACTTTTTTTCTAAAAGCTTGTAGATATTGAGCTGGTTTTTGGTATGTGAGTGTATCTTGATGAGTTACAGATCAAGTATGCATTTCGTTCTGCTTCAATGATTTTTGACGGAATTATGACCTTTTCAATTTTTCAGGGTTTTCGACATTTTTTTCTAAACGCTTGCAGATATTGAGAAGATTTTTGATATATGACTTTACCTTCATGAGTTATAGATTAAGTTTGCATTTCGTTCCGCTACATTGATTTTTGACGGAATTATGACATTTTCAATTTTTAACAGGAAGCAGATTACACTTACCGGTAGGGGACTAGTATTGCTAATGCAATACTCTCAGAATACTCGTTGTTAATGTTTACGTTTTACTAGGTGTGTTCAATTTCTTCACTCTGAACATATCACTGAGCATGGACTGACAATACTGATGAGTTGATTTGCTTTTTTACATTTCTTCTCTAAATTTTCTGGATTATAGTTTAAATATTTTTCATCACTACATAACAAATTTTCCACTTTCTTAAATATTAAGGATAAAGTTTACTTCATAAGATTGCAAGAATGTGTGACAATCAAATGTGTCCTGAGATTCGTAGTTTTAATAATTTCCAAATAAAAGAAGTTTCTAGACACACTTTTATAATATTTCAGTGTGAAATGCTCTAGCAATCTTTTAGTCTTGATATATTTATATAATGAAAATTTTAGAAAATATTAACTTTAAATGTGTCCAAGCCCCTTATTATAATCATGCCAACAGTTTGACTGCTTAATGTCCAGGAGTAAAATATAAGATTTTTGAAGATTACATTAATTTTAATTATTAATTAAATTTAATTTGATGAATTTGACCCCATTCCCTTAGGCATGGACGGATGGGCAGAGACCATATATTCACAATTTTTGTTTCCTTTTGCCCAAAGATTCTATAAACCAAAACTGGTTGAAATTAGTCTGAGAAGAAGCTGAAATTGTTCTCAAATGTGGAAGATGCACAAACATCATGGATGATGAAGGACAAAACCAGATAGCAATAGGTCACCTGAGTGACTCGTGTAACCTAAAAATGCACACCTATTGACTTTTTTTAAAGACTTAGGTCACTTGTAACAAACATTTTTTTATGGTCTTATCAAAAAAAGAAAATCAAAGATGCATGAAAACTTAACTGAATTTTCTTAAACTTTTTTTCAAAACTAACACTGATTGAAATACTCAAGGGTTTAAATAATACAATCATGCTTCTTGTTTTGCAATGTGTTCTTGATCTCAGTGACATATTACTACATCTGCAAATGAAATGTCATGTCAGTTAATGCATCTACTTTTTGTTTAACATTTAAAGGGGCCTGGACACAGAAGCATTGTTCATAATTTTAAATGTCTATTTTTTTTTACCTCCACTTTACCTGAGGATGCTTCCATATTAATATGACTAATCATGGCTTTACTGTTCTTGAGAAGATTTTTTTTAAAAGATTTTTCATATGTGTACTTATGTAAAATTTTGATCACACATCATGGCCCCATCATATCCACGGGTGTCGTGATTTGAACAAACATGATTCTACACTACCTGAAGACGCTTAAAAAATCATGGCTTTGCTGTTTTCAAGATTTTTAAAGATTTTTCCTATGTATTCCTATGTAAAACTTTGATCGCCCAATGTGGCCCCACCCTATCCCCAGGGGTCATGATTTGAACATACTTGAATCTACACAACCTGAGGATGATTCCACATAATATTCATATTTTCTAGCTCAGTGGTTCTTGAGAAAAAGATTGTGAAAAGATGCCATTAATTTTTCACTTATTTGTAATTGTCTCCCCTGGGATGAAGGCAGGGCCCTTCATTTGAACAAACTTGAATCCCCTTTACCCAAGGATACTTTGTGGCAAGTTTGGTTGAAATTGGCCTGGTGATTCTTGAGGAGAGGTCAAAAAATGTGAAAAGTTTACAGACAGACAGATGGACAGACAGACACAAGGATGCCAGACAAAATGTGATAAGAAAAAGCCTTCGGCTCTGGTGAACTAAAACCTGAACACTGTGAATCACTCTTAGATACTTCATTTCTAATTTCATTAGAAAATATCTTTGTGGCAACATTTCACAGTTGGGAATGTATTAAAGATCAATTGATGAGAATGAGAATGCACCATGAATATGGTGTGAAAAGATATAATTACCTGCTTGGTAAGCTAATAAGAGCCAGTGAAGAACTATCATTTTTATGGCATGAAATTCAATTATTTATTCCCTTTAAAAGTTTTGTTTAAAATTTGCTTACAAAAATGTCTCTGAATTCACAAAGTAATCTGTATTTACTCATGGAGTTTCTTCAAAGTATATCATTATCGTTAATCATATTATAAAGGGAAAATTATCAAATCTCAAATATATTTTCAGAAAATGGGAATAAAAGCACCAATTATGCATTCTTTAATTAAAAATTGATAAACAAATATATTTTAAGATAAAAAAAATTATAGGTATCCGGGCATTTGAAAACTAGAAGTATGTCCATAGGACATGAATGCCCCGCCGAGGGTATATTAGTAATGCAACATGAAAATTTGTATTAGTGTATGAAATTTGATTAGAATATCTTGAATAGTTTCTTTAAAATTGAAACTGAAACCTAAAAAGTTGGATATAGATAATAAATTCTCACCAAATTATACATAAGTGTATAAGCTTACATAAATGTATCTTAAATGGTTTCTTTAAATTTACTCAAAATGCAAATTTAAGAAAAAGTGAGGTCAAGGTCACAGGAAAGTTCAAGGCCAAATGTTTTTGATGCAGTTGAATAGTTCTCACAAATACGTATTAGCATATTAAGTTTGAAAAAAAATAATCTGAATGGTTTATTTAAAACTGAGCTAAACACTAATTTAAAGTTAAGGTCAAAGGAAAGGTCAAGGTCAAAAAATGTTGATGCAGTTGAAAAGGTTACATCAGTATGTATTAGCATATGAAGTTTGATAAAAATATTATGAAAGGTTTCTTTAAAACTGAATTAAACATAAATTGAGAAAAGTCAGGTCAAGGTCAAAAGAAATGTTAAATTTCAGTAAAGGATAGGAAAGAAATAGATTTGTCATGATTCATCAACTCTTGAGATAACCCCTGCATTCCAACACATGCCTTTTTTACCTCCCTTTTTATCAGCTCTGCAGCAAGGTTGATCTGATGTAATGATATATTGATGCAGTTGAATAGCTCTCATCAGGATGTATCAGCATATGAAGTTTGATAACACTATATTGAATGGTTTCTTTAAAACTTAGCTAAACACTAATTTAAGAAAAGTGTAGTCAAGGTCAAAGGAAAGGTCAAGGTAAAAAATATTGATGCAGTTGAATAGCTCTCATCAGTATGTATCAGCATATGAAGTTTGATAAAAATGTCTTGAATGATTTCATAAAAACTGAGTTAAACACTAATTTAAGAAAAGTGAGATCAAGGTGAAAGGAAAGATCAAGGACAAAAATGTTGATGCATTTTAATAGCTTACATCAGTATGTATCAACACATGAAGTTTGATTACACTATCTTGAATGGCATCTTTAAAATTGAGCTAAACACTTAGTTAAGAAAAAAGGTCAAGGTCAAAGGAAAGGTCAAGGTCAAAAATGTTGATGCAGTTGAATAGCTTACATCAGTATGTATCAACATACGAAGTTTGATTACACTATCTTGAATGGTATCATTAAAACTGAGCTAAACACTAAGTTAAGAAAAGTGAGCTCAAGGTCAAATTAAAGGTCAAGGTCAAAAAATGTTGATGCAGTTGAATAGCTTACATCAGTATGTATCAACATATGAAGTTTGATTACACTATCTTGAATGGTATCTTTAAAACTGAGCTAAACAATAAGTTAAGAAAAGTGAGCTCAAGGTCAAATGAAAGGTCAAGGTCAAAAAATGTTGATGCAGTTGCATAGCTCTCATCAATATCTATCAGCATATGAAGTTTGATAAAAATATCTTGTATAGTTTCTTTAAAACTGAGCTGTGAACAGAGCTAATCGCAAAGCACGACGGAAAGACAGATGGAAGGATGGAAGGACAGAAGACAGACATGACAAACACTATATGCCCAAAGTTTGATAAAAATATCTTGCATAGTTTCTTTAAAACTGAGCTTTGAACAGAGCTAAACACAAAGCACGATGGAAAACAGACGGAAGGATGGAAGGACGGAAGACAGACATGACAAACACTATATGCCCCGGCCATATTCATGGCGGGGCATAAACATTGCACATTTTTATATTTATACAGTATTTTAATACTTCTGTTTAGTTCATTTGTCCTATAATACATAGTGTAAAAAGCTTGTTCTATCATGGCAAGACATCACAGATCACTTCTAATTTCTTATCATGTAATAATCATATGGTATCTAAGGCTAGATTAAAGGAAATCAGATTCCTCTAAAAATGTATTTATTGTACTTTTATGGGTACAAATGTCAACTTTTTAAAATACCATTACCAAGACTTCAAAGAACCTTGAATCATAATGAGATGCATGAAATGAAAATTGTTGCACAAAAAAAAAAATTCAATTTCAAGCTTAATTTTGAGACTTCTTTTTAATTAAATAATAATTTTAAGAGTTATCATTCCTTTCTGAGGAGCGGATATTCCTAAGGATAAATTTTAGTTTATGAAAGTGCAAGTATGTACGATAATCAAACATGCCTGAAATCTGTAGCTTTATTAATTTTCAGATAAAAGAAGTTTCTAAATAGGTTTTTTATAATTTATCAGTTTGAAATGCTTTTGAAATATGTAAGACATGAGATTCTACAAAAACTTTTGAAGATTATACACATTGTCTGTGAACATAGAAATTCTGCAAATAAACAATAATCTGAGTCTTGAAAATTCTGCAAACAAATTGGTTTAATTACCATCCTGGCCTGCCATCCTTTTAAATGGTTCTGTAATAGCTGCTTAATGGCCACCAGCAGACGGTGTATGTCTCGATGGTTACGGTTCTCAAGTTCAAATGCCATGGTTAGAAATTCATTCCTAGCTCTCTGTTGCACTAAAGGATGTATAACCTTTAAAAGTTAAAATAATAATGTTTCAACATGCTTTTACCAGGTTTAAATGTTTCATAAGACATAACTGGTTTCAGTAGGAAGCTGACCTTTACCATGTTTCAAGGGCAAGTGAAAAACGTACTTTTTATGGTATTATCACTAAACATGTACTCTAAACTATTCAAAATGATTGGATAGTGGGAGTCCATAAGGTCTAGAAAATATTATTTAATAAAAAAAAATTAAAAAAACAACCGAGATTTTCAACATAATAGACAAGTAAGAAGTCTCTGAAAAGACTCTAGCTCTTGTGGTTTGTACTTCTAACAGAGGAAGGCAAAAGTAGCACTGGGACTTGAAAATATGGCACCAATAAATCAATACTTGGTTTTGTCTTTTTGTGTGGCAAGATTACTGAAATCAGATTAAAACTGTAGGAGGAGTAAACTTTTGAAAAAAAAGATTATTGTATTTTTAATAACATGGCAACATCATTCATCAAAATCAAAATCTGATAAACATATACCGTAATTATGTATCTTAGTGTTGCCTACTTTTTTACCAAATGAATTTTGATTTTTGAACCCTCTAACAGACTAAATTTTCTAATTTATCTATCCTCCCGAATATTTGTGGGTCTTGGGTCAACGGACAGACATTAAGGTCAAACACTGGGCGTAGTAATTATAAAGAATTTTATGGAATTTTTATTTTAGGTATCCACGAAAATGCCATAAAACAAATAAAGTTATGGACATTGGTGTAATCTTTCGTATACCATGTTTTATTGAAATCAGACTGAACATGTAGGATTTTAAAAGAATTTCACATAAATTTATATTTTTTGTTGCCAAGGTTAAACTGTTTGCTGAAATGAAAATCTGTCACATAGAGTTATGTGTCTTATTGTTTTCTACTTATTAATCAAATTGTCAAAGATCAACAAACAGCTAAGAAGAAGGAAAAAAGAAGATGGAAACCTTAACATAATATAAGCTCCCCTGGTCTTTGAAAAAGTAAATACAACATGGAATAGTTAGGCTAAGGTCACAGGGAAGGTCAAGGATAGAAAATTAAGACACAGTTTACTAACCCTCACCAATTTGTATTAGTGTATGAAGTTTAATAAAAATATCCTCAACTAGGGCTGTCACGGCTCAAAAATTTTTCAGATTGGGTTGGATCCGTAAATTTTCAGTTCAGTTTCTGGTTTTTTGGTTCGGTTATCTATTATTTACCTTAATTTCATGAATTTAACTTGAAAAATCTTTATTTGTTAAATTAATTTCATCTTGAAAAGTTATCAAATCCTTTTGTGACAAGTCTTTTGTCATGGATGAAGAAGATTTCAGTTTTAATGTTTATTTATCACTATTGTCATCATTCTTTTGAGTGATGGATAGAGGGACAGAAGAACAGAAGGATGGATGACAGACATGAAGAAACAATACATGTTCTGACCATATTCATGATGGAGTATGATAAAATCTTTTGATGATTGTCACCTGGTCCTGATTTGAGATGAAGTAATCCTGTCTAGCCAGTTTAAGGTTGTAGTCCCCTGTCAGAATGTGTGACACCTGGGAGGTCATGCTGTCCTGAATTAATCCAGGGATCTCATCTCCAGATAAAGTTTCCAGTTCTCTTTGTACCATTTGTAATGAAGAGTCAGCATCACTTAAATGTTTACTGCAAAAAGTCATCAAATTAGCCTTTTTTAAGCTACCAGTCTGGCAGAACATAGCTCAAATAAAATTCACTGACAGTCCATTTCATAATACAGTGCTACCTCGGTATATTGCCCTCCGTTATATTGCCACCCCCGCTTATTGCCAGGAATTCTCCAAGAACGGATTTCCCCCTGTGTTAATACACCCGTTATATTGCCACCCCCGCTTATTGCCATCCGCCACTAGTTTGGGGAAACAAAAGGTCAAATTATATAAGGAAAACTCTCGGTAACAATGCCAATTATCTAGCGCTTGTCGGTAATTTGGACGTCACACCCGTGCTTTGACAGTGGTTGCGGTAAAGCGTGACTGGCTGAACAAGGAGTTCAGCTAAATTAAAGATAATTGTTTTATAAAACTCAAAATTAGCAATTTCTTTTGTGTTGTTTTTATAAGATGGAAGTATTATTTCATCACAATAATGGGAAAGTCAGGGAAGAGAAAGCGTACAAATTTAGATTACAAACGAAAATTTAAAATAAACCCAAATAAATAATTGTACATTTTATTTAACTGTAAATCGCCGATTGTTGCTTTCACCGAACTAGGCCATAATAAATGAAAAAATCATTTTATTCCCTATAGATCAAAAAACCAAATTCTAAATTCTAAGGAAATCCCATCTCTATTTTTAGACTACTATATGACTGTTTCAGGGGTAAGGGAATCCCATGCCATTTTCACGTGCGGAATTCAATTGTTGGACACATAATGGATTGATTGATGAATATCAAAACAGATTAAGAAGAGAAAGTACTCAGGTACTAGCAAACATGAGAATACGTGTATATTACAACAGGTTCATGAAGATCTAGACGTGTACCCTGGCACGTGACTTTCCATTCGTCTGTTACCGAACTTTTTTAACTGATCTAGTATTATTGAGATGGTGAAATAATCTACTTACGATTCAGATGATATTGCCGATAAACCTCAAAAACTTTTGTATACCGAGAGACTATAACTGCTATTGACACCGTTATCATCGGGTTGTTAAATTCTTCGACTCAGGATCAACAGAAGAGCGAAAGAGCGGGAAATTGAAAAATGTCGTAATATTGTGACATTTTCATTTCATTTTAAAAACAAATAAATTAATGACTTTTTTTCCGGAAGAAATGAAAGTTGCGCTTGAGTGTATATGTATGTACACACGCGCAAAAGCATGACATTTGATTTTAACTAAAATAAATTACGTATTCATCTTGAACTGGGCTCATTGCATTGTAATTTATGACAGAACTCGTTATATTGCCACCCTCGCTTTAATGCCAAAATCTGTCTTGGACAAAAGTTGGCAATATACCGAGGGAGCACTGTAGTTTTAAAAAAAAAGACTGCTTTATAATTCACAACATTGTTTAATTTAAGCAATACTTTTCATGATCATAATTTTTTTAATCAAATAGGACATGTGACTCTTTGCGATGACTGTAAAATGAGAAAATACTAGTTTGTAAAAAAAAAAAAAAATAAATGAATCAATGAATTTATTTGCAATGAACTCAATTGTAATTTTTGGTGGTAAAATTATCAATCTAATAAAGATTTTTTTATTAGGATAAATGTAAATTGATTAGCAGTTTTAACAGTGAGAAGACTTAACATTTTATTAACATGTGAGCTACAGAGAATGTACATACTTTATGGAGTTACAGTCCTTGGAGAACTCTCCAGCCTGAACCATCCTCAAAATATCCTCGGCTGTTTCTAGACGTCGCTCTGACTGGACACTCGCGATCTTTGCTTCAATATGTTTCAACTTAGCAGCAGGATAACTACATTTAAAAAATATTCATTCAGACACCCTATCACATGAAAACACATAATCAACTTTAACAGATTTATGTCCATTTGAAATCCAAGCTTTGTTTTAAATCTTACCTCTTTTTTATTCTGGACAATTCTTTGCACTGGCTAATGTTGACCTCTTGACCTACACCTCTGATCAAGGACAAATTGGGATCACTGATTTCCAATATTTCATATCTTGAGCCCTCACTTTGGCCAGCTACATCAGCTATGCCCTTTAATCAATATGCATTTCCAGTGATAAATTTTTCTCAACAAAGAACTAAAAACACATACAGGAATTCTCGTCTGATCAATCAAGTAAATACAATTTCGATTCAAAATCATTACGAAAGAAAAATGATGGCTTACCTCAAAAAATTTCTTCTTTGTAAAGAGGGATAACTCTTGTGAGAATTTTTCTTCTTTCTGATAGTACTCTTCCAGTGCCAGTTGAGACAGGAACATTGGCACACCCTCCTTACTTTTCTCCTGGACAGGTAACTCATAAATTTCACTCAGCTGTCCCACACGTTCAACCAGGTGCTCCAAACTAGAGTTCACCTGAAAAATAATTGATTCCCGGACTAAATATATATATCATGTATACTCCCCTATAAGTCTGTTTTTTGGGGAGTTAAACTTTGGTCCAAAATTCTTTATCAGACTTATACGCGAGTTACAAAAAGATTGGTATTTTAGCGGGTCAATCCCTCTTATTTAAGCTTAAAAAATACGACCGACTTATAGGCAGACCATCTTATAGGTGAGTATATACAGTATTCAGGTACATTCAAATACATGTATATTGTACATAATAGATATATTGTAGATAATGTATCAATTATATCTGCTAAATTACAAGGATAACAATTATGGTATATGGAACTGATCTCAACACATATGAGTACCATGCAATTAACTGCCCAAAGGATGATTTTGTCCTGAATTAATCTTAATATTTTCAACTCACTTTGATTTGTATTTTCGTAAAGTTTAACAATGATGTAATTAAAGTTGTGTGGGCCAATCTTTTTGATCTCTGAAAATTACGATTTTTCACCATCATTTATTTACAGTGTAAAAGTTTCACACTTTCCAAAAATTAACACTGAAGTTCACATCTGTTGCAGAGAAAAAGAAATATTGGAAGTTAAAAAATAATAATTGTGGTTCCACGATATATACAACTGCTAATAATGCACATGCACACAAAGTAGTTTTGCTTCAATCAAAAACAGTAGTTTTTTTTTTTTTTTTTTTTTTTTTTGCAAGTGCATATTAAGCGTTGTGGAAAGCTGGTTATTTTGACCGAATCAAGACACGAGAGGAAAATAGCAGTGGTCAAACAGTTTACTTGAACATGGTATGAAGTAAGTAGACTGTTAAACTATGATATTCTATCCAGTAAACAAACCCATGTGTTTACCTCGTCATACCTATGAAAGGCCACATGATAGTTGTAGAAAGATCTTTATGCTGAATATTTCTTTAATTACAACTTTGTCCCAAGACAAAGGATAAGTAGAAAGGATATTTTCCTCATTTGAACATGTGATCAATAGTAGATGATGTTAATGGGTAAAATATAATGAACACTTGCAGACCATATAGCTTTAAAAATAAACTTTTTTTTTTTAAGTGTGACACCTCCCAGACAGATTACTATGTGTCCTCCATGCTCAAGAGGTGACAGTAAAAATTATCACACACAAACTGATATATAAACTTCCCTATTTCTGTCCTTACTGCAGCATTATCTGTTTTGTTTTGCTCCAAACTTCTCTTGTACTGTGATTTGACTCTAGCTTCTGTCTGGGAAAGCTTTGATTGTCTGTGACTCAGCGATGTATGATGAAGACTAAATCATATAACATAAATAAATCATATGAAAATCAAACCACTATTTATTGCAAAAAAGAGGAATGTTTATCAGGAATCAAACTTTCGTTTCAATTATTAGCCTCACAACGTCAGGGGTTCCGAGTCCACTAATGGCCCCTGACAAACTTCATTCAATAATTTACAGGCTTGCTTCTCTCATTTAGAAGCACCAATCAGATTAAGGCTTTCATTAGTTGATTAAAAAATAAACGTAAACAGAAAGTAAGCAGTTGACAACTCAATGCGTGTTACAGGTTTTTGTGATTGGTCAAGAGATAAGAAAAACAATCAAGATTTGTAATTTCCTGTAATTTCCTGAAAGACATCACTGCAGTCAGCCCATAAAATATTGAATGAAGTTTGTCAGGATCCAACAGCCACGATGGACTAAGGACCCCAACGTTGTGAGGATGTTGAATTGTAAATTTAACTCTTACATGTAGGTGTTTCATCACAAATACAGATGAACTTTTGTATCTCAATTTTTGATATTTCAGATATCATAGATATGTCTGAGTGAGTTGGAAGTCCCAACTACTTTTTTTTAAAGTATTTTTTTGATACCTCAAATATCTTGAATTTTTTTTACCAGCTTCAAGATAATAAGGTATTCCTGTGTTTTAAGAATTACCTTAGTTTGTTTCTCTTTTGTATCAAACTTTGTTTTCTTGTTCTGCACCTTTCCAAATTCTCTGTTAACTGCTCTACTTCCTGTCTGTAACAGTTAATTAGAGTCTTACATGTATGAATACAATATAATTTTCTTTCAAAACCTTACTTCAAATACAATTCACTCAAAATTCCTCAACAAATTTGACCAAGCTGAATGTGTATTTTATGTTTATGGATTTGTCAAGTTGTTGAAATAAACTTTTTTCCACTGAGATCCAACTTACTCTAGCTGTGCCACAGTTACTTGTTCATTCTGAGAAACCTTCAGGTTTTTCAATGCCTGTTCTAGTTGTTCACCTTCCAAAACACTTTCCTTGGAACTCTCTAATGAATGGAACCTACATAATGACCAAAAATCAATACTGCACTATACTTGTAACCTTTAATGTTGTTGCTTCCTCTAGTAAATTTGAACAATTCTCTCTTTCATGTACTCATTATATATACTCCTAAATCAAGTTTTACACTTCATTTTTCTCTGCTGTATTTTAATCGGATTTAGAAATTTAAAATTAAATAACAAACAATAAAACATTTTAGTTCTGATATATTTAAAACAATTCCTACATGCTGCAATCTATTAAGAGGTGTTATTCTATTAGCATGTGACAAACTTTTTACATTTACCGATACTACAGAAACATTGTAAAAATAGGTGTAATATAGTACAGAATCCCTTACTGTTCCATTTCTTCCTTGGTGAGAACATTAGCAGCACTGATGCTGTTGCAAAACCATTCCAAAAACGGCAGCATTGCATCATTTTCAAACATCCACTCTAGGCCCTTGGGGTCCAGTTTACTGGCCTTGGGATAGCCTAGGTCCTGTAGGACAGCAAGCATCTGCTGGGCACTCATGTCAAGTCAGTTTGTACTTCAGAAAATATACCATCAGAGATGGAGCTGAAAAAAGATTTAAAGTTTACAAAATTGCTAGAAGACAAGAACTGATCCATATAGCATCAGGCCATCTTAATGAATCTTTAAAAATTCTAATATTATGAAATATACTTTACTATATACTACAGAATACAGATTATTGATAAATGGAAATAATTACACCAAAAACCACAAAGATATTAAATCTTATTTTGGTCAATGGTATAAAAAATAGTTGAGGCCTGTCACATAATAAACAACTTGTGCTCTGCAGGAGAAGACTTTTAAATGCAGTGTGCATGCTGCCCAATCCAGTGATTTATAAATATAATGATAAAATATTGTTAAACTTATACACATCAGTGAGAATCAAACTTGCACCAAAAAATCAGACATTTCCTGAATATTCAGCATTACATCTATGGCACTCTATATGCTATTGATATCTATGATAGACTATTATATCTTTACTGATATTAAATACTGTAAACCAACTATTATTCGCATCATCTTTTATTCATGATTTGTCAGTTTGAAATCCATCTGCGACAATTAATTTTCGTGACTAAGGAAATATTTTCTATGAAAACAAAACAAAATAAATGGTTCACTGCGATCAATATTTGAGTTAAAGTAGGTCGCGAAACTTGCAGATATTTCTCTCATGCGAATAAAAGATGGTTTACATTATAAGATGACCATGTAATATGATAACAAGATCTTTTTTCAGTAATTTCCCTCTCACAACACTGGTGCCAATGAAAAATATTACCGGTAAGTGGGATGTGAATTTGCTATTCACATAGAATCTGAATACTAAAATATCTTTATCTTTTTTTTCACCCAAACTCTTATTTTGGCTCTGGGCCAGTTGCTCAGACACTCATATGATTCTTACATGGAAATTCTGACATTCATTGAAATGGTTTCATCATCTGACATTATATGCCTTTTCTTATTCATCAAATTAAATATAATACTACTTATAAAATGTATTGTATAATACATGTATTTACAAAACATTTTATCCATTCACATTTGTATGCTTGGAAATAAGACCATTTAACCAATACAGAAAAAGTGTTAAGAAAAAGCAAAAAATCTTGTGTACTTTATCTGTATACTGTTTGCTTGTATTTTAAACCAAAAAAAAAAAGCAGTGTGTTGAACACTGTTGAACTCTCTTTATATTTAACCGATGTTTCAAATGTTTGGATAGAAGTTGAGAACTGTCAAATGGGATATAAATTTACAGTGAAACTAAGTGGAAAATTACATTAGGGTTTTTTTTTTTATTATATTCCGCATAAAACATACACTGAAAACAACTTATTCTATAACTCTGCAGTTATACAGGCCCTCTGTGACTGAACGAAAAGTTAGTGTCGGTTTCAAAATAATTGAGAATTCTTCATATTTGTAGCTTACAATCTATTACATTGATAAATTTGAAAGTAGACAAAAAAATTGTCAAAGCAAAAGCTGTAAACATTACCTAGTATACCTACTTTCAACTTCCAAAAGTTCGCGGTATGCTAAGCGTCAAAATGACTTTGATTTTCACGAAATAGATAATCAAAGAAGTATAGAGAGCCGGGCCGGGCTCATTTACAGAGCAATGAGCATGGCTAACAAAAAAAAACTTTCTCTCTAGATCTTTCTCAAAAAAAAAAAAACTCTTGAAAATACATAATAAATAATTAACAGGACCTAAAAGACAATCCAAGTCTATTTTTATATACAGAAAATAACATGTAAGTGGAAAATTTTATTCTATTCGGAATTAGTTATTCCTATGCTATATTCAGTGCTTTATATTTGAAAACAGAAAAAATGGCGGAAAAAATGAAATCTTGAAAAAAAATACCGACTCCAATATAAGGTTAAAGCAGTGTCGCACTGAAGGAGATGCCAAGAGTAAGACTACTACTTCTGTTATTAATGGTTAAATTGTATAGAATACCAGTTTACCCTAGCAGTGCTACCTGTAGTTGTCTTTTTGCTAGAGAAAACTGACGTTCATAAATGATTTAAAAATTGAAAGGCATTTATACAGGAAAACAGTTTTTTTTCCATGTCTTTATTTAAAAATACATTGACCTTGCTATAACTTTTGAAAGATTTGTTATGTTTGATAAAACTCTGTTATGGTTATAATTTATATTCTTTCAGAAACCCAACAAAAAGCGTTTTGTAAATCCATTCAACAGACAATATGGATGGTAAGTATATTTCAGTTTAATCAAACTAGAATAGATTTTTCTTTTCACAAAAGTTTAGTTTTGATTTTTTGTGGACGATGGTAAACACAAAATTTCTGTCGTTGATTGCCAAGGTAATCTCAGCTGAGATTCAGCAGTCTGTCACTCTGTGCGAAAGTTTTTTGGGTCACACAGAACATTCACACAGGGACACACAGGACCAAACCAAATTTTGTCAGACTGAAAAATCTAATGTAAACAAAATGGTCTGATGTTCTCATGATTCTATGGGTCATTTTGCAATATAATAAGTATTTGCAGAAAATAAGGAATCTATAGTACGTTACGAATGATGGATGGTTTGTGAGAAACCATTAATAAGTAAAAATTTGGTCAAAAGGATTAATAACGTCTGACATGAAAAGCTACATTACACATTACTATTACCCCAGGTCTGGATGTAGTAAAAACTGAAAACACGTACAGCTGACAAATTTACTTATTATGCTACTTCAATAGTTGATTACAAAACATTGATTTTAAAAAAATAAAGTAACAAGAATTCTTTTTTATGAAATTGAATGAAACTTAAACAATTACAAAATAAATTGTTTTTACATATGATAATCTTTAATTTTTCTAAATAATATGACAGAGGGTTATATTATCTATGTATTTTTTCGATGACCCTCATATCAAGTACATTTTTCAAACATTCTAAATGATTTTGCAAAAGCAATACTGTTTTTTTTTTTCTTGCAGGAGAACCGGAATTGATACCACAGCTGGAAAGACCATCAGGAAAGATGCTGATGGGTTTGAAGAATTTAGGGATTACTTATCAGAATCGGGTAAGAGCATTTTATGGAGCAGTGTTTTTTTTCTTCATGTAATTTAATGCCTATATTCTACATGTTCTAATACATGTATGATCACAATTAAGTTAAATCTGATGTTTTTGAAATTCATTGTCATGCTTAAAATATTTTACTGTGAAAGATTATATGGATCAAAAATAAAGATAATGATTACGATGTTCAGTGCTCATTAATCATCTTCTGAAAGGTAAATTAAAGAAACTAAAATGTTCAAAAATGAAAATAATTGAGACATTTTTTTTTCTTTTTGGCTTGTACATGTTGATAGAAACCATGAACAAGACTACCAGTCACCATAGACGTGGAATAGACCAAGCATTTTGACAGAATCTGGGATAGAGATAATCATAACATATTCGCTACCTATGCATGTTCCAATTTCATGTTTATATTGGAGCTGAATGCTTCAAATAAAAGTCACATTATTAGACAATAACAACCATATGGTTGATATAACCTGTTTTTCTGGTACTCATATATTGTACAATGCAGCTGAGTTCGTCAAAACTTTGCTATACTCATATTTTTGATAAATCTTTTGATTTATGTTTCAAATGTAATACAGGAAATATAGGATTATGACTCGCTTTGTCTCCTTAAGGACATTGGCAAGTCAGGGTTTTCCGGAGAAAAAAGGTTTAATACATGTTTTTTTTTTCACTTATAAAATAGTGATTGAGAGTGATCTCCCGTGTAGAATTCTCTAAGCGGTGGAAACCAATAGAGCGTATGTTACAGAGGTAAATAAAAGCACGTGTACTTTCTTCAACAGGTAGAATCATCTATACAGCACGAAAGGAAAGTAGTAATGGCTTTGTTGTACATTGTATTCAGGGACAAAGAGCCACTAGGTTGTCATTTACCATAGTTATGCTCAGTATGCTGGGAAGGGCAAAGATGTGACATATGCTGAAAGGTAGCCGACTGAGAACAGTTCTTAGGTCGTGTGAAGGAAGCAGCATTTAGTAACTACGAATGAAAAATAAAAATAACACCATGCCTATATTTTTATGACAATTTGTTTCAATCAATTCAGTCAATTACATGATAAAAACGATCAACCAGTCTCTTGATCAATTTTAGGTGTTAAGGGAAGCAACTCAGAAATAATGAACTGTGCCGGTATATCCAAGTCATGTTACGATATATATAAATTTTCAGCCAAAATTTCTGGAAGTCATAGGAAATGAAGATACAGTAATGTATATAATACAAAAACTGTATGAAATAAGTGGGTTTTGGAAAAATATTATGGTGAAAAATTATGTAGGTCCCTTTTATCAACATTTTACATAGGAAATGCATTGAGAATTGTAAAAACACTGACTTGACAAAATCTAAAAAAGAAGGTTGGATTGGTAGGTTAAACGATCCAGAATATAGCCTGTTTAGTACATTTAAACCTACACAAGAGTTCTTGAAAAATTCTATATGATATCCAGGAACCTTGCCAATGTCCTTAATGCGCATTTTAACCAGTAAAGCTTCAAAGCATTTTCAGGAAACTGGAACAAAATATCCCCCGTTTCCCTTTGATAAGGCATTTAAATTTTTGAAATGTAAGCAATAAAAATAACAAACAAAGTAGTACAAAACTAGATATTTTTTTTTTCTCTTGCAGAGGCAGAGACAACCTCTGAACTTTCAAGACTTGAAAATGCTTCCTTGCTTAAGGAAAACAAGCCAAGTCGCCTTCACAGACCAAAGCTTGCAGTAAAGGGACCCAGCCTTTCACAACCCTGCTCTCATTCAACAGCCTACTCCTCCATGCTCAGTCAGGCATCCAGGGGAGGGGCACTGTCACAGATAAATGGGGATACATTGGGGATTTCCTCGATTATTAATAGCCAGGTAAAACAAAAAATATAAACAAAACCAAAAAAAAAAAACACACATTGATGATGTTGTAAAAAACACTAAAGGGTTATTTAAGTTGGTTGATCACTTGATTGAATTACTTTTGTTATTAATTTTTAGCTTTTCTGAGCCAAAGGCTCAAAGAGCTAATGCTATGGCCATTTGTGCGGCGTGCGGTGTGCGTAAACTTTTTAGAATATGGGCCATAACTCAAGAACCCCTTGGCCAATTATTGTCAAATTTGTCACAGGGTATCCTTGGCCCAAGGGCTCCCGTTTGTACTAAAACTAGGGTTGTGACCCTTAAACAAGGGGAAATAATTAGGAAAATAGAAACAAAAGTACTGGTTGCTAAAAAATCTTCTTCTCAAGAACCACAGGGCAGATTATCACCAAACTTACACAAAAGGATGAGGATATGTTGTAGATTAAAATTTGCACGGGGTTTTACCCTTGGGCAAAGGGCGTGGTCTCAAGGTCACTTCAAAGTTGACCAAAAATTACATTTTATTAAAATGTTGATATTTTGCTTACTATAAGGACTAGGATCATCAAATCTTGTCAGTTGATGCATCTAAGGACCTCATATCATGTTGACTCAAAAGTAGGTCATGATGACCTACTTTTTAAATTTTGCGGCCATTCTTTTTCAAAATGATTTAGAGGCATATTTTGAACAATTTAAGGCCTATGATCATCAAACTTTGTCGGTTGATGTATCTTGGGTCCTCGAACTACGTCAACTAAAAAATAGGTCACCTTGACCTACTTTTTGAATTTTATGGCTAATCTTTTTCAAAACAATTAAGGCCATTAATTCGAATACCGAGAGGTTTAGAATCATTAAATCTTGTAAGATGATGCATCTTGGGGCCATAAAACATATTTATTAAAAAGTAGGTCACAGTGACCTACTTTTTGAACTTTGCAGGCATTTGATTTCAAAGCATTTTAGAGGCATAATTTGGACATTTTAAGGCCTATGATCATAAAACTTTGTAAGTTGATGCATCTTGGGTCCTCAAAGAACGTCAACTGAAAAGTAGGTCACTGTGACCTACTTTTCAATATATATGACTATAATTAAATATTTCAGGTACTAATTGACTTAGAATCATCAAACTTTTTCAGTTGATACATCTTGGGTCTTCGGAGTAGGTCGACTGAAAAGTAGGTCACCGTGACCTACGTTTGAAAATTTGTGGCTTTAATTAAATATTTCAGGTACTTATTGGCTTAGTATCATCAAACTTTGTCAGTTGATGCATCTTGGGTCTTCGAAGTAGGTCGACTGAAAAGTAGGTAACTGTGACCTACTTTTGAAAATTTATGGCATTAATTAAATATTACTGGTACTAATTGGCTTAGAATCATCAAACTTTGTCAGTTGATGCATCTTGGGTCTTCGAAGTAGGTCAACTAGAAAGTAGGTCACCGTGACCTACTTTTGAAAATTTATGGCATTAATTAAATATTACTGGTACTAATTGGCTTAGAATCATCAAACTTTGTCAGTTGATGCATCTTGGGTCTTCGAAGTAGGTCAACTAGAAAGTAGGTCACCGTGACCTACTTTTGAAAATTTATGGCATTAATTAAATATTACTGGTACTAATTGGCTTAGAATCATCAAACTTTGTCAGTTGATGCATCTTGGGTCTTCGAAGTAGGTCAACTAGAAAGTAGGTCACCGTGACCTACTTTTGAAAATTTATGGCTTTACAGGTACTTATTGGCTTAGAATCATCAAACTTTGTCAGTTGATGCATCTTGGGTCCTTGGAGTACGACAACTGAAAAGTAGGTCACTGTGACCTACTTTTGAAATTTTATGGCTGTATTTAATATTTTAGGGTACTATTTGGCTTAGAATCATCAAAATTTGTCAGTTGATGCATCTTCGGTCCTCGGAGTAGGTTGACTGAAAAGTAGGTCACTGTGACCTACTTTTGAAAATTTATGGCTTTAATTAAATATTTCAGGTACTAATTGGCTTAGAATCATCAAACTTTTTCAGTTGATGCATCTTGGGTCCTTGTAGTACAACAACTGAAAAGTAGGTCACTTTGACCTACTTATAAAATTTTATGGTTATAATTTAAAAAAAAACATTTTAGGTATAAATTGGCTTAGAATCATCAAACTTAGTTGATGGGTCCTCAGAGAATGACAAGTGATAAGTAGGTCACCATGACCAACTCTCAGGTACTAATTGGCTTAGAATCATCTTGGGTTCTCAGAATGTGAACTGGAATTTCAAGGGTTTATCTAAATATACAGGATACGTAGAGGCTTCAAATACTGTAAATTCCTTATTTTACGCGAGTACTTAATATCGCGAAGTGGCCCAAGTGCGTCAAACCGCGAGAACAATAATTCGCGAATGGGTGATTTATCTAGAGATTTTACATACATTAAAGCACCATAAAAATAAAAGCGAGTAATTTTATTTCGCGAGTGGTGCTTCTCGCGTAATTACGTGACAATTTATTCCTCGCGTATAATTAGGAATCTACAGTAGAAATGATAGGTTGTACAGTTTATCAGAAGAGCGATTCAAGGCCCTTGGGCCTCTTGTTTTAGGCCTTATGCCACAAACAGAGTTTTTTTTTTTTTTAAAAAATGCATCTTTAAAAATGATATTTATAGTACATGTAGTTAATTCTCACTGTACTTGGTGGAAATTCACCCAAAGTAAAAGATTTTCTGTTTACATTTCTTCATGTGTGAATCTAAAAAAGATTCAAATGATATCATTTGTAGGCTTCAGACACCAATCCAGTAGGCTGGTTAAGAAATAAGAACATTGGCAGGTGAGATTTAAATGAACTAGTTTGTATTGTACTTACCAGTAACTGTTCAGTGTTTAGTGTGATGAATTAGCCCTTTCATGAAAACTACTGGTACTGCTCTTTTGCAGGGCAAATTAGTACAGTTTGACAAATTTTAGTTACCATATATACATGTACATTTATTTAAATGAAATTTATCAAACAAAATTGCTGTTATATCATATTTCCTTGCAAAGAGCAGTACCAGTTATTGGGAAACAGTCTATACTGCTAGTCAGCCATGTTTATCATGTTCCTTTAAGAAAAATTCAATACACTAGTAAATACATTTTATGAATCAGATACCAGGTAATTAAAATCAAATTTTGGATAAAAATTATGATAATATACTGGTATTTTGTAGACGTACAGGGAAGGACTTGACAGAGGGGAAAATTATCCGAGTGGATGAAGAGGGATATGAAATATTTGAGGATTTTCTCTCTGAATCAGGTACATATACATGTATTTCAGAATAATACACATTTGAATGTTTCTTTTTATCAACTGTGCAAGCATTGTTAAATGTTTTAGACACCTCATCAGAAATAAATTTTAATTCCTCTTGATTATATTTATTAGCCTTTATAAAAATTCAACAGTTACCTTAAAATGCTGATAAATGATATTTTTATTTTTTTCATGTTCTGCCATGAATATGGCCAGGGCATAATATCTTTGTCATGTCCATCTTTCTTCCATCTATCCATCATCTGTCACATTTTACTTTTAGCTGTTTCAAAGGAACTGTTCAAAATACATGTATATTATCCAAAATTCATACACTGATACATATTTGGGGAAAGCTACATAACTTTGGCATAATTTTCTGTTCTTGATCTTCCCTGTGACCTTGACTTCGCTATTTCTATTTTGTGTTAAGCTCAGTTTGAAAGAAATGATTCAAGATTTTTTATTGAAACTCAACGCTGATACACATAGTAGGAATTATTCAACTGTGTTATAATTTTCTCACCTTGACCTTTCCTGTGACCTTGACCTCATTTTTCCTTTTATATTTAGCTCAATTTCAAAGGAAGTGTTCAATTTATTTTCATCAAAACTTAATACAAAGAGTCACTTTGTTATGAGCTATTCAACTGTGTCATACTTTTCTGACATATGACATTATGGGGCATTCATGTCTTTAATACATATTTCTAGTCATTTATTTTTTTTTTCTTCCAGAGGCAGAGAGTCTAAGTAGCTCTTTGATGACAAACCGTTTGTCAAGGACAAGTACTAACTTCACAAGGGAACCCTCGAAACTGGTAAACCTTATGAAATACAGGTGACTCTCGATGGCTCGTACTCCGATCTCTTGAAGTTCTCGATCTCTCTAAGTGAACCCCCGGTCCTGTTTTTTTCCTCTATATAACTAAGCAAATTTACTTCTGATATCTCGAACTTCCGATCTCTCGAAGTTCTCTATCTCTCGAACCAAGACCTGGGTCCTGTGACACACATTTCATTGTTTTTTACTCTCTATCTCTCGAAGTTGTGATTGCACGTGTGTACACGCCAATCAAGCGTAAAATTAATGCAGCTTGGACTTATCTGGATAACATTCAACGCCTGGGGCGGGTATGGAGGCATTAATTGCGTGTTTACATAGATGACACTATATCTGTGAGCATCTGAGTGTCGATATGATTAATTGGTGATCATTGGTAAATTATAAACGAATTGCTTCACTATTTATTTTGACTTGACAGCGAGACGATAACGTGCAATGACATTATCAACCTATACTTCCGGTATTTATAATAGTAGAACAATGATGATCGGAACTGAAAATTCTGGATTTTATTCACTTTCTATCTCTCGAACCCCTCGATCTCTCGAACTTTTCTTGCGGTCCCTTGAACTTCGAGAGATCGAGAGTTACCTGTAGTTCATAAAATGTTGGGTATATGTAAAGTTGATCATGGGTATTAGTTTTCGTGCCTACTATCTATTATTCTCTGCGTGTTTCAATGGAAATTGTCTTTGTATTTGAAAACTTCTGAAAATATATACATGTAAATAAATTTGTTTTGAATAAAAATGTTGCAGAAAAATTAGATAAATAACTTATGAAGTTTGGCAACACATTAAATATGATTTAAAATATGGATGTTTTCAGTTTCTTATAATGCACCATTTGCAAAAATGCTAAATAATCATGATGATTTCTTGGGGGGAAAATCAAAAATGTACAATTTACTTTACACATGTAAATTATCATCAAAATTTTTCCCAATAATCCAGTTTGCTTCTGTTAGCTAGAGATAAAATGGTTGAAGATTATTTTTGAGAAAAAAAAATTAAAAAATCATGAAAAAATATGATTACTTGCTTTTATTTTTGTCATAATAACCTGTTCTACATATTTATATTAGTGTGCCTTACAATGCAGTAGAGTAAATTGAGAGGACTAAATACTGATTTCATTGTTTTATTTCTTTTGATTATATTATTTTTTTTTTAGATTGAAGACCATTCAATGTAAGTACACAAAAAGGGAATTTGTCATCCCTTATTTTTAAAACATCATAGTTTAGTTTGAAATGAGAAAAAAACCTTTTGCTGTTAGGAGTGTATTGTCTCACTAGTAAAATTTTGCCTCTTCATATTTTTTTGTGGATCATGAATCAGGGAGTGTTTATCTTTAATGTTGTCTGAGATCTTATGCTTTTCATATGCTGATGCTTTTATATATGAAATTTCTTGTAGTTATGACACTAACATGTCCGCCAGTGCTGAAGCATCAAATTCAGGTTTTCCTTTTATTTTACTTGATTAGAAAAAAAATACTTAACATCTTAGAATCATTCAGTGGATGCTTTATTACCAGTTTATACAAAGTCACTATTACTATAAAAATTATAGATAAGAAAAAAATGTGAATGAGAACTGCAATGCCTTACACTGTTTTAACAGAAGCTCAAGTATCGAGGGATCAGATGACAGGAACTATCAGCTCACTAATTGAGAGTACTCGGGAGGAAGTAGACACGCCCACTAACACTCAAACTCGGTCCATGGCAGCTAATAATGGTAGTACTTCACAGTTGTCATAAGTCCTAACTGTATATGCTCTTTAATACGTGTATTCTATTTTTGAAAGAATTTTAAGATTTCATTCATTAAATGTTTTCAGTTTTAGTGCTCATTTATGGTTTTAAAAAACTTTTCTATTAGGGATTTTTGAAATGGAAAGGAAAGTTCACTGTGTACATGTACTTATCTCTTGTTTTAGAATCATTTGAATCTGAAGAGGAGGATGAGGAGGTATCATTAAGGGCTGATAACTCCTCCTACACAGCTGCTTCACAGGGAGAGACTGGTGAATCAGCCACAAAGACCCAGCTACAGTCACAAGACAGATCAGGGAGTATTACATCTACTCGGAGCCATATGTTACAATCACAAGCCAGGTCAAGCAGTATTACCTCTACTCGGAGCCATACGTTACAATCACAAGACAGGTCAGGGAGTATTACCTCCACTCAGAGACAGACATTACAATCACATTCAAAAAACAGGTCAGGGAGTATTTCCTCTATTCAGAGACATGTGTTACATTCACATGAGAATATATCCGAGGGAGAGCCAACCCCTAAAAGTAACATGCAATCCATGGTGAGATCTATTGTGGAAATACCCACTGAGAACAGAATAGAGGCTCCAACAACAGTTCAGGAGATAACCAAGGCCTCTCATATGGATATTGGAGGCAACAAGACAGGGTCTATCACAAAGTCAGAGGATTTAACAAACAGTGTGGTTCCAAGCTTTAGAACCCGTAAAAGGTAAGAATACAGATTAGCCAAAAGTTATAGATGTACACTGTACCTCAGTTTTACGCAGGCCATCTCCTTAAGTACCAGCACTGACTTCTGTCTGCCATTCATTCTCGTGGTACATTTTCAGGATTTCATTTTCTGCAGCTGAGAGTGATGGTAGCCGGAAATCATCAATAGCTTTAGGAGAAAAACAGTAAGTTGCTGTCAACTAAATTTCCTTTGTGCAAATCTTACTTCTGCATGTTTTAATAAAGACAGGTCAGTTGCAAAAGTTTGTCCCAAGGAATAAGTCTATAAATTTAAAACAAAAATAAATAAAAATTACATAATAATAGTCAAATTTTTCAAATTTAATGAATTATTTAATAAATGCATTACTATTTCTTACAATTAGATGATTTCATGTATAAAGGGATAACACAAAAACTATACATCCCTATTTCATCAATTTTATGTAACATTCCCTAATAAAAGGGCACAGGACCTTGTCAACAATAAGAACTTATTGAGCCCTGGGTGAATTCTTAAAAGAATAAATTGATTTCACCTCTCTGCAGACTACCGGTATATGGCATGTGTTGGAAATGGGGGTGAGCTTCATAGTACCAGCAAGGGAATAAATAGATAATCAGCATACATTTATGCTTTATTTAGCAAAATTTCAAAGCCTTTATGTTTAGCAATTTTTAATAGAAATGTATGAAACTTGACTTGTGATTTTTTCTGGTATTTTACATGTACTTCAGAAATGACACAAAAATCAAAATCCCAAGTGATGTAACTGAAGTTGTCCTTGACAGTGATGCAGATAGTATTGAGATCGTTACTTTGGATGATGGAAAGGCTCAGCAGAAACCCAATGCCAGGAAAAGTGTCCAGAGAAAAAGTACCTCAACAGTGCAGAAATCAATTCCATCTGAATTAGATGATGAACAAACTGAGGTGAAAAGTCAAGGGCAGAGAAAGCCAGGGCTACTAGAAACAAAGATTTCAGCTCTAACTGGCAGAAGAAAGTAATACAATGTTTCTTAATGTATACAATAATTGGGGTTTTTTCCCATGAATATTTCAACAACATTTGGATGAAGAATTTACCAACACATTTAAAGATATTGAAAAATGATCAAACTTTGATTTGTTTTTTTTTTTTTTTACAAGCAGTAAGCGTGGAAAATCCCTCCCCTCTTCCATACCAGCTGAGACCCCCCAGGTTGACTCTCACAAGACACAGCTGTCCGGGAAAAGAAGAGGCAAAAGCCTATCAGAAAACAGCTCTCTAGAACAGAAGAAATCAACAAGTGCTATCTCACAATTGTAAGTTTCAATTTTAAAAGCTGATGCAAAATTAAAAGAAATGCACATGCTTTTCTATAAATGGGGATTTAATTTTTCACAAAACATAAGCATTTACATTTGAAAAAGCTGCCATGTTTTAATGAAATTTCTATTTGTCAATTCGGTCTCTTTCAATTTTCAGGTCAAAAGATAACCAAGAAGAGGACCACCTTCAAAACCCAAATGACGACGATGATGAAACTGCATCCAATGCTAGTCAGGAATTTTTGTTCTTCAGGAACAAGAAAACAAGGGAGAACCAGACTGTTACCAATAAAACACAAGATATAAAATCTCAGAGCCAGACATCTCACAGGAAGAAGACAAGTGCTTTATTGAATGCAATGAATGTGGACGGCGCTGCATCAGATATCAGCGAAGACAGGTCAATAGATCCAAATACTGAGATTGAACAGTGGAAGAGAGGAAAGCCTAAAGTTGGAGGAAAGAGAAAGAAAAAATCAGAACCCAGTGAAAGGAAGGAGAGAAATGTAGAGGAGACAGAAGAATCAACAGTTCATTCACCAGCAAAGAAGAGGAAAGGGCAAAAAGCAGCTAAGGAGAAAAGTTCTGTTTCTAGAAAGACTTCTAGAGGGAGGAAACCATCTGATGATAGCCGCAAATCACTGGAGCCAAGAATCAGGAGAAGTAATAGAAATTCTGATGCCCAGCTATCTGATACAAATGACAAAGAAGCTTACAATGATATAGAGGAATCCGAGTTGGTGGTAGAAAAGGAAGTCAGGCTTAGTCCACAAGCTACTAGTAAAAGAAAGTCAAGTGTTACAATAGATAGTGTGGAAATAAAATCAACAACCAAGTCTAGGGGATCACTTAGTGACACTGCAGAAAATTCCTTTAAAGGATCTAGAAACACAGACATTAGTGAAGAAGAAGAGGGTATAATTCTACAGGTGAATTATTACCATGAGGAAGATATTGATACACATGTAAATGAAAAATCTTCTAAGATGAATAAAAGTAGAAGACATTCAGTATCAATGTCTGATTCACCAGGGCAGATGGCAAAAAGTAAAGAACAAAGTATGACAACTAAAAAGTCAAGAAAATCATCCAGTGACAAGTCTCATGTTTCAGAAGTGAAAGAAGATGAACAAAATGAAGTAATAGATCCAGAAGAAAATATGGCTGCTCATACAAGTCAATTTATTAAGAGTTTTTTAACGGAAGACCATGAAAAGCAGGGACTGGATACAAATAATATGAGTTCCAGGTCCAAAAGTTCTGGATACAAAACCAGAAAAGCTAAGACAAGGAATGATTCAATACAAAGAAAAATAAACAGTGTAAAGAAATTAAACAAGTTCCAGACCAGAACCTCTGAGGGAATGTCTTCAAGGAAGGACAAATCTAGTTTAATTGGAGCAAGAGATCCAGAAGACAGAAAATCAATGAGAAAATCTAGAAGCCTTCACTCAGCTTTCATTGGAAGTTTGGAGAATCTTCAAGGAATCCAGAGAGAAGTGGAAATGTTAGAAGTGGAGGATGCTGATCCCAATGACTTATATGTGGAAAAAGAAAGATCATCCACCAAAAAAGGGAAGGGAAAGGGGCAGAGAAAAAGTATGCAACAGGGAGGGACAGATCAGAAGAGAACAAAGAGGAGTCAAAAAAGAAAGAGTGGAAAGAGAGGTAAAGCTGATTCTGTTACTGAGGAGGAGGATGTTGAAGGTATTCAGGGTAGGAATAATGTGGATGATGGTCCAGGGCCCAGTGAGGCTGTGGCAAATGAAAGTGAAAGTTTTTCAGACATGAACAACAGAAAACAAAGGAAAACAAAAAGCTTAGGGAGTGTAGGATTAGAACCCACCAGGAAAAAGAAAGGCAGTCAAAGGAAAACAACTAAGAGTAAAAGTCTTGGGGGTCAGGCAGTTGATGTCATTGACGAGGAGGTGGAGGAAAACAAAGTAATGAACGAAAATGTAGATGAGCTGAAAGATGAGAATTTAGATGACATAGTTGCCAATGATGCTGTAGAACACTCACCAAAAGATGAAGGTTAAATTATGACTTTATTGTTTCATAATGTGCCTTGATATATTCCTTATGAGCAATTCTAATACCAGTACCTAGACATAAATTATTTCTCAAAAGTTTTTAAAAGTTTTCATTTGTTAAAAATTAATATCTTGCATCATTTAATGGATGCTATATACTAGGGATGTCAACGAATATTCGAGTACTCAACTATTGTTCGACCATACCGACTATCGACTAAATTTTTTTTAGTCGGTTATTCGTTAAAAATTTGTTACTTAATAGAAATCTTAAATTCAATGTAAAAAAAAAAATGGATATGCTCAGTTCATTTATTAACGTATCAGTTTTTTCGTCAGTGAAACTCAGGGAAAGGCTTAACCGGTCTTCGTTAATTGTGCAAAGGATTTTTTTTTTTTTTTTTTTTTTTTTTTTTAAGCAAACATGCATTGGCATACTTTAAAAACCGTCAGATCCAAATTGTAGAGTTTCAATCTGCAATTCTGTAAGATCTATAATGCAACTATCAATTAATGAATGATAATTAAACAGCTGTTACGTATTTGTAAATACATGTAAATTGGGTTATGAGCATTTTTATTTCTGATATTAATATCACTCATTTCAAAATTGTATTGATTGTTTACAAAAAATCTCATAATTGAAATTTATCGCAAGCTCTCTTTGTTTTTATAAGAGTTACGCTTTAATTGTTTAACAATCACGGGTCACTGTCAAGACATTAAATGGCTTCAGGTAAGAAATTAACAACAGGTACAAGTACTAGCAGCATGAAAAGAAAGGATAAATGCAAGCGTTTGATATTCTGTATATAGATAAAATGTAAATATTATATTTGAAATCAAATACAGTGCATACATATACATGTATTTATCATACATGTATTATATACATACATTATACATGTATTTATTACTATGTAAATGTTAACGATTCAATAATTCTTTGTATAATGGTGATAGCGTAAATTAAATATTGTACAGGCTAGCAGTCTGTTAAAGACAAAGAGGAAAAATGACATGAAATATTAATTTAAATTTCAACAAGTACTCAACTATCGTTTGACTAAAGCCTCCGACTATTCGACTAAGCTGTAAGAGTAAAATTGACATCCCTACTATATACAGCCTCTTTTATAGATTAATAACAATGTTTTGTTTTCAGGTAACCAGGATAATGTCAGCAAAAAACAGAGCCTTGGTTCTACACCCGTTTCTGTGTACCAGGTTGATGAGGAGCTTCTGAAGAGTGGAGTGTCATTCCGACACAGGAATCAAACATCAGTTAAAGAGGAATCCATTAACCAGATGTCATCTAACAGTAAGCCCTGTTTTCTTGAAATCAGTAATCTGACATTACTCACACTCTATATCATGTTATAAATATGGACATGGGTAGAGGGTTTCATACTTTTTTGCTCTCCTTGATGTTAAGTGGCCAGATTTGAAGAAGTCCATAACAAAATAACTAAACTGTACATGGACTAACCCTGAAAGGATGATGCATCTAGGAATGAAAACAGAGTAGGATTTGTGTATGCTCCATATCTTTCTTATGGAGAAACTTTTGGAGTTCGTACTTTACACAGAAATTACTGAGGATCTAAGAATGTGTCTTTACTTGTGGATATGGTCATTTAGGCAAATTTGATGTCACTTTTAAAAAAAAAATAAACAAGTCCTGTCCTAGCCATATCTTCACTGGAAACTCATGCTTGAGACAAGGATTGTCTATGACCTGAGGGTGTGTCTTGACCTTGACCCAAGATCATTTGGACAAGTTCAAGGTCACTAGCAGAACAGTGTATAATTCAAATTTGCCAGGTCCATAGCTTTCTAATGGAGAAACAAATTAGAAGAGTTAGCAAAAATGCAAAGGAGAAGGGGATCATTTTGTGAGCTCAATCATAGAGCCTCTGGTTTATGTATACATGGTACACCTTCCTACCTTCCTGCAATTTGTTAGACAATGCAATTAAATATATGAATTGAATAATAATTCCCAAATATTGAAAAGAAAAAAAATGATTTAATATTATCACACTAACCCCCTCTGTTATGAATGTTGTATAACTTTATATTAAGCTTTACTTTTTAAATAGAAACCCCTGTAACATTGAGGAAGCACATGGATTTTATGAACTCTCCAGCTCCAGGGCTGACCCCAATTCTGAAACAACCAGGATCAGTAATCCGTGGAAAGAAGAGAAGAGTAACCATTAATCACTTGGTAGAAGAACAAACCTTCAACAGCCCAGACACATCAGGTCAGTCCATGACACTGTGTGAATGGAACTCATGCATGGCTTGATGGGAAAATGCTTGCATGCATATACTTTCACTTATTTGAGAGATGCTTTCCTCTGTAAAAACTATTATCAAAGCAATTAAATCTGATTTCAGGAATAATTTTACTTGTATGTGTTTTTCAGGAGAGAAGCAGAGCCTATCTATGAATTCCGTATATTCTATGAATGCAACACCAATCCATATATTTCAGACAACAACAAGTGAATCTCCTGTACCCCAAGTGTTGATGCCACCCAAGCCTAAAATCTGTAAGTAAACACAGAATAATCAGGAATTCTCATGTTTTAACTGATTGTACATTGTTTAGCTATCATTTTATAGTCCTTCCTGAAGATGCCCCTGATGGAGTTCGAAGGTCACGACGAGTTCGATGTCAGCCAGTTGCCTGGTATAAAGGAGAGAGACTTGTGTATGAACGTAGAAAATCAGGTAATTTCCTAGCAGCAAAAATGATACATATCTTTTAATCATCTTCAATTACTGTAAAACATTCTGTATAAGTGTGCGAGAAATATCTTTGAGATTAGCAAGCAACTCCAGCTTGAGCATATTTATCATCGCAGATCGGTCACTTCTTATGCCCTGTTTTATTCCATTAAGCTGATGGAAGGTTCAGTTATGGAATGGGTATGAGGGAAATAGCAAATTTATGGTTCCCCAAAGGAGGAAACTATTTCCCGAGGCCGCCGAGGGAAATAGTTTCCTGCCAAGGGGAACCATAAATTTGATATTTCCCTCATACCCATTCCATAACTGTTTTATTATACCGAAACAATCATGGGAGATTTATCAAACTAGAGACTCAGACATTTTTTAAAACAATAGAGAGGCATTTAAAAAATCACAAATGCATGTGATTAAAAATATTGTAAGTTTATGCACTTGTATATGCATCAATACCGAGGAAAGTAAAATTATTAAAAATATGAAATAATTTCACTGACACTTTGAAGAATTATCGTTGTCTTCATTTTGCTAGAATTCCAGTATGATTTTGACATTGCATGTCGAAATGTATTGATGTCATAGTTACATTGCTAATAACATTACATCACAGACTCGAGATTCCTTGAACGCTCTGCCCACTGTTCATTTTAATTGGTTAAAATTATAAATAAATATTCATCAGGGAGTAGTCCCAGGGAGTAGCTCCGATTTTTCAGGGAATAGTCCTCGGATGAGGGAAATAGTATCTTCTCAGGGAAATAGACAGTTTTATGGTGTTAATTTTATATAGAGTAATAACAGTAGAGGTATAATAATATACAGTTATGGAATGGTTTTGTATTGGCAAACTGGGAAATGAATATGTTGCATGTAATAGTGATGGGGATATGATCGATTTATAATCAATAAAATGATTGGTTTACTTATTCTGGTTATTGATTGCAAAATACTGTTACATATGTAGTATTTGTTTATTAACAATTGAGGAAAAAATATATAAAAACTGATTACATGTATATTGAATATTTGAATATACATGTAAACGTTTGTTTTATCAGCAGAATTTATTTACTAAAATTAATTATCGTGACATATTTCACAAGCATAAAGGTACCTTGTAGTTTAATTCTGAAACAAAAATCTTTTACGTAATGATATCTTGTTTCTGTAGGTCTAGGTATTGTAAAAGTAGAACCATCTCATGTTGAAATGCTGATGCTGGCACAGGAAGCAAAACGAAGGAAAAACGTCATCAAGAAAAGGAACCAAAATCGCACTGAAAGTAAATATGAGGACAAAATGGATGGATACATGAGAGAGAAATTTATTTTTAGAATTATTAGTAGGGATGTCAACGAATATTCGAACATTCAAATATTCATTCTATGAGTTGATATTTGAATATGAATTTAAGATTCGAATATTCGGTGTTTTTTTGGCGTTTTTCAGATTTCATAAAAAGAAGTACTGTGATTTATAAATTTTGATTAGAACACTGCTGGAATTATCCCTGTTTAATTAAGGGCTCAATTTCAGAATAAATGTGTAAATTACTTGATTATTTTGGGTTGTACATAATCCTTAATTTTGTATTCATTATCGGGAAATTAGTTTACCTGTTAATTACCTAGGAATATTGTCTATGGAAATGTTTGTTTATACTTTAAAAACATTGTATCACAGATTATAAAAATATCTCTTATTATAGGCTGATAATTGTAATTAATTACACGTATTGAAATCAGAAAAGTATACGACTATCCTGCTTTTGGTAAGACGACTGGTTCCTAAGTTGGAGCTACTATAAAAACGTGTACCATTTGTTAAAATTATTCTTTTCTACATTTAAATCAAATATTTATTTCAGACATTGACAAATATCAAATGGAATTCCTTATTGTACACCTACAAAAGTCTTTATACAATTTTACTTCCAATATAAGAATACCTACGCTAAACCTTTCATGAAAGTAGGATGATGCATATTTAAAATAAACCAGATTTTATTTATTTTATCGAATATTCGAATGTATTCAAATACTTTCATTGAATATTCGAATATTAATTATTGACAGAATTGACATCCCTAATTATTAGCAATATTATATTGATTTGATGATAGAGGTAAATGAAATTATTTTAATTACATGTGGGTTATGATTCATTTCTATCTTTCTAGATAAAAGGACCAAGTTTACCCAATCTCCCCGTAGAAATTTGTCAGTACATACAGATCTGGATCCTGAGCTACAAGACTCGAGTGATTCAGAAGTTCTGGTGTTAAATCCAGCCAATAACGAGGAAGTATTAATGGGTAAGAGATTTTTCTGCAGTTATTCTGAATTCTTGTATTTGATACAGGTACAGTTCTTGATACATCTGTAGATGATGCCAAGGTACATAACTCCTAACAATTTATAATTATGATCTAAGGATATCTTGATTTTCACTCAAAAAAAATTTTCTTCAAAAAATCATATAAATGTTATTCTTTAGTTTTGCTTAGATTTTTAGAGTGTGCTATCAATTTACACTATACAGGGATTCATAATTCTGTTTTTGGTGATTTATATCACTATGGTTGTTAAAAAACTAATTTCTTAAATTCTTTTAAAATCTGACTCCTCCAGTTTTCGTCGTATTTCTATATGACTTGGTACATGTTTAGGCAACATGTAGTCACTATACAGTCATTGACAGTGTATGAGAGCAACATATGAATTGTTGGACCTGAAGAAAAAAAATTTCATGAAGCCAAAGGCTAAAGGCAATATTTTGTTTATGGGTCCAACAAATCATATTTTATTCCAATCTCAATAATTGAGTGTTTTGTTATACCCTCCATTTGCTTGAATAAGGACCCCATCTTTATCTGAAAGGACTGATTATGTTAGCCCCCGGAACCAAAATATTGCCCTCCATTCTATGCATGCAATATTTCATCCCTTGGAAGCTAACATTATCAATGCTGCTCTCAACCCCAATCAATATTTGTATATTATGTAGGCCTGTAGCAATGGTTTCAAAAGTGGGAGGGGGGGGCTTCCCCCAAAAATCTGACAAGCAAAAAAAAAAAAAAAAAAAAAAAAAAAAAAACTATTTAAGGACCCTCTATACACTAGAGGAAAAGATTTTTTGGACATTGAGAAAATCATGGTGTTTAAAGGTGTAAATATTGAGCTTATCTATCACATTTTCAACAAAGGGTACCTTGCATTTACCCCCAGGAAAAATGTTCAAATACAGTGAAGTACTGATGAACAAAAAAATCACTTGTTATATGCCCGTCTTTAGACGGGACATATTATGTTATGGCGTTCATGTCCGTCCGTCCGTCTGTCTGTTAGCTTTTTCTCGTGTCCGGCTCATAACTTTAATACTATTAGGCCTAGGATTATCAAACTTTGTCAGCTGATACTTCTTGGGTAGAAGGTGTGTCGCGCACTAAAAGTAGGTTGTTCTGACCTTTAATTAAGATGCTATGGCCAAATATGGAATAATCCTGTCCGCCTTATAACTAGAAAACTATTAGACTTAGAATCATCAAACTTGGCCAGTTTATGCAGTTTATGAAGGTCTTAGGTCTTTTTACTATTAAATTACACAATCCCAAAAATGTAAAAGTGTTGCAGTATTCTTATTAAAAAGATGTTAAAATCAAGAAATACTTATTTTTTTCATTATATACTTTACAGCAATCTATAACAAATATAATGTTACAAGAGAAATTCCACCTCTCCCATGGGTGTAATTATCAAGCACTGGTGAAGGAGAACTTTGATAGCAGAAAATTGCATGTCAAATTAGAGAGAAATTAATGAGTTTAGTGTGAGGAGCTAACTGGTAGAGCATCTCTGATCAAGCAGGTGTTATCTATATCTCTTGGGAATTGGGCAGAGGAATCAGCCATGTTGGATTAAATAGTTTTTGTGGGCTACCCTAACTTTTAAAATGAATTTGGTGAAAAGTAATTAAAACTAATTTGATATTGTATAATAAACTAATTTGATATAATATAATAAAATAATTAATTAAAACTAATTATACTTGGGGGGGGGGGGTTATGATATTGGATTTGGAATTAGCATGCCCATTGTCCATATGAATTGCAGCTTAAAACCAGTCTGACATTGAATCTAAAAAAAAAAAAGTATTTTAAAAAAAAGTTTTAATTATGGTAGATAGTCCCTACAAATCTAAGAGTCAAGCAGAAACCTTATCAAAAATGTTGCATTAAGATTACAATTTTTTTTTCTTTTTATAAATCTTTGTAACAAATTGAAAAAAAATATCTTTGTTTTCAAATTTAATTTCAGAATGACATAAATATGCATTTTAATTGCACTACAAAGCAGATAGCGCAGATCCATTCATCTCTTGGGAGTAATGAGTGGACATGCATCCAGTTAAAGATTAATTAATGAGTTCAGTGTAGGAAGGCTAGCTGTCTCAATCATTTCTGTTAGAGCATCTCTGATCAAGCAGTTCTTATCTGTATCCTTTGGGAGTTAGACAGAAGAACTGCTGGTCAGTTTATAGCATATGTCATTTGATGGCCAGTCTTTTATTTTAAAATTAAATTGGTATAGATTAAGTTGTTAAGACTAAATTGATATTGTTTAATATGTTATTTTTATTTTATTTTTTGAAAATATCAACTAGTAAATTTCAGAGCATCATGTCTCACAAATATGAAAGATGTGTGTGTGTGTCACTGTTTTTGTGTGTGTGGGGAGGGGGGGGGGGGGGGGGGGGGGCAGATGGGCATTTGTCAAGCTCTAACACTACCAGTTGAGGATCTATAATGTAATATTTGTTATAATGCCTACCTCACAGGAAATGTATAAACAAAAATTATAAGAAATGGAAAATCTTGGAAATCCTTGTATCAAGGTTGACTTGATTTTCTTGCACTCTAAACTTTTCGTGATAATTGAACAATATTTGATGGGCGTATCATGCTTTGGCGGGGCACTTTATTTAAGTAAGTGGGCAAAATACCTGCAAATGAAGTGTTCAATCTATTCATCTTGGCTAATTGAAATGTTATGAATGCATAATATGATCACAAATTAAGTAATAAACTGTACATTTCAATTTATTTTATTCTTGATCAAAGGGCAGATTACTCTATCTGCATAAAAATACCACAAAATTAGAACACTTTAGTGTGCAGTATAGAGGGCTCTTAACTGTCCAAATACTGGAATTCACCAGTGCTCAACCTTTCAGCAACAAAAAAGTGGGGAGAGGGGAAAATTTACTATAGGAAAATTTACTTAGCTAAATACTATACTCAGAAAAAGTGGGGGCCTGGATCCCCTGCATTCTACGGGCCTATTATGTTCTGTAATGAACAGGGGGAAAAAACTCATCAAAATTGCAAATAACTTAAAAATAATGTTACAGTGATACATGATGTGCCTCTTTTTGTCCAAGTTAAGGGAGAATGTGTGGTCATTTTTCACAGAAAATGTAAAACATTTTAATAAAGAAATGGTACAAGTCCAAATGCAGCTTTTCTCTTTGTTGAGCAACAGTCTCACCAGAGACTTCATGTTATTTCAACAGAATGCTTCAGTTCTAAGGATTCTGAGGTGTTTGTGGGCCCATCGAAACATGACCCAATCTCGACTGACCCCTATGTCATGTCACTGCGATTGAACCAGAGGCAGTTCATGATGGGAAATCTTTATCTAAGGCCACTGAAATCAAAACCAGAACAGATTGTCAACAGTGGAACCATGGTAAGTTAGAACGCCAGAAAAATGAAGCATTTATACTAGTGTTGTTGGATTGACATAAATAATATGAATGAGTGTTCATATGAAAATTTGGAACTAGATCCATTTTACCTGAACTAAAAATTATATTAAAGTTGATGCATTACTTTGTTAAAAATTATTGCAGGAAAATGTGTCATAGGTTGCTTTCGTTAAATTTTCCCAAGATAAAGTGCAGTCTGTAACTGAATAAAACGTCTTGTTTTTAGGTATTCTGCTTGCTAAAAGGAAAAATATGTGTGACCATTCATAGAACTAAAATGGTAGCAGAAGCTGGTGACATGTTTTTTGTTCCACAAGGTAAATTTTTATCAAATGTTATTCAAGTCTTATCGGTATATCTTAGCCAGGTGTGCACAGATTGATTTAGATAGGTTAAGTTTTTGGGAACATACAGTTTTTACTCTCTGTTTTAACTCATCTGAGCCAAAGGCTCAAGTGAGCTTTTCTGATCAAAATTTGTCCGTTGTCACCCATTAACTTTTCACAAGTTTGTTCAAATGAAGGGCCACACCCTCTTTCAAGGGGACATAACAAAAGGGCCATAGTGACTTATGTGAGTGTTGTGGCCCATGAGCCTCTTGTTAAACTCAGGATATACAGTGTGCACCAAAAGCACTAGCTTGATGCCCGAACACTTGTGAAAATTTGGTCAGGCTAATAAAATGTAGCTCAACAATAGCCCAATAGGACTTGTGGAATTTTCAGTAATATATGTCTATTTTTATCAATATTGTTGAAAAAAAAGGTAAGATTTGTGTCTTTAAAAAATTATCTCAATGAAGCATTAACGACTTTCCCAAAGATTTTCTTATCCCAGTTGATGTTTTTTTGTCTAAGCTTGGTTTGGTTATTTATAGTTTGTTGTTCCTGGTCACTATGTTAAATGTGGGAAGGGTTTCAGAGAAAAAGTTGAGACAGAGACTGTCACTTTTCAAAGTTAAGAAACAGTATGAATTAAAATGTCAATGACTTCTATGGACTGAAATAAAACTGTCATTTTTTTCACACTTGGGGAATGGGGGGGGGGGGGGAGTAGTAAAAAGTGATTTGGGCTAGAAAAGTTTTGGTGTTACCAGCCCAACTGGGTTAGTGCAGAAAAGTTTTTGGTGCAAACTGGATATAAACATATAATATTTTAGTAGTGTTGACAAGATGATATGGTTGAATTAGCATGAAAGCACAATCAAACATGTATGCTTTGGTCAGATTAGCTGGGACAATTATATCTCAATAACTTCCTTGTGTTTTGAGAAAGTAAAATATAAATATATATCATGAGGTTCTACAATTTGATATATAAAACAAAAATTCTTAAATACATGTCCATGCACGAAATTTGCCTGTAACTTTAAATAGCTATAACTTTCTTAGTTTTCAGCAAAACAGTACAGACTTTAGAATATAGATCGGTTTAATGTGTTCTTACATTATGGTATTATCAAAACTGAATGCAAGGAAATACATACACATGTGCTGAATTCTGATTGGCTAATACTTAATTGTTTGTATCTCTCTTATTTTCCAATGAAATACTCTGAAATTCGTCACAGGAGAATATATTATGAGACAATATGAAAGGATATATGTGAGAAATCTAGAAAGCATGTTCATACACATTCATTGAAATATGATTGGCTAAACTTTTTATATAAGCATTGGATTTCCAATAAAATATTTATGAAAAAAAGTGTACGTCTAAAATACAAAAGCATTGCCAGATTTAGTGAAGCTGGTAGGGAGTGGGGAGTTGTTTAGGGAACACCTTTAACGGTTGCCGTTAGAATTATTACAAGTTAAATATTGCTTATCCCCAGGATTATCACTTTAATGTCATAAAACTTTTTTATGCCTCACCATAAATATGGCCGGGGCATATAGAGTTTGTCCTGACCCTCTTCTGTCCTTCCGTCTGACTTTTCACTGCGCATTGCATTTAACTCAGTTCAAAGGTCAATTTCAAAGAAATTGCATCAACATTTTTTTTTTACCTTGACCTTTCCTTTGACCTTGACCTCACCATTCTTAAATTTGTGTTTAGCCCAGGTTTGAAGAAACCATTCAAGATATTTTTGTCAAACTTCCTTTGCTGATACATATTGATGTTAGCTATTCAACTGCATCAACATTTTTTGACCTTGACATTTCCTTTAACCTTGACTTCACTTTTCTTAAATTGATGTTTAGTTCAGTTTTAAAGAAACCATTCAAGATAGTGTAATCAAACTTAATATGCTGATACACACTGACGTAAGCTATTCAACTGTGTAAACATTTTTTTTACCTTTACTTTGACCTTGTCCTCACTTTTCTTAAATTTGTGTTTAAGGTATTCAATGTATAATGACCATATTCTGTACCTAGTAAATGAATTGTCCAGTGTTTTTAATCAAGTTAGCATTTTGAAGATGTTTTCAAATAAAAGTACACCACCAAAGGAATTTACAAAATTTTGATTATTGTCCAATTAATTGCACCTTGAATTTTACACTGAAGTCTATGGGCAGCGCAGGTTTTGTTTAGATATTCTAAAAGGTAATTTGAACTTCATACAAATCTCTTGTGAAAATATGCATAAACTCTCTCTTTATTAAAATATAAAATAAAATAAGTCATCTACCACAGATATATTGACAAAATTTAAATTTTCTTTTTTGCATCAAGGGCAGATAACTCTTGAAAATGTTTACGATGCAAAATGGTCAGTTTCTAATATGTTATCAGTCATGTGAATTTGGTTCATTTTACTTTCATCATTATCTAGCAATACATATTTAACTAGTTTAAAATGATTCAAAATTGCTCAATATTCCTTCATTATACATTGAATACCTTAACTCAGTTTTAAAGAAATCATTCATGATATTCTTATCAAACTTCATATGCTAATACAGATTGATGTTAACTTTTCAACTGCATCAACATTTTTTTTACCTTGAGTTGAGGTTTCCTTTGACTATAACCTTACTTTTCTTAAATTAGTGATTATCTCTTTTTTCAATAAATCATTCAAGATATTTTTATCAAACTAAATATGCTGATATGTATTAGTGATTTTAAAGATCAACAAATTGTATGTTTGCATTTAGTATAAATTGCACTCATATCAGCCAGCAAACTTTTTCTAAAAACTGACCAAGATGAACTGAAAACCCCTTTTTTTCACTTTTCTGCATTCAACAGGAAATACATACAGTATAGAGAACTTGCGGAAAGAGGAAGCACGCCTGACATTTTCCTGCTACAAGTTCAGCAATGAAGATCTCTCAACGATGGAGTGACACAATTATCATAATAATGTCATTGTTAGAGACAGTCTATATGTGAGACCTGATTCTGTCAACCTTAGTCTATCCCGGCTGTCAATGGCCCATTGTGGGAGCTGCCATGTTTAGTGCTTGTAAGCTATCTTTCAGCAGGCTGTTTAAGGAGTGTCAAATATTCCTGACACCAGTATAAACTTGTCTCTACCACCATTTGGATGTACCAAATGAATGTATTGTCAGTTTTGCTTCAGCTTTAACAAAATGTTATAATACACTAACATAAGGTACATGTACCGATACATATGTACATGTATATACTAGTATGCACCTGCAGCTTTCAAAAATTTGGAGGAGAGACTTTTAATGAATGCAAGATAAACTTGATTTTTATCTTATTCATTTCATATTTTTACTTTCATAATGCAAAAAACTGCAAAGCATTTCAAGTATGATTTTCTTAATGTCACATACAAGTAGATAAATGTACATGCTGGAACAGGTTTTTCACTAATCTATAATTGAGAATATTATACCACCTTCAGCCACATTCTGGCCCTAAATAAAATCAAGTGAGCCATTTAACAGTTATTGATTTTTTTTCTCAATTTTACTTACTGTAGTTCACAAAATAAGAAGAAACTGGTTATATACAATGTCTGTACCTCATTCAGTGTTCATCATTAACATGGCAATTAAGAGTAATATTGTGTAATATATTCATAAATAAATCACATTTCTCAGCTTATACTGAGACTACTTTTAGAACATATATACCTATGTTTGCTTTATGATTTATGTAATAAATATTTCATCATAAATGGTGTTGGTGTTCCCATATTCTTTGCCCATTTTCACATCTCCAAAATAGCTCAAGGTTTAGTATCTGAATCCAGAAAAGCCATTAAGATCTCAAGCATTTAATGTCTGAAAAAAAGAATTTTTATGTATGTTATGTAATGAAAAGTAGTCATTTTTAGCTCACCTGAACCAAAGGATCAATTGAGCATTTCTTATTGGATTGCCCAATATTTGTCTCTGTGCCAGTTGTGTGTTTTATGTAAACCTTTTCACATTCTTAACATCTTCTTAATTGGCTAATTTCAAAAATCTCAAGGACAGCAGGTCCATGATAAGAGATCAATCATATTGCAAACAGACTCTTGTTTGTTAAATCATGGCTCCCAGGGGTAGAATAGAACCACAAAGTTTTACATTGGAATATATACAAAAGCATTTCATAAATCTGAAGAAGAATAGCAGAGCTATGATTAGTGATAATATTGATATACAAGCATCCTCAGGTAGTGTAGATTCCAGTTTGTTCAAACCAAGAATAGAGTTGGGCTACAAAAGGGGAAACAAATTTTAAAGTGGAATACAATAAAACTCTCTTGTAGTGAAGTGCCAGGGACAATTTAGATTCATTATAAACCTAATTTGTATCCATTTAGTTCATAATAATCTTTAAAACCATGGGGAATGTATATCACTTGGCTTTAAGCATTAATTGGTTATAAGTGTGTTTGCTATAACTGTGTTTTATTATATATAGGGTTTTTTCAAGAACAGTAGGGTTATGGTTGATCATACTGATATGCAAGAATCCTTAGAAAATGCAGA
Organism: Saccostrea echinata; assembly: GCF_033153115.1. NCBI lineage: Eukaryota > Metazoa > Mollusca > Bivalvia > Ostreida > Ostreidae > Saccostrea > Saccostrea echinata. The sequence continues at coordinate 4,689,422 of NW_026889771.1, read as the reverse complement.
TCAAGAAATTTGAATCAGGCAACAAACTTTTTTCTTTTTTATATGGAAAAAAAAACTTGATTTTTTCTTCTCAAAAACTACTGGGATATGATTATTCATTAGGTCACCATAGAGTCATATGTTAACATTTGAATATTTTCAGCTTCTTCTCTGGAACCACTGAACCAATTTCAACTAATTTTGGCATATAGCATCTATGGGTGAAGTGGAACAAAAATTTGAATTTCAAATTTCTGAGGGATGGGGCTAAAACCACTAAAAATAAATGCAGTCTTAAAAAATCTTTTGCTTTACTCCTAGACATCAAGCAGTCAAACTGTTAGCATGATTGTAATAAGCATTGAACCCTCTACCAAAATTATGAAATTCATGGCTCTAGGGTCAGAGGTTCTGGTGTTAGGTTTGGGCTCTATTGATTATATAGTGAAAATGCATAATGATTTAAAAAAAAAATCTTCTCTCCCCTGTATATTAAGCAGACAAAGTAAGTGCATGGTTTAGATGAACAAGGGTGGCTCTTTCAAAATTGTAAATTTCTTGGCCCAAGGGTCAAGTGTTCTGGTGTTAGGAAGGAGCTCTATTGATTATTTAGTGAAAAGGCTGTATTTCTTTGAAAATCTCAGCTCCTGGGTAGTAAGCAGATAAACTAAGTGAATGGTCATGATGAACAAGGGTGCTTCTTTCAAAATTGTGAAATTCTTTTTCCCTTTGGTCAAGGGTTTGATGTTAGGGTGGGGTTCTATTGATGATATAGTAAAATGCAAAAATTTTTAAAATCTTTTTCTCTGTCCCTTGGTATTTTGCAGGCAAACTGAGTGCATGGTTATGATGAACAAGGATGCCTTTTTTAAGATCGCGAATTTCATTGCTCCAGGGTTAGTCGTTTTAGTCTTAGGGCAGGGTTCTATTGATAATTTCATTATATGCATAAAAGAATTCTTTATAAATCTTCTTCTCTGGCCCTGGGTATTTGGCAGACAACTAATTGCATGGTTATGAAAAGCAAGGGTACTTCTTCCAAAATTGTGAAATTCCTGGCCCCTGGGTCAGGGGTTTTGGTGTTAGGACAGGGCTTTATTGATCATATAGTGAAATGCAGAATAAATTCTTTAAAATCTTCTCTGGTCGTGGGTATTTAGCAGACAAATTAATTTCATTGTTATGATGAACAAGGATGCGTTTTCCTTAATTGTGAAATTCGTGGCCTCTGGGACAGGGGTTTTGGTGTTAGGATGGGGCTCTATTGACCATGTAGTGAAAAGACATTATTTCTTTGAAAATATTCTTTTCTTTCCCTGGGCAAACTTCGTAATTGCATGGTTATGAGGAGCAAGAATACCTTTTCCTAAATTTAAAATTTCATGCCAAGAAGCAGGGGTTTCAGTGTTAGGATGTAAATAAAAAAAAACAGCAAAGCCAAAGTTAGTCTTATAAATATGCAAGCATACAAATATAGTGAAAAAATCATAGCCACCAGGGCTTTGATAGGGCATCAATATATTCTATATGGATCAAAGTTTACAAGGGAATAAAAAAATATTGAAAATCTCTTATAATTTTCAAGAGCTAATTAAGATAAAGTGTGTATCCCTGCTTATGGAAAAAAGAAGAGGGTTGAAAACCTGTAAAAATGTGCAGGTGAAGAAAGAAAAAAGATCGACCTTGACTTTTCAGCTTTTGGCCTTAAAGTCAATCTTCTTTATGACCTTGAGTTTCATTGTAAAAGCTTACAGAAAAGTAATTACTTGAAAACTATGTATGCATTCTATAAATTTCTGACTTAGGTCTGTGACCTTTTGACCTCAAAATCAATGGGAGTAGTCCTTTAAGTCATATTGACAAAGATATAATTTTTCACTGCAAAACCTTAGAAAAAAAAACGAGGTATTACCAGAAAAGCATTTTTACAAGATATTAATTTTTTTTCGCCTTGACCTCTTGACCTAAAAATCAAAAGGGGTCTTCTTTAATACATTGGAAGTTATAATATAAAATTTCATTGAAGAAACTCAAAGAAAACATGAGTTATTATCTGGAAAACGTTTTTTTTTTAATCGTGGCTTGTGTAGGACTCAAGGAGGAAAAGAAAGTTTTACAGGGGAAAAAGATTTAATATAGTTTTCTTCCTTTCCAGGTGAGCAGGATGACAGTTGATTAAAGCTAGGTTGGAGGCAAAAAGGGAGCCACGTTTTGCTATGAATTGCATAGGGGGAAAACTTTAAACTTCTCAAGATTAACAGAGCCAAGTTGACTTAGGTGAGCGTTGTGGCCCATGAACCTAGTAAACTAGCGCACTGTATGAAACAAGCGCATGTGCATTCGTGGAGAATATATACATCCTTCTACTTTGTCATTTAATGTACATTAATTATATGCATTCTAGCTGTACTTGACTTGATTCAAAGATTTATGTGTCAACATCCGTCTGTCTCATGAAAGGTAATTTCATAGTTTATTTGCGTTTCATTACCAAGATTACGTAAGTTTATACATGTAAGGCTTTGATATACCTTTAAAAATCGTTTCCTATATAAATATATACTTTAAAAAAGTTTAAAATTTCCATGGTTTTACTGAACGGTCCACAAAATCAGAGTGAGATATTGGACCTGTCGATAAGATATTGGACCGCTTACGTCACACTGTGGGCATGATAAGCTTATTTGCATTCAGTGGTGTTCAACAGTGACCGACAGAATATTGACTGATAGTGAGTTTAACTGCAGTGCGGGTAAAGGAAATTCACACCATGGAAGCCAGCACAATAAACATGTACGTCGAAAATAAAAGCTATAACATTTATCGACTGTGTTCTCTGGCAAAATGAGTTTTGTCGACCTCTCGAACCAAACTGTTTCTTGGGTTGCCCTCGAACCAAGTCAATAAATAAATATTGCGAGCTGAACATTGAAAAGGTCTCTTGATTATATTGACGAGTTAAAGTAATGCTTTAGTACGAAAGCCTATTAGGATCAAACTACGGTAAAAAAAAAAATTTAAAAGGCGTTATAACGCCTTTTCAAAAGGCGTTATAACGCGGGAAAAGGCGTAATAACGCCTTTTGAAAAGGCGTTATAACGCGGAAAAAGGCGTAATAACACAAATAAAGGCGTAATTACGCCTTTCCAAAAGGCGTTATAACGCGAAAAAAGGCGTTATTACGCCTTTCCAAAGGCGTTATAACGCCTTTCTAAAAGGCGTTATTATGCCTTTTGAAGGGCCATTATTATGTCTTTGACAGGCCCGTGCTTTTAAAGTGGGGGGGGGGGGGTCCCATAAAATTGACAAGCAAACAAAAAAACAAGAACCCTCCCCCCCCCCCCCCCCCGAAAAAAAAATAAACTGCCTAAACTTGAGGGGAAACTTTTTCTAATTTTTCGATAAAACTTTTTTTAAATGCAATGACTTGCCCGAGTTTAACCATACTGCAACAAAATGTTAAGGGACCAAGCAATCAATTAATGATTTTTTATATTTAAACTATAGCAAGACTATTCTCCCAAAAAGTGGGGAGGGGGACCCCCCCCCCCACTCTCATTCGTACTACCGGCCTGTTTGAAAAGGAGTTGTATCCAAAAATGGAAAGGCGTTATTTTAAAATAGTAAATATATGAAAGATTGAACCAAAGCCATCTTTATTTATGCAATATTTAGATTATAGTTTTAATATTATAAATTATATTATAAATTATAGTATTTTCTATATTCCTGCACATCTCGCAGACAGTTGTTTACATTTTGCATGCATATTAAGAGAAGTCAACACTCTACTTTTGAAAATCCAGGATATAGGCAGAACCAGCTTTGGGCTTTGCTAGCCACGTATTAAAAATTCATGTCAAATTTGAAATATTTTTCTCTCCTCTTGGTAAAAAACAGGCAAAGTATTTGCATAGGTATAATGAGCAATTAGTCTTCAACAAAATTTCTGAAATCCATACACCTTGGTAGAAGCGTCTGGCATCAGAGAAGGACTAAATTGGTTTAACACTGAAAATATTTTACACATTTAAAAATCTTTTTTCCTAGAAATCTAGTTATAACAAGTCCCCAGGGTGGGCTAAGTAAGTCATGTATTGAAAAAAAAAGAGGCGTAATAACGCCTTTTTAAAAGGCGTAATAACGCCTTTTGGAAAGGCGTAATAAAACCTTTTGGAAAGGCGTAATAACACCTTTTGGAAAGGCGCAATAACGCCTTTTAGAAAGGCGTAATAACGCCTTTTAGAAAGGCGTAATAACGCCTTTTGGAAAGGCGTTATAACGCCTTTTGGAAAGGCGTAATGACGCCTTTTTTCGCGTTATAACGCCTTTTGGAAAGGCGTTATAACGCCTTTTGGAAAGGCGTTATAACGCCTTTATTTGCGTTATTACGCCTTTTTCCGCGTTATAACGCCTTTTCAAAAGGCGTTATTACGCTTTTTTTTCGCGTTATAACGCCTTTTAAATTTTTTTTACCGTAGTTTATCCTAATAGGCTTTCGCACTTTAGAGTGCAATATATATGTTGTAATAAATTATAAATTGGTCTGTTATGATATTTTGCTAATGACCAGCAATGATCTTAGGTATCTAATTATTTAGAAATACATTGACTAGTTTGCTTAAATCGAGTTAATCTTAAAGTATTTATTACATATTCTAAGTCACAGCATCTAAATTCTGATGCTGTATGGTAGTGAACAATTTAAATCGACGCGATAACAATAAAAGAAGTGAACATATTTCAACTGATTATACTATACATTTTTTTATAATTTGAAAAGCTATTTTGAAAAGAACAATATCACACAATAATTTCATTTAGAAATAACCTTTTTTTTTTACAATAAATTTTTTTCTGTGTGACATTTAAGGTTCATTGGTCCTCTGATAAGAGAGATAACTCTCTTTCTGAGATAAATGATCATTATACCTTCATAAAAGTTTATTACTGTTAAAAAACTAATCACTGTCAAATTTTGTCCCGCAAGGTATGCCGAAATTGTGTGCAATTAACCTATAGATAAGATATTTTTGGACATATATAGGGAAAAATGAAATTGATGCCACATAGGACACATGTTAATGAATGCGAGTCTACTTGTAAGAAAGAAAAATTGTTAGATTTTTTAGCCATTTTTATGCCCCGGGATCGAAAGATCCCGGGGGTATATTGTTTTTGTCCTGTCTGTATGTTTGTCTGTTTATCTGTTTGTCTGTTTATCTGTTTGTCTGTTTGTCTGTTGTCAACTTTAACCTTGCCCATAACTTTTGATTGATTGGAGCTATGACTTTCATATTTCACGTGTGTATTTCTTGTGACAAGACCTTTCTTTGGGTACCATCACTTTTAAATTTTTGACCTTGACCTTGGAGTTTGACCCACCTTTGCGAAATTTTATGAGACTTTAACCTTGGCCATAACTTCTGAACAGTTGGTGCTTGGGGTTTCAAACTTCACAAGTGTATTCTTTGTGACAAGAACTTCCTTTGGACACCAACAACTTTGACCTTTTGACCTTGACCTTGGAGTTTGACCTACTTTTGAAAAACTTTAACCTTGGTCATAACTTTTGAACAGTTGGTACTTGGGGTTTCAAACTTCACATGTGTATTCCATGTGACAAGAACCTCCTCGGGATATTAACCTCTTTGACCCTTTGACCTTGACCTAGGAGTTTGACCTACTTTTGAAAAGCTTTTACCTTGGCCATAACATTTGAACGGTTAGAGCTAGGGCTTTCATACTTCACATATGTAATCCTTGTGACAAGACCTTCCTTTGGATACCACCACTTTGACTTTTTGACCTTGACCTAGGAATTTGGCCTACTTTTGAAAAACTTTAACCTTGGCCATAACTTTTGAATGGTTGATGCTAGGGCTTTCATACTTCACATATGTAATCCTTGTGACATCACCTTTCTTTGGATACCAACCACTTTGACCCTTTGACCTTGACATAGGAGTTTGACCTACTTTTGAAAAACTTTTACTTGGCCATAATTTTTGAATGGTTGGTGCTAGGGCTTTCATGCTTCACATATGTTATCCTTGTGACAAGACCTTCCTTTGGATACCAACCACTGTGACCTTTTGACCTTGACCTAGGAGTTTGACCTACTTTTGAAAAACTTTAACCTTGGCCATAATTTTTAAATGGTTGGTGCTAGGGCTTTCATACTTTACATATGTAATCCTTGTGACAAGACCTTCCTTTGGATACCAACAACTTTGACCTTGACCTTGATGTTTTACTTACTTTTAAAAAACTTAAACCCTAGCCATAACTTTTGAACAGTTACAGCTAGGGCTTTCAAATTTAACATTTTTTTTATCTTTTCGCCTGGATTTTGACTTGCATTTGAGAAACTTTAACCTTCGCTATAAGTTGCCATACGGGGGCATCAGTGTTTCACAAACACATCTTGTTTTTACATGTAAAAATAAAGAGTATTTTGATATACTAATATTAAACAGTTTGATAATTTTCAATATCAGGAGACAGTATTTTTCAGCTATATATTTTGAACATATGTATATGTCTCTCTTTTGTGTTATTGTATCACGTATTCAATAACCTTTTGACGACTTTTAGCTCACCTGAGCCAAAGCTTTTCTGATCAAAATTTTTCCGTTGTCTGTCGTCCGAATTCGTTGTTCTTGTTGTCGTCGTCGTCGTTAACTTTTCTTCACAATTTTCATCTTCTCCAGATCCATTTTTAACCAAACTTGCCACATAGCATCCTTGAGTGAAGGGATTCCACTGGCGGATTTAAGCGGGGGCGTGGGGGGGCGCACGCCCCCCTAAAATTTCAAAGTATAACATGACCAATATTAATAATGCTATACTTTGGTTAAATAATTAATGGTCAATTAAAAAATGATAATTTTATTTAATGACCAAGTATCGGTTTTCTTAAAAATCAAGTCTGAAAACCTTGCATTCCCTAGGCTATGAATATTATCTCATTATTATTCAAACCGAAAACGTCTCCCGATTTCGATTGAAAGGTAGACTGCACTTGTCAATTTCCTATCATGATGCTAAATACTGCAATAATTAAAGGCTGGTCGAAGGTAAATAAATGAATTTAAAATCAGACGGTCTACGTTACAAACCCGTCCACTGATTGATGTATTTATTTATCAAATGGTGTAAATATGCAGTAATTTACTAACATAGATACAAGACTTTTTTCATTACACACATCTCATAATCTTTAATTCCATATAAATGGAATTTAACGTCAGGATATAGGTTAGGATGGTGTAACTTCGACCACCTGGTTAATTTCGACCGTTCATAAATATCTTAAAAAATATTTTGTTTATAACCCGTTATAGTGTACACACATCTATTTTATGCAGAAAGAAAATGCATTTTTCATATACAAATCAATGTCGATAATAATAGGCGAAATTTATTTCTTCGCGGGAAAAATTACATCCAAGAAGAAACTTTATCGCCCGAAAAATTACGGACGAGTATTTTTAAACCATTTCGGGGAATTATCACTTTATCACCTCTAAAAATATCTTGTATATATAGAAAGACACAGTGGATATTCCTGGCGTGAAATTTATCAACTGTATAATTTTGCAACTTTAATTCATACCTTTTTAATTTATAGTATTTAGTTTTTAGATTTTTTAGAATTGATTTTATTGAATTAAATCAAAGGGAGATAACTCTTCAAGGACAGGACAAGGTCAAAAATTAGGGCACGTTCCGCTCTTACATACTGATTCTAAAACATGAAAATTATGTTTAAATATACTGAGTACTCAGCCCATACATATCTGTTATGCATTCAATTTTATTGAATCTGAGGCTAATATGGGCCGGATACCTTAAGGAGGCTGGGGGGGGGGGGGGGGGGTTCAACAAATTAACCATCAGATATAACTTAATTTTTTAGATATGATATCTTGCTGTCAAATATTATTTGGCAAACAAAAATTTCATACATTTTAGTTTTAAAATTTGATCATTTTTCTATATCTATATATCTGGAACTCTTCTTCTAAAGGAGATCAATATAGTCTGAAAATGGCCACAACCACCCAGCCCTCTTAAATGACAATGTACTTTGAAAAACATTTCTGATTTTTGTGACTTCTTGTATATCCAGGTAAAATGCTATTTTTAAAATCTGATCTTGTTTGTTCGTTGTTTTTTTTTGTTGGTTTTTTTTTTGTTTGTTTTTTTTTTTTTTGTTTTTTTTGTTTTTTTTTTTTTTTTTTTTTTTTTGGTGTGTGTGTGCGTGTTTTTTTTTTTTTCTTTTAAAAAGTGAAATATCATAGTGTACATAACTAATCAATACCACTATTTTTGTGCCTGGTTTTACTCTTAAAATTCACGAAAACCCAAGAGCTTCCGAGGGCTTCGCCCCTGGGCCCCCACCAGGGCTTCGCCCTGGACCCACTGGGGGCCTGAAGGCGGCACCCAGACCCCCTACCTGAACGATGTTATCCGGGTGACTACAACATTGTGAGAATATAAGCTAATATTGAACTTTTGACCTTCAAATGAATAGGCTTGTTTCTCTAGTCATCTACTGTTTCTGTGGTAAGTTTGAGACTTAATGTCAATTTGTGCTCCATAAACAAATAATAAACATAAATGGAGTCCCAAACATTGCTCGCATGCACGGACTCACGTAGGGGTAAATTACTATATCCTCTTGCAATTGTGTTGCGAGGGAACAGTTTCAAGTGTAAGGAATTAAAGTATGCACAAAGCACTGTGACGTCAAATACTTATCCTTAATTAAACACTGATATCTATGATAATTTTTAAAGTTACTAAATTTTTAAAATGTCTTTTTTCTTTAATTATTGTAAATTTTTTTAAAAAAAAACTTCCTATTGTATGTTGCAATCTTATGTAATGCTAGACATTAATTATCACCAGATTAAGCAATTCCTTAAATGAATAATGCTTAAATCCTGTAGTCTATCCTACTCCTTATGGAAGTTTGGTCATAAAAGATCCAGAAGCTTCCCCAGTTAGAAATAAATCATATGATATTTTTTTTTTCATATGACCTTCATATTACCCATTTCTCATTTATACTAGAATGGCAATGGTTTGCACCCAAAAAAGTGGACGTACCCTATTGACCCTTTCGTGTTGCAGTATTAGGAATTTGGGTTATGTAAGTTCACAATAATATGGTATGATCGTAGGTGTATATAAATAAATTGACATGAGTGACAATTCATTTCCAAAATTGCAATCTACTGTCGCGCATCCATTCATAGAATCATGAGCTTGCAATACTATTCTTCAACATTCCTGCTGGTACTTTGTACCATTCATGTTTTGAAATTTGGCGTTGTATTCTCGGAGGAAGAATTTGATACGTCCACGCCGTCCATGAAGGATGTCCCTCGCTCAGCTTGGACTCTGGTTGACAAGCTGAAAGAAGCTGTAGAAAGGATTAATGGAGCAGTGGATTATGATATTTCATTTCATCCACTTGGTAAGATTTTTTAAAAGAATTCTTAATTTCAAAATCAATATTCTTTTGCAAGATATATGACTAACACGTGCTGTTTTTTTTAAGACTTCATTGATGGTGAATACCGATTTGATCTAAACGGAGTCCTGTCTGATCCGTACGTAACAGGGCTTGATCTCACCTGGGCCTCTTCCTCAGAACAAACATGTGAAATGGTTCTGGCCGGGAATGCCGTCAGTAAGTACTTTGTAGATATGCCAGTCATTTGTAAACTCACCCGGATTAAAAACATGTACCAGACTGTAGGTGTATGGATACTTAAATATTTGTTTTGATCTACTACAAAATGCAAAAAAACCCTGCTTCTAACAGAATAGATATACAAATGTAACAATAAAATTCAAGCAATTTTAGTATACTAAGTTCACTTAAACAATAAAATATTATCTTTGGTTGTAAGTATGGGAATTAATGTTGCAGCTGTTGCAGAAAAATACATAACCCGCATAAGAAGGTTTTGTATTTTTTTCTGCAACAGCTGCAACGTTAATTCCCATACTAACAAACAAAGAAACTTTTAAGACATTTATTGTTTATATTTACATCTGTACAAATAATCATCTATAGTAGGATTAATTAAGTAGATTATTGTATTATTGGTACGTTTCATTGATGGAAGAGCCACTGCTCAAGAAATCTATGCAGGTGCTGTGCTTAGTGTTGTTTACTGACTGATAAATGACAATGGTTTTCGTAAGAAATAAAGGAGAAAATATTCAGTTGATATAAATACAGTTTGATGATAGGTATACAAAAAAGTATTATACAAGTGACAAATAATTAAAAAAAAAAAGAAAAATACGAAAACTTGTTTAGAGATAGGAAAACTTTAGAATACTTTCATACGATATCGTTATTGTATAATATTTTGTTTTCAATAAAAACTTTTGAGCTGAACATTGCTTTCGAAATGGCCATTTTTTTTTAATCAAGACTAGTGAAGACATCGTAGGTAACTGTTAGAGTAAATTGGAAACAGCTTTGGATACTTTTGCATGATTTAGTAATATACCATCGGGTAACACATGTACATGACTTTATGTTGCAGAATTACATGGTAAAGTCAGTTATGGATATGTTTTCTTTGACCTTGACAATCTTTTAGCGGAAGGACATTCAAATAAATACATCAAGGCTAAGGTTTTACCATCTCACATTTGCCACATGAAAAACCCTCCTGAAAAATCATTTCTGGTGGTCTACAGGAATGAAACTAAAGAGAATTTGTTCCGAGAATTAGAGAATTTGAGATTATTTAGACCCAAAAGACAGGCGGGGAATATAAACTCGGACAATCAGTCAATCAGAGAGGCGAGAAACCTGGATAATCCTTTGCGCGAAAACGAGGCTAGCCCGGGTGGAACAGAGACAAACCAAAAAACAAGAGGATGTCGTCTTGTGCCATGGACAGTAGACTTTGTACAGTTACACTGGGATCGATATATCCTTTCTCCGAAGAGTTTTCAAGCCAATGCTTGTCAAGGAGATTGTGTGCAGACAGGACAGGACTGTACCCACTCATTTTTCGACAAGAAACCTACGAATTATTATCTCTTGAGGATATTATACAGGGTTGGACTAAATAAGACTGTTCCGAATAACCCGAGTTGTAAGCCTGCAAAATATGGTTCACAAGCGATCATGTTTCTAGGAGACGGATCCTTGGTTATTAGGAATGTAGCGAAAATGCGAGTCTTGGAATGTAAATGTGATTGTTAAAACCAATGATGACCAGAGTTCTCCTTTATAATTTATCTGACAAAACATGTAGATAACAATTTAGGGATTATAAAGTAATAATTTTTGTACATATTCTTTACAATGGGAGGTTGATAGTTGATATATCGGAGGACTTTTTACATAATTGTATGGTTCAATCATAGTTGTTTTTTTTTTCTTATTGATTTCTTATTTTTCAATTATTTTATCATTTTTATCAATAAAAATAACTACTCTTAGCATTTATAAGTATATTCATGACTTTCTTTTTTTTTTATTCTGTAAATTGATATGCTGTACACAATATTACATAACATTTGAGGTATAAATTATTCTGCGATTCATAAATTTTAAGCATGTTTTGACATTCATGACACGTGTTTTATAATAGATAGAATATTTATTTAAATTGGTAAATAAAATTCGATTTAAAAAAAAGAAAGATTTTTTTCTGGTTTGTACTATAGATTTTATAAACTTTACCATTTCTTTTTCAGAATCAAATACGTATGTAATTAATTTCTTGAAGCTTAAGAATAAATAATACAAAACAAATACTAGTATTTACAGAATTTTTTTCCCCAAACTAAACCCATGGTTTTATTTGACTTGCACAGGTGTACATTTTCTCGTTTTTCCCACTGAAAAAAATGCACCCCGGGATGAATGATCTGCTGTCAGGTTTCTGTTTACTTTTTAAACATTATTTAACATTTTTATAATATAAATGTCAAAACTGGCTAATTTTAGAAACTTTGCGATAAAAAAGACATGTCATTTAATTTGTTTGCCATGACCCTAACTTGGCAAACACGTGTCAACTGTACTTGTTTAAAATAATATTTCTGTAGGTAGTGTATTACCCCGGAGAAGTTTCTTCTCTACGGAATGTTTCTGTATTGTATTTTGTATGTCCAATTATTTTACTTCAAGTACGGTATATCACTATGATCGTTTTTTAACACCTCGTATTGTGGCACTATCCATTGGGCAAGCACTTGGGACCATACCTTGAACAAATTGTAATCGGCCGTCATAAAATCTTTCTTTCCCTTCTTTTTTCTGGTCAAATGGTTCTTCAAAAGAATTTTTTCACTATTTCTTGACTATTCTCTCGTAGAAAAAAAAAAACATGGACTTTTAATTGAACAAATTTAAATCCCTTCAACCAAGGATACTTTGTGATAATGTGGCCAAAATTGGTATTGTGGTTGCGGAAAAGTCAAAAGTGAAAAAAAAAAAATTACATTACGCAAGATATATACTTACAAAAGACAAATATACCACTACGAAAAAAAACTTCAATCAAAAAGGCATTCTTTAACCAATGGCTCATTTGAATTAAAACACGCTCTCTAAACAGTGATCGTCGCCCGCGTGGCGCAGTGGTTAGTGCGTCTGCTCTAGAGTCGCGAAGTAAGGAGTTGATCCTTAAAGCTGAACACTACTCATAAATAGGCACCGTCACACAAGTATATAAACCCTTCGATTTCGTTACACCTGATTGCAAACTTGAAACTCATGACCGAAATGTAGTATTCCTTTCGTGGTCTTAGATTTTTTTGAGTTTATTCCTTGTTTTATGTGCAATTTCTGTCTGTAAATAATACAGTGACTTGTATATTTGATGTTACTTTTCTCTTGGCTCGGAAAAAGTGTGTAAAATTTGATAATTCCATCGCGAACGAGTAACACGGCAGTGTAAGATGTACGTCTTCTCAGGTGAGACCTCTACAGCGAAATACTTTGAACTGTTAAGAGGTCTGCGGATTATATAGGGGTTGTTGGGACAGCGCTGATGAAATAGAAATATGGCGGACAATGCCTTTTACGAGTACTGTTCAGCTTTAAGTAGCGGGTTCGAATCCCACTGTGGGACGTGGAGACCGGTCCTTCGGATGAGACCGTATAAACCGAGGTCCCGTGTCGCAGTAGGTGCTGGTACGAAAGAGATCCCTCACTGCTCAATAGCCGTAAGTGCCGAGTATAGGACAAAATTTGCAGCTCTCCACCGGCAAGGTTTGGCGTCTCCATATGAGTGAAAACTTCTCGAGAGGGACGTTAAACAACATACAAACAAACAAACTAAACAGTGATCAAAAAATTACCAACATCTAAGATTTGTACTTCCTTCATATAGAGCAGTTGCAAGTTTGTTTTTAAGTCGTAATTATAATATTCCCTTGAAAAGAACGTGAATAGTTCTTTTAAAAAAAGTTAGAAAGAAAAATATTTAAGAAATAAGGTGCCATCTGTCACACATGCGGATATGTTCGGAACCTTGTGTATATCTATCGGTGTTCAGCAAATTAAAATACCGGAGGAGTTCTCGGTAACTATGGCGAGACTACAGCGAGACAGCCAATTAATTGATCAGGTAAATTATTCAAAAAAGTATACTGCTGGATTGTCTGGCACGTGGAGAAATTACGATAAACAGACAAGATATAACGTTTCAGTTTTCACTATTATACAATTAAGTTGGATAAAATGTAACCAAATCTCTTTTTAAAATGCAGTTTAACTTCGGTAGCCCAGTAGGTAGAGCGCTCGCTCTGTGATCAGTCTGTAGAGCACTCGCTCCGTGATCGGAAGATCGTGTGTTCGAATCACGGCAGCGACTGACCTAAGTCGATAAAAAATAGGTAGGAACTGTTCCTTCGCAAGCTCGGCAATTTGGAGTGAAAGTTGCGGGTCTTTCAGATGAGACTTTAAAAACCGGGGCCCCGTGTCACGGTAGGCTTTGGCATGATAAAGAACCCTCACTGCTCAATCGCCGTGAGTACCAAGTAAAGGTCTAAATTTGAAGACCTTCATCGGTATATGGTGACGTCTCTATATGAGTGAAAAATTCTCGAACGGGATGTGAAACAACACACAATCATCAATCACACATTATTCAAAAGGTCGTGTGCTCGAATCACGGCCGCGACTGACCTGAGTAAAAAATAGGTAGCAACTGTTCCTTCGCCAAGCGCTCGGCACTTTGAAGTGAAAGTTGCGGGTCCTTCGGATGAGACCTTAAAGTATCCGACCCATACTAGTACCTAATTTTCTAGTTAGGTTAGAATTTGAATATCATTCATGTATTAGATACTCTAATAATAATTCAAAGCATTTGAGAGTAGAAAAGGATTTACCAAGAGAAATTTTCAAAAATATAATTACCTAAGCAGTAATTAATTATTGAAGATTGCAAAGGGGTTAACTCTTCAAGGAGAGGTCAAGGTCGAAAATTAGAACAAAATCCCCTCCCACTCACTGATACTAAAACATGAAAATTAAGTCTAAATATACAGATAATTCAGTCCATACATATCTGTTATGTAAATCCTATGCGGTACCAATTTTGATGCACCAGTGTTATGCATTCAGATTCGCTGAATTTGAAGCTTTTTTGGGCGGATACCTTAAAAATCGAGGCCCCCGTGTCACGGTAGGCGTTGGCACAATAAAGAACCCTCACTACTCAATGGCCGTGAGTGCCGAGTAAAGGTCTAAATTTGAAGCCCTTCATCGGTATATATGGTGACGTCTCTTTATGAGTGAAGGATTCTTGAACAAGATGTAAATCAACAAAGAAGCAATCAATCAATCGGTATCTCGAACATGGATATCTTGAACACCATGAATATGCCAAAGTGATTTTGTAGTCCCAAGTTTTTTTTTAGGTATTTTACCCTTAATATCTCGAATCATCGGATATCTCGAATTTTTTCTTGGTCCTATTGAGTTCGAGATAACGAAGATTGACTGTCCCTATTCACACTTCATGTTTTCAGCGTTGAGCGTTGTTTATTACATTTTCTTTTGTATAAATCTTTCTTCTCGGATAAACATGAAAAATTAAGATGTTTTTTTCTATTACGTGACCTTAAGTTTGTCCAACCACCAGTACCTTGTTACGGGGTCGACACATCGCTGGTAACTAGCTACCTTTAAAGTTTCATGTCTTATTACTCTAGTATCATGTCTAGACTTTTTGTTACTTCCAGAAATTAAACAATCTACCACAGGTAGTTTCCGCTGAACCTGTCACTATCAAACTTTAGATCTACGCTTGAATATTAGATACATTTGCCAAAGAAAAAGTATAAATGTGAAAAATTGGCAAATGATTTTTTAATCGAGAATATATATATATATATATATATATATATATATATATATAGATATAGATATAGATATATATATATATATAGGTAGATTTGTCTCTGGTGATAATGTTCATTATAAGATACAACTACGAATGTTCTTTTCAATCTGCAATAACGTCGTCAATTTCAAAATGCAATAGAAACACTTAAATCAAAAAGTAACAAAATCAGTTGACCAGACACTCGTGTATATAGTTAATTTAGGCAAAATTGTAAATTGCAATATATGAATGTCTCCATGTGCAGTTATCAGTATTGAAGAACTCCTGTATTTCTAAATTTTATGATACAGAAAAAAAAGTCTTACTAACTTATGGCCGATAAAATTGATTGTGTTTAAGGACATACGCAACGTACCTTACCTACTGATAATTTTTCGAGATATTCTTAATTTAAGATTATAGTGCCATCAGATGTTCGTAGACAAAAAATCAGCATGCATTACCAGGGGTTTTGAAAAGATATCAATTGATGAAAATTCTTGTATAATTCAAAGAAAAAAATACAAAAATTACTACACATATATTCTGGATGATTTGTTTATCCAAACTTGTTTTATAAGAAGTGTACAATAGCATATGTAGATATTAAAATGTAGCACACAGTTCCTTTACGTATTGGAACTCTTCAACTCCAGGGAAAAAGACAATAATGTTCAAACTACGTTGCGTATGTCCTTAAGTATATGATAAATGGATAATCCCTGTTATACTGTATAGATATGAAGACACCAAGGATAGAATTTACAACGTATATTCTAGTTGAGTCATACCTCAGCAGGGATATAGAAGTGTATTCTACAAAGTTTTCCCGGCTCTCAAAGAGCACAACACATCACGTATTTTTCAGATATATTTCAAGGCCAATTTCTTGGATTGCCTTACTTTTAATTTTGAAGAAACAAAAACGCAAACAAGAGGCCCATGGGCCACAACGCTCACCTGAGTAAATATGGTCCTGCTGTTCTTTAATTTTTTAGGTCATCTGAGTCGGTCAGGTGACCTATTGCTATTTGTTTTCGTACGTCGTCAATCGGTCGTAAACTTTTGAACATTTTTAGATTTTTCTCTGGAACCACTGAACCAATTTCAATCAATTTTGGCATATAGCATCTATGGGTGATGAGGAGTAAAAATTTTGAAATTCATTGCCCCTGTCCCCATAAGCCATGACGGGTTGGGCTAAAACCATCAAATTGTATAATTTTTCATTTGTATTGTATAATTTTTATTTGTATGCTATAATCAAGGACCTATATACTAACGGGATAGGCAACTTCTTCAGCGCCATGTTTATTTACCCAAAACGGCACACACAACACTGCAAGTTTTTCAAACTACGTTCTTTCCCAGTAAAAAGCTTGTTTTCTGATTAATGTAATCTGTTCTTTTTAGGTCACCTGAGTCACTCAGGTGACCTATTGCTATCCGTTTTTTTTTTTTTTTGTCCGTCGTCGTGCGTCGTGTGTTAACATTTGAACATTTTTAGCTTCTTCTCTGAAACGGCTTAACCAATTTCAACCAAATTTGGCATATAGCATTTATGGGTAAAGGGGATTAATAATTGTGAATTTCAGGGTCCCTGCCCCCCTGGGGCCTGAGGGGTGGGGCTAAAATTACCAAAAATAATGCAATCTTTAAAAATCTTCCTCTTTACTCCTGGACATCAAGCAGTCAAACTGTTGGCATGATTGTAATGAGCATTGAACCCTCTACTAAAATTGTGAAATTCATGGCCCCAGGGTCAGGGGTTCTGGTGCAAGGGTGGGGCTATATAGATCATATAGTGAACGTGCATTATTTCTTTGAAAATCTTCTTCTCTGCTCCTGGGTATCAAATAAAGTAACTAAGTACATAGTTATGATGAGCAAGAGTGCCTCTTCCAAAATTGTGAATTTCATGGCCCCAGGGTCAGGGGTTCTGGTGTAAGGGCGGGGCTCTATTTATTATATGTGAAAATGCATTAATTCTTTGAAAATTTTCTTCTCTGCTCCTGGGTATTAAATAAAGTAACTAAGTACATAGTTATGATGAGCAAGAGTGTTTCTTCCAATATTGTGAATTTCATGGCCCCAGGATCAGGGGTTCTGGTGTAAGGGTGGGGTTCTATTTATCATATGTGAAAATGCATTGATTCTTTGAAAATCTTCTTCTCTGCTCCTGGGTATCAAATAAAGTAACTAAGTACATAGTTATGATGAGCAAGAGTGCTTCTTCCAAAATTGTGAATTTAAGGGCCCCAGGGTCAGGGGTTCTGGTGTTAGGGCGGGGCTCTATTGATTATATATTAGTGTAAATGCATTAATTCTTTGAAAATCTTCTTCTCTGCTCCTGGGTATTAAATAAAGTAACTAAGTACATAGTTATGATGAGCAAGAGAGCCTCTTCCAAAATTGTGAATTTCATGGCCCCAGGGTCAGGGGTTCTGGTGTTAGGGCGGGGCTCTATTGATTATATGTGAAAATGCATTAATTCTTTGAAAATCTTCTCCGCTCCTGGGTATTAAATAAAGTTTAAATAAAGTAACTAAGTACATAGTTATGATGAGTAAGGATGCCTCTTCCAGAATTCTGAATTTCATGGCCCCTGGGTCAGGCGTTCTGGTGTTAGGGCGGGGCTCTATTGATTATATAGTGAAAATGCATTGATTCTTTGAAAATCTTCTTCTCTGCTACTGGAGATTATTTAAGCAAACTAAGTGCATGATTATGATAGGCAAGGATGCCTCTTCCAATTTTTTTTTAATATATGTCCTCAGGTTTTGGGGTCCTTGTGGGGGGGGGGGGGGCTCTATTGATTATATAGTGAAAAAGCATTAATTCTATTAATTAATCATTAATTAATCCTGTCTGCTCCTTAGTGTTGAGCTGATAAATAAATTGCTTAGCTATGATGAAAATGGGAGCTTCGAACAGAATTTTTAAATCTTGTGGTCCTTGGGTCAGGGGTTCTGGCATAACGAGAAAGGGGGGTGGTTGATTATATAGTGGAAAAGTGTTAATTCTTTGAAGTCCATAGTTATGATGACGAGGGTAACTCTTCCAAATTTGTAAATTTCTTGACCCTTGGTCTTGGGTTCTGGTGTTAGGGTAAGGCTTTGTTGAATCTGTAGTGAATATGCATTGTACCTGTGAAATTCTTCTCTGCTTCTTGGCATATCGGAAGCAAACTGAGTAAAAGTTGAAATGATATAAGTAAGCGTATTTTTACCAGATTTTTGAAAATCTGGACCATTTTTTTTTTTTTAGCATTCTGGTCCTGGGCAGGGCTCTATTAATTTGTATTTTACTGAGAGAAGTTATTCCCCTTTTCCATTCACCTTTGATAATTAATCACTGTAAATAATGTATTTGAAAGGTTAATAGAATAAGATAATTATGCAAGAATTTTTATCGTATAGTTCAAAAAGTACTTTCTTAGTTTTAATAATCAGGTAGACTTGTAAGTAATAGATGAATAAAAATGAGACAAAAATAACTTAATATCTTATTAAAAGTTCTTCAAAGACCATAAGAGAGGTCAATGTTAGAGGTCTTAATGTGGATTTAAAAATAGGAAAGAAGCACTAATAGTTTGTTAATAGTCTACATGGTGATAGTGTTAAGTGGGGGACAGATTAGAACTTAATTTATCAGTTGATACTGAATACTAGACTAATTATTTTGTTGATCCTGATCTTCCTACTTCTCTTGCTTTAGGGCAACAAAGCTTCATCTATCAGTGTATTTAACTTCTAAATTGTTGTATTATACTCAGGTGACCGTTAAGGCCCTTGGACCTCTTGTTGTGTATCGGAATGGATATTTAATAAATTTTAAAGCACATATTATAAAATAATTTAGATATTAAGTAAACAACCACCAAAATCGGCGATTTCTCGGAAATACGGCCGATCGGGGCACGCACTGATTTTTAAATAAACGTAATTACTTCTAAGATAGGGAGTAAAAACAGTGCTAATAACAAATCTTGAATAATTTTTTGATAGATAAATTAAGGTTTTATTCTGAAATATTTGGTAGCAAAAGAGATATATTTAATTAAGATTGGCTCACGAAATCCCGCAACTTACGAGATTTCGCGAGACTTGCGAGAGTTGCTTATCCCGTTAGTATATAGGTCCCTGCTGTAATTTTTCATTTATTTTTCATTTCCATTGTGTAATTTTCCATTCCTATTCTATAAAGTTCCATTTGTATTGCATAATCTTACAATTCTAATGGAAAAGTACAATACAAATGAAAAAATTATACAATACAAATGGAAAAATATACAATACAAATAAAGAATATATAATACAAATGGAAAATTATACAATAAAAATGGTAGATTATACAATACAAATAAAAATTATACAATACAAATAAAAAAATTAAACAATACAAATATAGAATTATTGAATACAAATAAAAAAAAATTACAATACAATTGGAAAATTATACAATACAAATGGAAAATTACACAAAACAAATGGAAAAGATCGAATATTGCAACGTTTGATATTCCATAACATTGCTTCGTCTATCATTTAATTTTGTTTTATACTTCTATGGATCCTTTACGGTGTTGTAGTATACTCAGGTGACCATTAAGGTCCTTAGGCCTCTTGTTTCTATTATATATATTCCTATCTAAAACTTTGATCACCCATCTTGGCTCGAACCTTGAGTCTACACTATCTGAGGATGCTTCCATATCAATATGACTTATCATGGCTCTTTGCTGTTCTTGAGAAGAAGATATTTTAACATTATATTCCTCTGTGAAAGTTTGATCCCCACTGTGGCTTCATCCTACCCCGGGGGTCATAATTTGGACAATCTTGAATCTACACTACCTGAAGATGCTTCCATATTAATATGTCTAATCATGGCTTTAATATTCCTAAGAAAAAGATTTTTGAAGACTTTTCTCATGTGTTCCTATGTAAAAATTTGATACCCCATTGTGGCCCCATCCTACTGACAGGTGTGTCTTTCTCCTCTGTTGGACACACAAGTCCTGTGAGAGTGTAGGAGTAGCACTCAAAAGTGTAGCTGCCTACAACCCAAATGAAAATAATGCAATAGTCATAATGCAGATTTTTATTGATAAATAGAAAATATGTCAGAAAGACACTACCCCCAGAAGTCATAATCTGAACAATCTTGCATTGACACTACCTGAGGTTGCTTTCATATCAATTTGTTTAATTATGGCTTTTATGTTCTGGAGAAGGAGACTTTTAAATATTTTCCCCATGTATTCCTTTGTAAAAGGTTGGTCCCCCATTATGGTCCCACCATACCCCCAGGGGTCATTAACAATCTTGAATTTACACTACCTGAGGAGGCTTCCATATCATTATGACTAATCATGACATTGCTGTTGGTGAGAAGAAGATTTTTTCCTATATATATTTCTTTTTGAAAGTTTGATCCCCATTTTGGCTCCACCCAATCACTGGGGGTCATGATTTGAACAATCTTAGAATCTACACTACCCGAGGATTCTTCAATATTAATAAATATGTCTATTCACGGCTTTATTGTTCTTGAGAAAATGATTTTTAAAGATTTTTTCCTACTTATTGGTATGTAAAACTCTGATCTCCCATAGTGGCTCCACCCAACCCCTGGGGGTCATAATCCGAACAAATTTAAATTTACACTATCTGAGAGTGCTTCCATTTCAATATGTCATTCCATCCCTTTGCTGTTCTTGAGAAGGAGACTTTAAAAGATTTTCCAATATGTTCCTATGTAAAATTTTGCCCCCCTGGCCCCCATTGTGGCCCCATCCTACCCCAAGGGTCATGATTTTAACAATCTTGAATCTACACTATCTGAAGATGCTTCCATATCATTATGACTAATCATGACATCGTTGTTCTTGAGAAGATTTTTTGACAATATATCCTCTGTAAAAGTTTGATCCCCATCTTGGCTCTGGAACCAGTGTCTTCTGCAGAAGAAGTTGCAAATGTGAAAAGTTTACAGACAGACGGACGACAGAAAAATTGTGATCAGAAACATTAAATAGACAAACATCACAATAAGCTCAGGTGAGCTAAAAATCTTTATATGCACTTTTCAAAGATTTTTTATGCGAAATTCCACAAGACTTCATAGTTGTTTTAGATAATCGGCTTTCACAAAAAGAAACCTTGACTTTTTTTTTTATTTTTTTTTTTTTTTTTTTTTTTTTTTTTGCTATCTTAATTAAATCAAAAACATAACTTGCACTTTTAAATAACAAGCTCATAAAGAGTTTGAAATTCGTGCACATTTTTGCAGTTTCTCGAAATACATGCTCCATACTTTGGAAGGAGTTCAAGGATATAGGCTTGCAATAAACCCATTTCAATACACGTTGTATTTATATACTCTTATCAATAGAAGTTTCTTCCCTCAGTATTCAAAAGTAGACAATCGGTTTTCCATGAAGTATGCTTTGAATGCAGAAATAAATAGGAAATAATTTTGTGAGATTAGCGAAAGATTAAGACAAGAAGCAAAATTATGCTCCTCCCTTCTTTTCTATTTACTGTCGTTTACGGTTTTTTTTTTATTTTTAAAGTATGTTTGAATTTTGTTTCAAACAATATTATTAATAACATCATTTTGATATTATACATGTATTTGTAAAGCAAGATCGAACATCATAACCGTGGTTAATAATTGTTTGGTCTAAATACACACTCGAAATAACATAAAATTATGTTTATCATAAGTCCCCGGCAGGTGTCATTCGTATTTTTACACTGAACATGATGTAAATGTCAAAACAGGCTGATCTGAATCTAATCACGTGTTTTCCTTGACCCAAATATAATATTCCCGAATGTATTATGTAGAGTGTCATTTCCATGGGGTTCCATGTTTAACTGCGAAATTTACCTAAGTAAACAAAATACTGATGCAAAGTTATATTTCAATATGTCAACCTGGTAGATTGATTGATTGATTGCATGTTGTTTTACGTCCCATTCGAGAATTTTTCACTCATAGAGAGACGTCACCATATACCTGTGAAGGGCTTCAAATTTAGACCTATACTCGGCATTCAGGGCCATTGAGCAGTGAGGGTTCTTTATTGTGCCAACGCCTATCATCACACAGGACCTCGATTTTTACGGTCTCGTGATTTTCACTTCTAGGAACAGTCACTACCTTGTACATCTTAGGTTTGACGCGGCGCGGCGAACAAGAATCGAACCCCGGCCTCCCGATCACGAAGCGAACGCCCTACCACTAGGCTATCGTGACCGGTTTTAGCTGTTGGAAATTATTTGTTTCAAGGAACGCATGTATCGTTCCCAATCACGAAGCGAACGCCCTACCTAGGCTACCGTGACCGGTTTTAGCTGTTAGAAATTATTTGTTTCAAGGAACGCATGTATCGCTTGTTTTTTTTTTTTTAATTATTGTCATTATTAATTGCGTTTACTGATAAAATAAGTTGTTTAAAAAATGTATTCAATCCAAACCATATTCCCACATTAGCCATGACCTGCATCAAATAACCTTGAAGCTTGTTTGAGTAAACCATTTGTCAGATGTGATATATATCAAAATTTCAGCTTTTATTGCCAGTAACCTCAAACTTTGAGAGATAATCTTACGTCACTGCCATTAATAACAACGCAATTAAACTCGAATTCATTCGATCAAAGATCAAGGATTATGGAATTCTGATTTCTCGTTGCTATTGTTTTGACCTTAGAGATATGACCTTGAGTCAAAGCCAGACATATTTTGGTCATTATAGCAATGACATAAACAACTTTATATTTCTTTCAATCAAGGGTTCAAATTACATACGATTTATTATATCATTGAATAATTCCTAGCTCTCTGATTGGCTGAGATCCAGCATTATAGAAAAAAATATTACGTTATGTTCACCTGCACGTGACCTTTCGGGTGAACATTATACATTTATTGACTGGGTTTGAGGGCAACATGCATTTTGTCGGACCCAAGAACCAAACTGTTTGTCTGAGGTCGTTAGACTGACTTTTTTTTAGTATAGAGATTTATTTAGGAACCATTCATAATTGTCATTGTCATCAGTGTACATTTTATTGACCGAGTTCGAGGACAACATGCGTTTTGTCAGACCCAAGAACCAAACTGTTTGCCTGAGGCCGTTACGCAAATTCAAGTTTTGTACCCATGCGAAGCGCAGAGTTATGATTTTTCAAAGAATCAATGTTAAAATCTTAGGCACTCACTTTTCTCCTGTGGATTTATATTTGATGATGTGTTAATTTCTCCAGAGAAGGAATAGTAAAACACTAAATTCGAAAGGGTTTGAAAGGAAACAACTTCCGGAAAAAGATTTAAAGAAGCCATATTCGAAAATAACCTTCTCCTCATCCATTTTAATATCTTGAGACTAAAACAATATGAAATATATATATATATATACGAATCTTGAGAGTTATTTCCCTTTGATATAGTTTTCCGCTTGATAAATGTTTCTCATGTATCAACTTGGGTTATGATAAGTTCTATATTTCCTTTATAAAGATTGTTTATCAATATAGTATGTCTTGTATTAAGTTTCGGCGACTTTTTTTCCACTTAGGCAGGCCGTGCAAGTGACTTACAATAGAAGAATATATCTCAAAATTTCTAAAACTTTTGAGGGACGTTTTAGCCTTTAGGTCTTGTATTTGTGCATCAGTGTGGTAAATAGTATGACAGATTTTTCAGGTCTTGAAAATTGTTCATTTGAAAAAATATTACAAACTTTTTAATTCAGCAGCGCAGTTCAGAGTAAATACTTTAGACATTTAATATAACTAAGTATAAAATTTAACTTTGATAAAGCCCTTTGTTTTTGTTTGTAACAAAAAAGGTCTTGTTTGACATATCCGTCTTTCTAGCAGTCCCTTTGTCTATTCACTAAAACTCCAAAACCCTTAACTCTTAGTCAAAATGTAACATAAAATCAACACATTCTAACAATTTCCTTGCTTACCCTAAGGAATATCACTCTTTTTTTTCAGATATATTAGTGCACATCGGTTGAAGCACATAAGAATTCGTTTTTAAAGCCGTAATAGAATTATTTCAGTGTTTATATACACTGTTTATATATACGGCTGCATTTCATTTCCGGATTTTTTTTTTAATTTTCAACTTTTCATTTCCGACATTTTATAGTTTCCATTCCGACATTTTTCAGGTAGTACTTTTCGGTTGAAGACTTCACTTATGAAAAAAAAAATCAAGAATAAATCATAAATAAATCATTGAAATCCAAATAATGAGTTTTACTTATATATCAATGAAGCGAAAATAATGAAGATTTTTTTCCCTGAGACACGTTACACACATGTAAGTGTTGTGAACTTTCGCTCATATCCTTTTCAAATGTTCATTTTTAATGTGTATTATATATGTGACGTATATATACGGTGTATTATATATTTTTATCTATATTTTGTCAATATGGTTTGAAATAAATTTCTTTTTAAATTCCATTTCCACCTACTTGCTTAACATTAAATTGCCGGAGATTGATCCTGCAAAAATTCCAGGTATGAAAAAATGTCTGAAATTCTATGCAAAATTCCGGAAATGAAATGCAGCAATATGTCCGATTGACTTACTTATCACCCCGTAGATCCCCAGAACAAGACAGCTCGAGAAATAAATAAAATTTCGTATTTAGTCAAGGATTTTTTCCCCTTAAAAACGGATTTTAAATATGTGATTTATTGGAACAAATGCTTTGTTTCGCTTTAATTACAATCTTATTCAATCTATTTAAACAAAAACTCTTGACATGTTTTTTCCCCTTTATTATCTCATGAATCCAGACTATCATCAGTTTGTACAACATATGAGTAATCTATATTTACAATTTGCTTTAGCGCCAATATTCCTGCCAATAAGATGCCTTACCTTTTCCCAAGAATTTTGTTGTTACTGTCAACCAAGGAAAATATAGAAAAATATATTTTTTTTTAATTTCTCTTATAGAAATCCTTTTGATCATCGCTATCTTTTTTTAACAAAATAGTTTCATACGAATTCAACATTTACTTCCAGATTGACTTGCAAAGTCATAGCTGCAGAAAATCATAACTTTAGTATCTTTTACGAATTTATTAAAAAATACTTATTCACATCATTTTTTAGAAAGTTAAATATATAATTCTTGAAAAAACTTCCATCACTGATGTAATCAGTAAAAACTATCACCCTGTTACCCAAAAATTTTACTGTTTTTAAACTCAGTCTATCCCAAGTTTCAATTTATCCATGCAGATTCCAGAGAGAATGAAAAATTGTCTGCTCCTTCCGCATCTCCGGTACACGAACCACAAGCACAAGATGTAATAATAGGCAACGTTTTCGATAAAGTTTGTATGTATAAAGAGCGAGAAATTCCCTCACAGCATTTCCTACTGCATCCTGATCCAAAATTCATACAAGTTCCATTACGAATGTCACCTTCATGAAAGTTTCTAGACTTTTTGTAGCAAAACAGACAAGTCGGTTGATTTTCCCTCAAAAAACGCAAATAATTTTGATTGGTACAATCATAAGTTCCATCCCCATCTTGAATAACGCTCATAAGGTAATGATCAGTATTTGGAAAAATAAAATTATGCGTCTTTGAGGGAGAAAGAAGGCACACAAAAGTCCAGACGCCCATCCATGCCCCGTACATTGAGAACCGATTCATTTCTCTAGGAAAACGTGTTGTCTCTGCTTTGTTGGTGAGTGAGATTGTATTTTCTTTTTTCTGTGCTTTATATTCAGTTGCTCAAGGACGTTGGTGCTCTATTAGGGAAAATGTCAGTTTATCACGTTTCGATGGAAACTCCTACCAGAACATTAACAAACTAATAAGGTTAAGTATTTTGATTTGCTTGAATTTACCAGAATTTTTCCCCAGTTTATACTTTCAAAAAAAATAAAACAAAACAAAACAAATGGTGCAAAGACCCACTCATATGGCCTAAGTGCCGAGAATAGGTATAAATTTGCAGCTCTCGACCGGCAAATAGTGAAAAATTCTCGAGAGGGACGTTAAACAACAAACAAACAAAACAAAAACCATAAGGGACTATTTTTTCAATGAAAAAAAATCAAACATTAGTCATCTTACATACTACCTTATAGTCCAATATTACAAGCATACTATTCTTTCAGTACCTATATTTCTTGTATTAAAATGAGCCTTTGGTTAGCTTTACGATAGACTCTTAATTCACTCTACGCAGCTGGCCATGAGCAAACAACTTTAATTTTTCCCCCTCTTTCAAGCCTTGTTTAAATGATATATAGTCATATTCTAGCTTTGTTTCTAAATCCAGCAACCTTATTGGGGGGAGGGGGGATTGCCTCTTTCGGTGCTGTTACAGCTCACCTTGTTCTTTGTAAGATCTTATCCTTCATATTGGATGCATTGGGGCTCTACCGGATTGTTAAATGTAAAATAAATTAATAACATTTTGAATCTTCTTTAAATACACTTTAAAAGTTGTTTCAATAAAGATTCTGACACTTTCAGACAAGAAATACCATGTTTTTTAAAAAAGCGTACCACACCTGAATACATAAGATTCAAAATTTTATTAATATATTTTACATTTAACAATCCGGAAGACAAGCCCCCTATGATTGGATGGTCACTCCTTCACCATGTGATGCCCATCAGAATATGTCATGAACATTTTATGAATGTGAAATTAAAATTTCACCCTTGATAAAAAGCCAATTGTCAACACGACCAAACATCGTTTCGACAAGAATTCCTGTCATTTTTTGGACATAAATTATGAGCCCTTATTGACAATAAGTACTCATCACATCGCTGTCACACAGAGAGAAGTGAAAAATTTTCTCAGATTCAATAAATGTGTATGAGAGAGAGAGACTCATTGAGATATTAACAGTATAGTACATTGACCTTGAGAAACTGAAACTTGATTGTATCTGTCATAAGTGAAACTTAAAATTATAATTCATTTTCCTGACAGAAAGCCAACTTTACCCCCTAACTGAGCAGACACTTAAATGAACCTTACTTTAACTCATTTTGTGGATAATGACGTGGTCGTATCACTTTCACACAAGGACGATCATTCTAGATTAGTACATTATATAACATGAATTTGAACACATGATCATTACTGATACATGCACTAAGTGTTGCATCTAAGAGGCATAACTCGGTTTTAAACAAAAGACTTTGCCAAATACTTCTCTACATGAAAAATTTCTCAGACCGTTCGAGTTCCATTATTTACAGACTGTTTGATGCCCTTAAGTTTTATTAATAGTTTGACAAATTATCCATTAAGGTGGAACAACCCTCTGCTAAGAGAGATAATTTTCCAAACAAAATAATCTATAAATGTCCAATAGTTTAAAAATGTCCAATAGTTTAAAATTCATCAAAGCACATGTACACCTGTGCAAAATACGTGAGGACAAGGACTTTTTTCATGTCTTAAAAAATGACACTGCTACTTTTTTTCCAATGAAACAAAAGTGAATGGAAGACAACAAAATATTGAAAACTACAACAAACTTACGAAAAAGCTAACACTATGAATAGAATCAATACTAGTTTATTCAAATATTGATTCCAAGAGCAATAACTTTTTTTCCGGCATTTGATTTCCTTCATATTCAATTTTTTTTTTCTTTTTTGTGAAAAACAGTTTCATGAAACTGTTGATTAATGTTATGTCATTAGAACAAAATATTGTCATATTTCGATAATGCTGTTGAACGAAAATTTTCAGATGTTGACATTATGTACATTTCGCATCTAAATAAAGTTGATGACCAAGATATTTTTATGCCCCGCCATGAATATGGCCGGGGCATATAGTGTTCGTCATGTCCGTCTTCCGTCCTTCTGTCCTTCCGTCTGTCCTTCCGTCACACTTTGCGTTTAGCTCTGTTCAAAGCTCAGTTTCAAAGAAACTATCCAAGATATTTTTATCAAACTTCATATGCTGATAGATATTGATGAGGGCTATGCAACTGCATCAACATTTTTTGACCTTGACCTTTCCTTTGACCTTGACCTCACTTTTCTTAAATTAGTGTTTAGCTCAGTTTTAAAGATACCATTCAAGATAGTGTAATCAAACTTCATATGTTGATACATACTGATGTAAGCTATTCAATTGCATCAACATTTTTTTGACCTTGACCTTTCTTTTGACCTTGACCTCACTTTTCTTAAATTAATGTTTAGCTCTGTTTTAATGTAACCATTCATGATACTTTTAACAAACTTCATATGCTGATACATACTGATGAGAGCTATTCAACTACATCAATATTTTTTACCTTGACCATTCCTTTGACCTTGACCTCACTTTTCTTAAATAAGTTTTTAGCTCAATTTTAAAGATACCATTCAAGATAGTGTTATCAAACTTCATATGCTGATACATACTGATGAGAGCTATTCAACTGCATCAACATTTTTTGACCTTGACCTTTCCTTTGACCTTGACCTCACTTTTCTTAAATTAGTGTCAAACTTAATATGCTGATACATACTGATGAGAGCTATTCAACTGCATCAATATTTTTTGACCTTGACCTTTCCTTTGACCTTGACCTCACTTTTCTTAAATTAGTGTTTAGCTCAGTTTTTAAGAAACCATTCATAATATTTTCATCAAACTTCATATGCTAATACATACTGATGTAACCTTTTCAACTACATCAACATTTTTTGATCTTGACCTTTCCGTTGATCTTGACCTCACTTTTCTTAAATTAGTTTCTGAATCAAACGTCATATGCTGATACATACTGATGTAAGCTATTCAACTGCAGCAATATTTTTTGACCTTGACCTTTCCTTTGACCTTGACCTCACTTTTCTCAATTTGTGTTAAAATGTTGCATTACTAATATACCCTTGGCGGGGCATTCATGTCCTATGGACATATTTCTAGTCTTTGATAATTAATAGAATTAACTACTAGTATGATAACTGGAAAAATGCATTTTAATACTTAAATTTTAACTAATAAAAATTACCTTTAAATTGAGATCATCTATATAGACAGTTCATTCAAGCCCAATTCCAACCGCAAACACTGACACATACATTTTCTTTTGCCAGTATTTTTTTATAGTCAACAATAACATCTGCTCTAAATCACTTGCACCCCGTTTTTTTTAACTATTAAAAATTGGAATATTTCTACCTCTACATAAACAATTTAATAACTTATCTTATTTTCATTATCAGTACAGTTCTTATTTTAAGGAAAGATAACACTTGGTGATGGATGCATTTTTTTTTAACAAGTATAGATAACAGATTGATATTCTGACTTAAATGAATTACTGCTCTTTCTATACACTGTCAAATTTTCTTCATATCATGGTTAGTCATAAAATTCATTTCTGAAGAAGTAAGCATTGCTCCATACTAAATTTAAAAAAAAAAAAAAGCGGGGGGGGGGGGGGGGGGGGGGGGGGGGTAGAGCAGATTGTCATTACCCCTTAGAGACTACTATTAATACCTTTAAGGAGTTTTACTGACCTAACTCAACACTCATTTTTTTACATCCTTGCAACTCCATACTTCTTATACATGTATTTTATGCTTACATGGGCAAATGTTTCTGTTCACTGTTTTTTCCTTAACTTTTGTTAATCCATAAATTTACATCAAATTTTAAAGGATCTTGTAGAAATTACTTCAATTCTTCATGAGAAAATTCTCACCATCTTAGATTCTTGTTGCTTAATGCTATTCTTGAGAGCTACCTGTTCCATTTCTATATATGCGATCATTTTGTTTCCAACAGCATTTCTATCACCTTTAACCAAACTATTCTGAATTTACTGTCCAAGAATCCAAAATGTTTCCAAGAGCAAGTGCCTATGTATGTACAGGTAAACTCTCCAAAAGTCTGTGTTAACTACAAGTCAAATATACATGCATAGAACAGAATGACTAGGTCAATAATTTTTCTTAAATAGAAAGGATTTAATGACATAAATCTAAATGAGTCATAACACTGAAATGATACACAACAACATGGACCCAACTATCACTTACTATTGCCCAGATATTTAGAAGCTCAAACAATCCTTGTATAATTACAAACATCACATCACAGTGCACATATGTAGGGGAAAAAACTTCATATAATGTCATTATGTAGCAAATTAACTGTTATTTATAACACTTTAATACACAAATAAGAAATAAAACGCATAATACAATAAAAAAGTTTCACATAAAACTTAACCGCCTTTTACAATGCAAGAACGATATAAGTGACTCTTTACTTCCAGAATCCACAGTCAAATTTTAAGTTCAATTCCAATGTTAATTCACAAATTTTAGTGATAGTTTATCTGATCAATTATAACAATAAAGTGCCGTTTTTGTATCTTTTTACTTTGTAGGATTAATTTCAGCTGATGATTTTATACAGGTACGAACTAATTTTGGCACCAATTACAGAATGGGAACAAACTAAGCAATACAGGTATCTTTTTTTCAGCAATCTAAGAAGTTGGCAGCCATAAGTAATTCTAAAGCGATTTCCGGTGCTATTGGGAACTCTGGGATCTCTGTGGAGCTATTGGTGTATCTCACTTTGTAGGTGAAATACATACACACCTTCTGTAGTACATGTGACCTGCAAAATACACCATATACAATTTTTTTTATAATATTCATTTGGATAACACTCAAAATTTTTATCAATGGCAATTACTTGACAAAAATTATTATACACATTTTTCTCTCCCCAAAACATCATTTACCTTTCACTGATATTAATTACAAGAACACGAAGCATGTAAAATATTGGAAGAAAAAAACAACATTGGAGAGCTGAACCATCTTTTAGTTCCAAAAAAATGTCTAAAATCTAAAAAGGGTGGTTTATGAAAGAAATATCTTCTTTTCTACAAAGAGCAAAAGTTTGATGAAATTCTGTGCAGCGGTTTAAGAGGAGTTGTGCGGACAAACTGTTCATCTCTATATTCAAGATATGGCCAAAAGTCTACGTTGAAAAGTGCCAAAATTCCCACAAAAATGAGGCAATCCAAATTTCCTGGCAATATGCACAACTACATACTGTGTCCTAAATATCTGGAAAGTTTGACGAAATTCTGTGCAGTGGTTTAAGAGGAGTTGAGCTGACAAAAAAAACAGGACTGACGGACTGACAGATGGACTGACTGACGGACGGGTCAAAAACATTATACCCCCCGCAACTTGTTGTGTGGGGTATAATTAGTAGTAAATAAAAGGTATAACAAATCATTTATTGACTGTGTTATCGGGCAAAATACATTTTATCAACCCCTCAAACCAAACTGTTTGCCTGAGGCCTAATGGCCTCAGGCAAACAGTTCGGCTATTGGGTCTGACAAAACGCATGTTGCCCTCGAACCCAGTCAATAAATGTATATTCTCAAATTTCATTCTTTTGATTTCTGTTCTTTGATAATTACATAATTATCTTATCCAACAATCAGTAAACTTTAAATTACTCTGCTTAAAATATATTCAAGAAATTTATGTCATACTTACGGGATTTCCCTAAAATTAATTTCATTTGTCTCATTTTCTGCAAATTGGCCTGAAAAATAAAATATTGCATTAAACTTATATGTATTCGTACTTGTTGAACTGTCAGCATTTTAAATGAAATTAAATGAAGATTTTACTTTCCGTTCTTTACTTAAACTTATGGGATTTTCTCAGTTGGATACTTTGACCTTCAACATGTTCAGCTTAAAGAAAATCTCTATTCTACATTGCTTAGTAATTATGACCCTAGTTATAATTGTGGAAAAACAAAAGGACAAGGTTGCCCAATCTCAGAGTTTTTCTTTCTGTTCAACATAGTGAATTAGCTAAGAGTGTAGAGGACTGTGTTAGACCAAAGAAATTCTGTGTAAATTAAGTTGGGTTTTTTTTCAATCATGAAGTTATGAGTAACTTCAGTTTTGGTTTGTTTTTTTTTTTGTTGTTGTTGTTGTTGTTTTTGCTTTCATTAGCTGTCAGTATTGTTCAGCATATACCTTGGTAGAGTATGAGATTTCCTCTGACAATTAGTAAGAATTACCAACTGATTTATTTGCAAATATAACAGTTCCTAACATCAAATATATATATATGTCAGAAGCAGTATGGAAAATGTAAATAAAAATCCAGAAGGTGGGATTTTTTTTAATTATGTTAATCAAATTTTTGGACTAAAAAGGTAATACTATTAGAAATCAGCTTAATAAATGGTCAAGCTGAATATTTTTAAGAATTCTGCAATCTTTCATCTCAAACGTTTTCAAAAAATGGTAAAATTGGAGTCCTCTGCTCTGAACTAAATAGGTGTCTTCTTTTCAGAAGCTGAAGTTTACCTGGGCCACTCAACATAGCCTTTATAGTCCCCGATGTCAAAGCATGGTCTCTCTTGACAATAAATTCATGGCCGTCTGATGACACCAGCTTTACATACATAGCATCGGGTCCCTCACATCCTCCATAGGTCTTCTCTTCATCTCCTTTATCATCCTTGGAGTCTGACATCGTTCAGTTCAGACTTCTCTACAAAAAAAAAAATCAAGTATTAATTTACTATAATGCCATGCTAGCTTTATGAACTACTATGTTTTGCACAATGTTTAAATTTGCACAAAAATGCCTTTCACCAATGAAATTTTTTTTTAAAAAAATAAGAAATCTGAATGTGAAACTCCACCAACCATAATAAATTTCATTTATATACCGTTACTTTCTTAACAGTCAGGGGCATAATGCAAACAAGTTATTTTCAAAAATAACTCCAATGAGTTATTTTTTTGTCACAGTGAGTTACCTCTCTTTGCTATGACCTATTTTTTTCCCCGCATTAGTAACTCAAACACGTTATCTTTCCAAAATAGTTTCAATAAATTAATAACTTGTTTAAGTTATTTTGTGTCATTCCTCCCTAACTTCACACCCCGTGCACCAAAGGTTTTTGCTCGTGCACCAAGACAAAAACAAATGTTTGATTAAATTTAAACCTTGCTCAATCCAGAAAAAATGTTCAAAGTCTTGGGAAAATTGGGGAAAGTTTTTTATTTAATGAAAAAAATTGGACATATAAACTGTGTTAATAAAACCACAAAATAAGGATTAAAATGCTGTTTATCTCCACCTCCTCACCAATTCTCTATTGGAGTCGGTGCACTCCATCTAGTATTACATAATGGAATCCCAAAATGCAATGCATATTGGCAGGAAATACAAAACTCCCAAGAAATCAATGTCCAAGTAGAATATAAAAATAACTTATTTTAGTTATTATTAAAAAAATCTTTGTGTGTATAAAATAACATTTAAGTTATTTTTCTGATAACTTGTTTGAGTTATACCCTGACTGCTTAAACAGTATTATAATGTATTGGCTATTAATTGATGTGTATGATATTTTTTTACTCATTGCATTTCTTCCACAAAAGATACTGTGGAATCATTTTAATTTATCGGGGTCAATGTTTGTGGGCAAGCAAATTTTTATTGTTCCGTGGGACATAATTTTGTGGGTTAGTTGTTTATATGTTTACAAAATAAACATTCGTGGAGATGTAAATTAGTGGGTGTAAATTAGTGGGTAAGTGTGACCCACGATATCCACAAACATTGGTCCCTCAATGATGATTCCAGAGTAACAATGACTGGTAAACATGAAAATCTCAAACGATATATAACAATACTCTGTAATATATGCCACTTTATAGCCTGCTTGAGTGTTGCAAATAATACCCAATTTCATAACATTAACTATACCAGGGTAGATCTATTCTGAATTACAGAATAGATTTATTTGCCAATCATGGTCCCACCAAGGGCATAACATACATACAATAATAAGCATGATTTGTAAACATACATGTACATGAGGACAAGAAAAGCCACATCAACCTATACAGCAATACGAAACATATATATACATGTAAATACAAGGTAGCCCAGGTTACGCAACCGTGATCAGTTATTTGAATCATCTTCCTTCCACCAGGGAAGCTATATGTGACATTACAATTTTGTTCCTATTTTAAATCTACAAAAGTATCAAGGGACGACAAGCAGTAAATCTAGTACTGCTGACTCCTGACTCTCTTAGTATTCTTCATACCACTGTACAGAATCGCTTCATTCTTGCCAGGCACATTTTCTGGGTTGAAATACATTCACACATACATAAATATAACAACAATGGTATGTTTTATATAATATAATAAATCAAGAACTTTTAATTTCTGACTTCCGATTGTTCCAGATTGCAAATTTTTATTAACATTTTTCATTTCACCAAAGAGAATCGCTTCCAACTTTTTGGGCATGTTTGCTAAGTTAAAGTTAATTCCTACATATATAAATTTATCAACAGTGTTATGTATGTTTAATTCATCTATCCAAAAACAGTAAAATCCACTTCTGGGTGATAAATGTGGAAACCAAAAATGAATACTCTTTCATCAAGCTGCTCCTTTAGTTCCTAAATGCCACTACATATGTATTTGTAACATTTTTGACATTTTTTGTTTATGTGAATTCAATGTAGTTAATGTGCCTGAAAATTTTGAACCTATCTGTTAAACAATGCAGAGAATGGCAACGAAAAACATGAATCCTAGAGAGTCGGGAGTCAACATCACTGGAATTACCACCTGCCTCAAGGGACAATGCTCCAGGATATGCATGTCTCAGCAGCTGCAACTGTCTGGACAGCATTTCTCTGTACATATAATGTAGATCAACAATTCAATAATACAATATATCAGGATTCTCATTAACGCAAGAATCTGCGTCCTAGACGCAGCAAAATTACTTGGAACGCAAGTAGGGTTGGATACCGTTAAGGATGAAACGGTACGATACCATACCGGTATTTTTAAAACGATATGGTATTTTTAACGGTACGGTACTATACCTTGATGAATTAGAATGAGGGTTCATTTTATAACAAGAGCGTTCTCACCAGTCACCAACCTTTCAATGCTATAATCATAAATAAGCTTATAAACTATGTTTATATTTCAACCTTTAATAAATGATCAACAAAAATAAATTGAATCTCAAACGAATTAATTTGACTGGATACATAATCACATTATTATACACAACTCCCTGGTTGGCCAGGACCCATTTTGTTTAGTTGCACTAAACAACGAAACATTAGAAAATGGATAGAGATGCACATCACTTTTTTGCGAAATTTTGCCTTTTTAGTTTACATTTATCAGTTTTTATTAATAAAATTAAAACACGATTAATGTGAATGTATTTTAATTTAAAAAAAAAATTAAACGTATTGATTTACCTCGAATATCGGCAATCAAAAGTAAGTGTCATACTAAGCATCCATTTCGTGAATTAGCCTACCCTTCCAATGCACGGATAATTCGATTTTGGCGAAACTGGAATCGTTTTTCTAAAATGGTTTTGAATATATTAAAATCTTTCAAAGATTAAGAAATACCGTTATTAATACCGGTATTAAATGAAACGGTATTTTACCGGTACTTTTGAAGCAACTACTCGGTACGGTATTAGTACCGCGTACCGGTATCCAACCCTAGACGCAAGGTTCTTAAAAACGATGCGTCCGCGGACTCATGATCAGACTCGACCTCGTTTAAGTGAGAAAATTTGGGTAATTTCGAAAACGGGGAATTTAGATGTTAGGATTTGTCAAAGAAATATTTAATCGAAACCTTCCTGTAACTATCATAAAATTTATCCAAGAAATAACTTTTCTTGTACTTATTTCTCTCTTTTTTTTTTAAAAAAAAAAACAAAACAGGATTGATCATAATTAAGATACTTCATGTTTGTTAGTCCATAGTCATAATAGTGTCGCATGCCAAACTCCGACAGCTGTAAACACACTGCAGCTTTTTTTTAAAAAACACTTTTGAATCTTGAGTGTTATCTACATGTAGAAACCATAATTACTGCTTGTATACACGATGCGGCTTGATTATCTCGTGAATTTCAGTGCAGACGAACAGTATTAGTTACGCCTCATTGCACATGACACCTGTGATTGTATAAAGTCAACTTTCGGGTACTAGTTGATTATGCAACAGTTAAGTTTAGCTTTATAAACACCAAGTTAATTTTTATGGCAATTGATTACGCGTGTATTTTAGAATATGGCTTGAATGCATTACCAGTTTATATACTTAAATATGTTAATATTGCGTAAACAAACTGATAAAATGATAAAGATTTTTATGGTTGTTTGGATGGAAGGATACTGCAATAATTTAGTTGGGACTCAACATAATTTTTCTGGGACGCATCAAATTTAGCTGGGACGCAACCTTCTCAGAAATCTTGAGTCCTGGGACTCAAATTAGCAAAATCCTACTGAGAACCCTGTATATCATATTATACGGAAAGAAAAAATTGTTACAGTATTGGAGTTTATATGTAAACAGATTATATAAAAAAAGGATGTCGACAGGAGACATCAAGGGACCATGCTCTATGCATAATGCTATAAATACAACATGCATAGAAGGCAGCATTCCTCATGTCTAATCATTAAACATAAGGAATAATCGAGTATTAGTCTATGATGTACACAAGCATAAAGTTCTATTATATTAAATAAAATAATATCAATTTCTTCATTATATTCTTTGAAATCGTATTAAATATTTATGAAAATAAAGTCAATAATGAATTTCATGAAATACTGTGTGTACGCTACAATGCACGTGTTTACATTTTTTTCACAATCGTTAATTACTCATATGCATGCTTTGTTATGAAAGGCGTATGAATATTACTATAAGGCGTAAAATATTTAGAATCGCCCATAAATTCTACTAAGCATTGTCAATTCAAACATTGTAAATTATCATGTAAAGTGACTGACTGATAAAATAATACCTCAATAAACCAAGGAGTCGTGTTTTCCGGCCTTTATGCTGTGGCCTTACCAACAGAAACCCGGATGTTTCAAAGTCACGTGAGTGAATGAAAAACGGCGTCCACAGAAATTGTAGCTGAACTATAATTAGCAGCCACTTAGTGTGGTATTGTGGTTACATTCTCAATTTGTGAGTTTTCAGCTGTGATGATAACCTGGATTTTTCTTTTTTCAATTATCATTTAACAGTATGTTATATTTATTTTCTATACAGAAATTTGTACAACCTCACGTTACGTAGTTTCTTTGTGACGCCATAATATTGCGTAATGATCACGTGTCATTTGATAGATAATTTCCCTATTCGTGTGTATACAAGGAGAGGCACTAGTTATAGATACTGCTGTCCATGTAATTTGGCTGTTGAAACAGGCAGACATGAAAATATTCCAAGAGATAAAAGATTTTGTAGAAATTGAAGATGAATAAATACTGCATGGTGTGTCCTGTATAATATGTATCTATATATTGGAAAAAAAAAACCCTCTTGTTATTTAAATTAGTACAATTTTAATTTTTGAGTGTCAATAATATAAAACAACTATGTAATTTAGGAAAATTTATACAATTTATAAAGCCCTTGCGCTAAGTCTAACATGTAACATTTCTTTCTTTTTTTCTTCATTCTCCAAACTACTATCTTTTTGCAATGCGCAGTACTTTGTGCGACTTTGTGCGGTTATTTATGTCTCTGGTGCGATGTACTATTTTTTTTAACCGACCGCCCATTATCTACAATGTAACAAATTAGAAATCTCTCTAAATATGCTATAAGATGTATGTCTTTGCAATAAAGAAATGAAATTAATAAAGAAGCGGAGCACTTATATATTTGAAATATATATATTTTGTGCCTATCTCAAAAATCTTTCAGAGAGAGGGATTTTTCCATGCATTGATCGGATGTACCCTTCTTCTTTGATATGATTATGTGCTATTTGTCGAGAGAATAATTTTCCCTTTTTTTATTTATTAATTCATTCATTCATTTATTCTGCGTTGAACTTCATTCATTCATTTATATAAATTTATTTATTGCTTGTCAAAGATGTTTAAAGTAAGTTGTCAATTATATTTCTGGCTGGCCACCAACTTCAAAGACGACTAA
This sequence comes from Saccostrea echinata, assembly GCF_033153115.1. NCBI lineage: Eukaryota > Metazoa > Mollusca > Bivalvia > Ostreida > Ostreidae > Saccostrea > Saccostrea echinata. Next base: position 4,650,993 of record NW_026889771.1, on the reverse strand, counting down.
ATTACAATTTTTTTTTTTTTCGTTTGTTTTTAACTTATACCCGATCCCATATATCGGAGACAAATTCTCTTCGTAGTCAATTCCAAATAGGTTGGATTCGGGAAGTTTTAATATGTAATTTACATGTAGGGAGAGGGCGTAATAAGTTTTCAGAACTTGTTCCCAATCCCTTTGTAATTATGCATTACAATAAAATATGTTCAAAATCAAAATCCGGAATGTTGCAAAGATTAGGAAATAAGTGTACGTATTTATCAAGGGCCTTTGCATTCGGCTGACGTTACTTGGGGGTATTAAAAATATAAAATACAAGGCTACTATCTTGAAATATAAGCGATATTTGGGCGAGGGTAAGAAAACGTGATAGAGGGCGAGGCTTGCCGAGCCCTCTATCACGTTTTCGACCCCAGCCCAAATATCACTTATATTTCAAGACAGTATCCATGTATTTTGTTTATCCTGCAATATATTTTTTCACCAGACCCCCAAAACGAGCTATTTTTCAACCGATTTAGGTACATCTCTGCAGTTGAAACGATGACGCCACGGCGTAAACATTTTTGCAATGTGTATGACGTCACAATGCTTTTATAGAACGTCGGAATATATACACGAGGCTTTATTAGGGTATTGACCGAATAAAGCTTTGGTTTATTTAAGAAATGAATTTAATTTTTGAAGATTCATGAGGACATGAACTACGACGCTTCACGCCGGCATATTTCATGAAGCGCGTTAGCGCTTCATGATAAATATGCCGCGTGAAGCGTTGTAGTTCATGTACCTCATGAATTTTCAAAAATTAAATTTATTTCTTACATTTACATTATTTTTCTGAAGAGTTGCCACAAATTACGCCATTCAACTGTCATTTTTAAAGCAAAACAGTTTGCACTATAGTTTTGACGTCAAGTACGTTATTATGACGTAACAATGGAGATATTCATGCTCATTTATGGTAGTTCATGAGAAAATGAACAGTATTTGAATTTGCAAAGAATCTTAAGAAAAAATATTTGGAAATGTAAATATTAGGTTATCTTTATTAGGTCAATGCAAGGAGTAGTTGCAGGATAAAAAAAAAAATTAAGGTGCATGTGGAACACTACTCCTACAAGTAAGAGCCTCGGCTAACGTCCCTACGCTCCTTATATACGTTAGTCGGCGCCAAGTCAAAAGTATCTCGCCGTGAACCTCTAGCATGCTGGAGTAGTGGAACTCCTCAGATAGGTATCCCCTTTCACCAATGAAATATCCCCGAGTACCCAAACTCTGTCACTAAGCGTAAAGTACCCCTCGTTACTCTCCGAATTATTTTTTCATTTGTTTAATTTTTGCTACACATAGTAATGACCAATAATAACAAAAAGTGCAGTTATTTGGCTTAATTAAAACCACTAATTAGAATGTGTATCATATCCGTGTAAAGTCCAATGAACCCTAACTCCGTCGCCAGGGCCCTCTATAATATGCCAACGTATTGAATACAATTTTCCCCTAATTTAGTTTATTATCCTTTTTTTTTTCTTTTTTTTCTTTTTTTCAAAATTTGTAAACATGAAAAAAAATGTTTTTAAGATTAAAAATATTATTAAGGGGGCCGACTGGGGTTTTCATTGCGCAATACTTCGCGCAGCATAGTAAAATAAAGCGTATTTACTCTTTTAAAACAACTATTTTTACATAATTTATAACAATTAACAAATTTAGGAAATCTCAGGTTAAAAAAATCTATTACGTTTTTAAATAACTGATTTTTAAACGATTTTTCAAATGACGGGTAGATAGACGTCGTAATAGTGTGTTTTTGACGTTATGAATAACCGATCGGAAGTTCTTTAAGCGGGGTCATTAATTATGCCATAAAATAAAAAGTATAGAATATATGCTTTGAAATTTTAAACATAGGAAATTGAGAATCAAACAATCATTTTTATTATTTTTATGTAAATCTGTGTTATCTGTCATGTTTTGTTATACTCTATAAAAACAGGAAAATATCATGAATTTTGAGATGCCCCCTCTAGAAACCAGACGGTAGAATTTTGTGTTTCTTGCACAAAATGTACAATATAGTATTACCGATCATGTAATTTAATTTGAGCAAAAAGTCTATAGAGCATTTGTATAATTTGCTCCGAAGTGCGAAAAAAAATGGTATTTTCCTATATAATCCTATAGTAAATGTACCTGTATTTTGAGATGGTCCCTAAAAAAAACCAGACGGTAGATTTTCACTAAACTTGGCATGTATACTGAAGTCAATGAAAGGTACATATGGTATAAAATTAAAGAGTTTCTCTATAGTAGCTTTCACACAATAAAACCCCAGTCGGCTCCCTTAAATTGTATTTTAAGAAGGTTGCTCCCTTATATTAAGAGAGTTCCATTCACTAGTTACAGCATTGTAGTGTTCTCATGGCCGTAGGAACTAAAAACGTCTGATGGCCTTTTTTTTCTTTGCTTGTCAAGGAATATTTGGCTTGTCAGGAAATTTTTGGTAGTGCCCCCTCAACTGTCAACTCAAAAATGTATGGCTGTGCCGGGTATGTCTTTTTACCACAAGGAACCACAAGGTACCACAAGGAACCACAAGGATACCACAAGGAATCACAAGGAACCACAAGGAACCCCAGGGATACCACAAGGTACCCCAGGGACATCATATACAACCTTAATTATTCTAAATTTGATTTCTATGCACTTGTAAATTAGAAAAAAATGTTTTTGAAAGACAAATTAACACTTTTAAATTAATTGTCTTAAATATAGAGCAGTTACCCAAGTTAAAAATTTATAAGTAATATTAATTAATTAAACAATTAAGCTCAATTATGCATGTTTAGTTTTGAAGAACTGTAATATTTTATACGGTGTAAATAAATAATCATGTTTTAACTATGATTTGTGTATTTCAATACACAAAACCAAAGGGCACTCACATGAAACCAAATAATACTCTTAAGGTACCACAAGAAAATCCCAGTGTACCCTAGGACACCCAATTCAACATTAATAAATGTACATGTAAATATGGTTTATATTTGCATTTGTAAATGACACATTAACTGTTTATTGTATATACTTCAATACACAAATCAAAAGGATACTCACTTAAGAACCAAAGGATAGCCTTAAGTTACCACAAGGACATCCCAGGGTAACCCGAAGAATATCCCAAAATACCCCAAGGACACCCAGTTGGACCTTTATAAATCTAAAAATGGTTTTATGCTTTTGTAAATAACATAGTAACTGTTTATTGCATATTTTAATACACAAAAAAGGATACCAAGGAAAGCCTAGGTATCTGAAGAATACCCTTAACGACCCTCTATACACTGCACACTAAAGAGTTCTGATTCCATAGTATTTTTGAGCAGTTAGAGTGATCTGCCCCTAGATAGAAAATTGAAGAAATTGAGCTCTACAGCATATTACTCTATATGTAATCAATTCAAACATTTTTAACATTTTATTAGGCCAAGATAAACAAGATAAATTAATTGAACACTTTATTTGCAACTATTTTCTCCATTTAAATAGACAATGTTCAGTGATTTGTGTTCATCAATACTATGTTGTCTTTGAAAATTCCTCCTGAGGGTGAATGGCAGGTTCCCTATGTTGAAAATGAAATAGATAGACACATTATTTACACCTTTATAAGATATAATTTTATAAATGTTCAAAAAACATTTTTGTTTAGTGTATAGAGGGTCCTTAAGTACCCCAATAATGAGCCATATTATCACCGACATCCAATTCAGCTTTATTGAATGTAAATATGGTTTTTGTGCATTTTTAATTACATCATTATCTGTTTATTGTTTATTTCAATACACAAAACATTTTTTTTAAGGATTCAAAGGACCCCAAGGGTACACCAATGACACATCATTCAAACTTAATAAATCTATAAATATGGTTCATACATGCATTTGTAAGTTAGATACATGTAAGTCTTTCTGAGGTTTACCGGTATATGTGAATTATATGCCATTCACGGTATACAAGGTAATGACCCTTGTATGTATTATGGTCATCAAAAAATTTCAGCCAATCCGATTGCTTAGAATTTTTCACTCACAATTTCAGACAAATTGTCAATTCATCTGTGTTAATTATCTGCTATAATGAAAAAGTATATACAAATTTAATTTCAATGTCAGTTGTTGTTATTTACCTGAACAAAGAAAATGCAACAATAAATTGTCCTAAAATTTTTGCAGTATGATGACTATAACTTACAAAACTTTATACATAAAAAATATAACTCGTACCTGAAGGGGTCATAAAAACTTAAAGTAAAAAAAAATTTTATACCCCATGCAACAAGTTGCATGAGGTATAATGTTTTTGACCCGTCCGTCAGTCAGTCAGTCAGTCCTTCAGTCCTGTTTTTTTTTTTTGTCAGCACAACTCCTCATAAACCGCTGCACAGAATTTCGATAATAGATATTTAGTACACAGTGTGTAGATGTGCATATTAACCAGGAAATTTCGATTCCTTTATTTTTCTGGGAATTTCGGCACTTTTCAACTTAGATTTTTGGCCATATCTTGAATATAGAAATGAACAGTTTGTTAGTGCAACTACTCTTAAACCGCTGCACAGAATTTGGTTAAACCAATGCAAGAAGTTTTGATGTGATGATTTTTTGCAAGTAATGCCCCTTTTTGAATGATACTGTGTATTGAAAATGCACTGTGCCATTCATTATGTGTTGCATTGTCGAGTTTTGAGGGAGGGTGGGGTATGTGAGCTTGCTCACTTTTTCTTTCATTGCAATAGGATAATTTTTGTCAACATACAGCTATACACGAGAATATAGGTATTATTGCCCAACCCTAGAAGCTTTATGGTGACTTAACTTGCATGGATGATGCATCTCAGGATGTATACACTACCACACTTGCCTCAGATGCTGGATCTGACCTACTGGTATATTTTTTGGTTGAGTGACCAGAGATTTTTTTTTTTTGGTGCAGGTCTCATTCTAGCTGAAGTAGCTGTAAGCCCTATGGTGACCAATCATTGAACAGATAAAGATTTGGAGCAAGCCCATTCCTATATATTACATATAGTACAACCTTTAAAACATCCTACAAAAACCAAACATGTTTAAATCTTGCACTAATTACTACCCCAATATTTATAAAGGTGAGACTTTGTCGTACTTATAAAGGTAACAATTGACCTGTAGAGATGACCTGTGTAATCTTTGATTTAATACTTTATATATTTTGATATTTCTCAAGTACATGCCAGTTTTGCTACATTTGATTATGTTATTTAACATAAAATTTATAATAAGTCAATTCTTGTTTGATTCATAATGCATATATCTTAAAACTAATATTTTGGCACCTGTAATGTTTGAATTCTTTATAAATACATAATACTTAAAGCTATATATGGCATATCTGAGGTAAAAAATAAAAATACGAGATAGAGTGTAGTTGAACATGATATTTGTTATTTATGTTCAAATTAAAATTTTCACTGATTCTGAACTTGAATAACCCCACGTTTCTATAGTTAAAATGACTTTAAACTGTGTCTGATATTTAAATGCGGAGTCAGTAAATAAATCGATTATTATTTTACCCTTAAATTTCTAATATCTATGAAATGCGATTAATTTAAATTGTGTAATTTATTTGAAGGTCCTACCCTTATACAGTATAAAGTAATTAAAACAAATAGAAAGATCTTTTTAATTTTAGTTAGTCTGAACTTATCAAAAATACGGCATATATGACTTCGTTAAAGAAAAAAAATCATAATTCATTCTCATGCAAGTTCACACATATTGTATTAATAAATTATCTCCTATAGGATAGTAAAAAGCTTGGCTACTTGTCTCAATCTACTGTATAGGGGATTAATTTCACGGGTTGTAATTTTCACGGTTTTCTCTCTTCTGACACGATCGCGGTTTGTTGAATTCACGGAATTGGTATATAATAAAAGTTACCTCCCTTATCTATATCCATTTAATCCATAGCATAGCTAGAGCTAGAATGACATTAATTAATCAGCGTTATATATTCACTTCTCGAACAACAGGGTAGGTTTATATTAATAAATAGTTAGATTTGATAATTAATTGACGATTAATTAAAACAAGTGCAGTTATTAGAAGTCCTTGACTATAAACGTCGAATGACTTTCCTATGTGCTATTACGATGAGTGCATGTACATGTTCATGTACACCCCAAGATCTTCTTTCCGAAGGGATAATACATCGCGGCGAAAAACTACTGGACGGTAAGAAAAGTGTTAATCTAGGTCGACGAAATATTATCCTTCCACATCTACAGCAAGTTCGATAGTTATTTGATTTTTAACCTGGTAGTAACTGCATGGTTAGTTTTGTAGATCCATATTTATTAGAGAACAAAGTAATAGGACCTTTTTTGGCCTTGTGAATTTCTGAAGAATCAAATCTGCTCAGTCTTCATTGAAAATATGTTAAAATTTCACTTGGAACCTCGGTGACTGCATACCAATTAAAAATGACATAATTCTCTCTCTAGTCCATATTGTATTAATAATTATGAAGTCATGAGTTGCCTCATTTTTCTCAAGTCCTGAAAAAACTCTTTAAAAACGGTCAAAAATTTAAGCTGACGTTTTTCAATATTTTGCATAGTCCCCAACCTCTGATATAAATTGTTTAATTATATAATGAAAGAACTGTTTCAGAAGATTCTTACCCATGAAATTTTTTTTTGGATCGTGGGGTGGGCTCATATTTTACTTATTAACTGAAGATGCTCAAATTCATCCATTTTCTTCAAAATTCAGGAATATTGTAATTTCACAAAGCCTATTTTGCAATACCTGAACCCTCAAAGGAAACTTTTTTATGGGAAATGAAAGCAATATGTCTCTTCTTTATATTGAGGTTTAAAATGGAATCTTGGGATTTTGTCAGTTAATTGGTATAGGGACAGAGCCATTTTAAGGAGTTAGTGAACTTTTTTATGCCACAAAGAAGTGAATCCACATTCACTTTTTTTTTTTTTTTTTTTTTTTTTTTTTTACAAAATCACATGGATTTTTAATAAAAAATTATTTAAAAAAATTTGGCATACAATTTTTGAACTCTGAGAATTGTTATTTAAAAACCCCTGGCCAAAAGAAATAATTCAGACTTAACATTATCATTATTAAGGGAGATCTGTCAAGTTCCCCACAAACCATAAAGCTTGGTATTTTTTTAAAAAATGTTTTTAATTACCTCAAAATGGGTTTACAGATTTTTTTTGAGGAAACCAGTTTCTCATCAATTCAGTTTAATATCGTGATATATTAACCCTTGGCCAACTTTGATTGATATTGTTAATTTTACCAATGGCAGGCACCGTATATGATTCACTGATGCAGGAAAGAATGGGTTATACATTTATTTTATTTTTTACAAACAATTTTCAAAATTATTGCCCATCTTTAGCAGGCTGTAGATCTGTAGAAAAGTTGAAAGTACCAGGGTAGTATAGAAACAAGACTCAAGTTTGGAAAAAATGTGTCAGCTTCAGGTATTTTTCTAAATCATATTACCAGTATTTTATTTAACAATTTCCAGCTAAATATAGTGACACTTATATCCTATGTAAATGGTACAAGAAAAACCTATTAATTTTGTTGATTATATAAAACCCAGGTATTTTATCACCAACCATGCAGTTTTACATTTGTTTATACACCTAAGGTATGGTGTAACCAGTCCTTGTGTACCTTGTGTATATACACAAGTTAATCACTGAAAACTGTTGATCATCACTGATGATTACCTGAAACTGTGGATATATGCAAGCATGCAAACAAGAAATCCTGTACACAAGAGAGTTCTCCATATGTCATTGAAAATAGATGTATGCTATCATTTCTATATTCCGTAACTTCTCTTAATTGAGATGATCATATTCTGTACAATCTATAGACATTCATACAATGCCATGAATGCATGATGATTTATTTTTTAATAAATGTATCAATCTAATATAGAGAAATTTAATAAGTTTGGATTCATGCATTTCCATAACAAAGAAACTCACAACCTTGGACTTCCTTTTTACATGTACATGATTGTTTTTATATTGTATTAATTAAGGAATAAATGCTATGAAAACAATGAACGAAAATGTTTTGTTGAGAAAAGTTTTTGTGTTTATATATATATATATTTAGTTTTTCTAGTTTATTTCCTGCGATTTTTACCCGGGAATTTTTTTTCAAAAGCAGTGTAGTTTTAGTAAATTAACTGAAATTATTGTTGTTTACTTACATTTGGATATATAAGGTGCATGAATTCAAAAATTGAAATTTTGAAGAAAATTCAGTTTGTTTTAACATATTTTTCCAATTATAAGATCATAATATGTATATATACATTCTAGTTGAATACTTTTTAAGTATATCAATAGATTAATACACAAATCCATAGAAAAGTTTCAGAATTAATTTTTATTAACCAGTGTTAACAGAATTTTATTTGAAAAATCAGAACTATTTTTATTTAAAAAGACAAATCTCCACCAAAAATTTGATCATATACATGTACAGACAGTCAGACCTTAAATTTAACTCATGTGGAAAGTTTAATAAGGCCAAAAAAAATAATAGTCTTGTTTCCTGCTACCGGCCTGAAAAAAATAGGGTAGGTAGGTAGGAAAATTATTTTATTTTATATTTTTATTTTTTTTTTTCGACAGCATTTTTTGGATATGAACTAATACAAGATCAAATTAAACATGTCACAAGTCAACGTTGTCTTTTAAAATTAAATTTCATCTCTTTTTATGCACAACTCAAGTGGTATTTTATGAAAGTCCATATTTAAAACAAGAATTTCATGAAATGCTTGTTTTGTGTTAACATGGAAACCGATTACGGTGACAGAACAATGAAATTCCAGAAATTCCCAATTTTTTTTCTTCCAAAACTTAAAAAAAACTTTAGGGTCGGGGGCTAAAAAATAGGGTAGGTCGGGTAGCAGGAAACAAGACTATTATTTTTTTTTGGCCTAAATGATGTGTTAAAATTAATTCCCAACAAATTACTTAATATCAATTTATACAAGGCAATTCTGAAAACTATAAATAAGGCAACAAAAAAAAAAGAATTTTGAAAGTGTTATTTTTTTTTTAAATACAAGATTTGGAAGTGATTCTATTTAACCTCATTTTGTTGCACTAGCTCCTGACTTCTGATATGTTTACAAAAAAAACATCATCTTAAATTTATAACACACTCATTTTTTTTTTATTTTGTAATTAAAGGCACTTCATTGTTTGGAAATTGTAAACCATTTATAGGTAGTTTTTCATACTTTCTAGACTTGAATGAGGATGCAAGTTTTTTTCCCCCCAAATCATCTATAGTTGCACTTCTGACATAAATAATTTATTTTATGTGTTAAATACCAGGGGCAGAAGGGGTTTTAAAAGAAATAATTTGAAAATGGCACGGTATGCATTTTCTCAACACAACTGCAAGCACTTTCAAAAGAAGATTTTTAAAAAAAATGATGCTTTTTCACTATATTACCAATAGATCCTCACCCTACACCAGAACCCTTAGCTTACCCACAGGACATAAAGTTTCACAATTTTGTAAGAGGCACCCTTGCTCATATATGCATCACACCATGCATTTACTGGTAATATGTTTGCCTAATTTAATATCCTAGAGTAAAGAATATTTTGAAAGAAATAATGCTTTTTCACCAGATTACCCTAAAACCTGACCCCTGGGCCGCAAATTTTACAATTGATAGAGAGCTCAATTAATGCTTATTACATTCATGTCAACAGTTTGACTATTGGATTTCCAAGAGTAAAGAAGAAGATTTTAACAATTGCATATATTTTGATGGTTTTAGTCCCATCCTTCAAGCCCAGAAGGGGAGAGGGCTCAAGGACCATGAAATTTAAAATTCATGTTTCCCTTTACCTATAAAAACTGGTTAACTTTACCCATAAAACTGGTTAAAATTGGTTCAGTGGTTCAAAAGAAGCTGAAAATTTCAACATTTTATGACTAATGAACAACAAACATAAACAAATCACAATTGGTAGGTCACCTGAATGACTCAGGTGACCTAAAAAAAATTATATTTACAATAAACAGTTTACTTTATAATTTATAACAAATGAACATAAATCATATTTAGATTTATTAAGGTTGAATGGGATGTCATTTATTAATCTAAGTGGTTCTTTGGGTTTGTTTGTTGGGATTTCATCATGATCCTAAATGTCCCTTGGGGTTCTTTTATTCTTAATGTTTTGTATTATACAAATATACAATAAACAGTTATAATTCATAATTAACAAGTGCATTTAAACCATGAGAAGATTTTTTAAAAGTTGAATTGAGTGTCATTTGGATTTTCTTTCAGGTACCTTGGCTTATCCTAGTGGTACAGGGGTTATCATTAGGGTTCTTCTTGGATATCAACTTTTGGTTTGTGTATTGACTACTGCAATACACAATTAACCATTAACTTTTTGTACATCATAAAAAGATACAATAATTTAACTGTTCCTCTGAACTATAAATGCATAATTTAGCTTAAATAAGTATATTTACTTTTAAATTTTAACTTGGATAACTGCTCTATATTTAAGATAATTAAAGTGTTAATTTGTCTTTCAAAAACATTTTTTTCTAATTTACAGGTGAATATAAACCATATTTAGAATAATTAAGGTTGTATATGGTGTCCCTGGGGTACCTTGTGGTATCCCTGGGGTTCCTTGTGGTTCCTTGTGGTATCCTTGTGGTTCCTTGTGGTACCTTGTGGTTCCTTGTGGTAAAAAGACGCACCCGGCTGTGCCCCCCCCCCCCCAAAACTGATATTGCTTCCTACGGGCCTGGTTCTTCTTGTTTTGTTTTTTTTTTAATATTTAACATTCCTGTTTTCCTTCTTGCTGAAGGAGATGCTAATATCTATTAATTGTGCATTTAGGGTTTTTACCTTTCAAATTTCGTTTCAAATGCATTGGCTAGTCAGGGCACAAGTTCAAATTAGGCCCTAATTTTTTTTATATGACCCCGCTGTGAACTTCAGTTGGTTCGGATACCCTTACTAGAAGCTACAGTTTTTTGGAGGTGTTCGTGATTTCTTAAATTCTTGCTCTCATATGTTATTTTCATATTTTATGCGATTTTTTTTTCAATCACAGATTCTTAACTGCTCTCGATATGATTTTGTATGAAAGAAATAAGATAAGTAATAAAAACAATGAATAAGTCTTAAAATCGCCAATTTTAACATCAAATTCGGAAAAATTACATCCTCACAATGTCAAGGTTTTGTGATTTCGGAACGCCACATTATGTGGAGTTCCGAAATCACAAAACCTTGACATTGTGAGGATGTTTGTGTGGAGTTCCGAAATCACAAAACCTTGACATTGTGAGGATGGAAAAATTAAAGCTTCATAGTTATTATTTTTAAAATTGTACTATGCATTGTTTGCATGTGTCATAATTAAAGAAATTCTTAGGTGGTATTTTATATCTATAAATTTCATGGGCCTAAATTTGTGATTAATTTTGTATTTTTATCATACATATAGCATTTTTTCCATAGGTACATGAAGACAGAACCCCCTCCCCCACCACCCGATATATATTGACACCCTAACTTTTTCGACTTTTTCCCTAAATCATCTTTTTATAATATACATGTATCAGTAACGTAATCCTATACCGTCAATCCAAAAAAAAGACCTAAAATTAACGTTTTCTTTAAAAATTCCTTTTTCTCTATTTCATATATAAAAAATGAAGAAGAATAAGAAGAAGAATATATAAGAATTTTGTGAAATGATTGGTTTAGGTCCTCAAGCACTCCTAAATTTAATTTTCTATACAAAAAAATTTAGTCGCCCGCGTGGCTCAGTGCATGGTTAGAGCGTCTGCTCAAGAGTTGCGGAGTAAGGAGTTGATCCTTACGTCGCGGGTTCGAATCCCACTCTTGGACATGGTGACCGGTCCTTCGGATGAGACCGTATAAATCGAGGTCCCGTGTCGCAGTAGGTGCAGTAGGCACGAAAAAGATCCCTCACTGCTTAATGGCCCTGTGTGCCGAGTATAGGTCAAAAACCGGCAAGTGGTGGCGTCTCCATATGAAGTGAAAAATTCTCGAGAGGGACGTTAAATAACAAACAAACATATTAGAAGTCTGTTCTGGAGGACCTTTGTCCATGTATGTGCCCCTCCCTTTCTAGGCTCATAGGTCCTTTTCCTATAATTTTGTTTTACTGGTATTAAGATAAGCCACTGAATTCATGTTTATTTTTTTAAATGCAGGGTCATGCCCATTTCAAAACGGAGATATAATTTATAAAGAGTAAAATAAAGAAATAAATAAGGTATGATCATGAATATTTACAATTTTCTCTTCAGAAGAACCGAGTTAGAAATAACAAAAATTATGCTTTGTATATAATGAAGGTTTCTTTTTTCTTTTCTCTCTCTTTTTTTTTTTTTTTTTTTTTTGACTTGTCAAAGATTTACTGGTACTTTATTTTTTGTTTTCCCTATCTGTTTTTGGCGTGTCCCCGTATTCTTTTTCAAACGTACGTAGTGCAATTTTTTAAATGTAAAATTACATTGTTTGAAAAGATTTATAGCAATGAAAAAGAAACAAAAATAAATAGAAGGGTCTTTCACTGACGGAAAAGACCCTACTGAAAACAACACCACATGTACTTATTTGCAAAGAAACCTCTTATCAATCTGGATATCCCAGACCTTGGGTTTCAGTGTGACTTCCGGGTTTAATCGCTCTAGTCATGAATCGAATGTTACCACTTTTCAGAACTTTACAGGTTTCTTACAGAAAGGTAAGTAATGATATTGCTTTTCTAAATATAATATCAAGTCACTGAATAAAAAAATAATGCAATTACAATCCTTCTATATTGATTTGTTTTGTGGGGTCTTCTTTTTTTTTTAATTTAACTTGTATGGAAAATCGGAACGGTTATAAATAAATATCTGACAGAATAACCTGAACAAGTCTAAAGTAAACTTTTCTGACCAAATTACGTTTTGTTAAATATGTTGAACGGGGGTATAATATTTTTCTAATGTGTATTTTCTGTAGGGTTGTTTCACTTGGATATTCTATTCGAATAATCGGCGGTTTTAGTTGATCGATAGTCGAGTACTCATTAACTTTTTCAGACTGCATGGGAGTACACTCAATATATATCTTAATCAAGCTACCGTCATATACAACTATTGGCCGTCATATACAACTATTGTCAATATAAGTACATTTCTGTATACAAGTATATTTACTTAGTATAAATATATATATATGTGCTACATGTATCCTAATTAATATTAATTTTTTCACCACATTTTTTTTCTAAATACAGTAATTACACTGTATCAAATAAACGGCTGTCCATTTCTTCTCCAGATACATGAAATTTATCTATCATTTAATATTGACCCGTTACTGGTGAATAGTTAAAATGAACTTATTCTCAAAACATATGTAAAAAGCCATCGATTTAATATTCTTAATCATGCAATTTTCTGCAAACAACGAACTAATTCAATCATGAAATTGATTAAATATATCAAAATACACACCCATCTATTTTACAAATTACATGTATGTTTAAGTATGTAAACATTCTTGTTATAAAAAATAATTTGATTCACATCAGAGGAAGATCTACGCTTTGACACTAATAGACCAGCTGATTAAAAAAGCTCTCAATTAAATAACTCAAAATCATTAAAACTAGAGTATTTTTCTGAAAAGGAAAATGATTGTTATTATCCGGACAGTCGTACTCTATGTAAATAGGGGTTAGATACCTTGTTATATCATATACTATGGGGGTATTTTTTTTTTCAGAAACAGGTGTCTATAGTGTGAGCTTACTATCTTTCCGAGGTGTAGGACTTCTGTATAATTTATGTATAAATTTACACGTGGTGATCGTGATTCTGCATCTGTTTAGGAAAATTGACGCAAAAATGGACACAAACAAAGACTCAAAGATTTAAAGAAAAATCATTTAAATTCATTTTCCCACAGGCCCGTAGCAACGGTTTCAAAAGTGGAGAAGGGGGGGGGGGGGGCAACTTCCCAAAAAATCTGACAAGCAAAATAATAAAAAAATAATAATAATTTAACTATCCAAATCCTGGAATTTGCTAGTTCTCGACATAACAGCAACAAAAAAAGGGGGGGGGGGGGAGACCAGCATCTAAGGGAAAATTAACAATAGCAAAATACTCAGAAAAGCCCCCCCCCCCTTCCCGTTCTACGGGCCTGCATCATAGTATTCACACATAACAAATACGACGAGATGTCAATTCCCTACCTACTAGTATTTATAGTACATGTGATACAGAAGTAGTTTCGTAGATCATGTTGGAGATAGAAATAAACATGAAAAATATCATATATGTATGTCCTTGTATTTTTACTTTAATATTTTTTCATAGAGTCCACAATTCGTGGGCCTTTTGAGACATTACAGTGGATTTAAAGTAGAGAATATCGATCATTTTGTTATAACAGTCAAGGATATAAATAAAACATGCGAATTCTACTCTAAGGTTTTGGGAATGGAAGTTACTACTTTCAAGGTAAATATTTATTGTTTATACTGAAATTTGGCCAACAGCCAGTGAGTAAAATTTTAATGGAATGTTAAAACATTCTAATTTCTCTGAACTGTCTATGATTGATCATATATCTTCATCTTGAATTTACAGACTTGTCAAAACTCAATCCTCTTGCATCGTTTTATTTGAAGGGAAACAGAAAAGCTTTAAGTTTTGGCTCTCAGAAGATTAATATTCACGAACATCGAAAGGAATTTGAACCCAAAGCCCATCTGCCTACCCCAGGCTCAGCAGACGTTTGTTTTATCACGCGAGAAAATCTAGATTCCGTCATCAAACACTTACAGGTAAAGGACACATGTATATACTTGTATATTTAATCTTGCTTACCTTTTGTCCTCATATTGCTTAATTCAAAACAAAATATTATTATTGTTAACCGTTAACATTCTGTGACCGAGGAAAGAAATTCTTTTCTTTAATTTATATTTTATTTAATTTTTTTCTTTATCATTTCCACAGACATGTAAAGTCGAGATAACAGAAGGGCCAGTTGACAGAACAGGAGCTCAGGGTCCCATCCGGTCTGTATACTTCCGGGACCCGGATAATAATCTCATAGAAGTCTCCAATTACTGATATCATTTCTCTATGCATTCAACACAGAAAAAATATTCTTAAGGTCATCTTAACTGCGAGATATTTAGAAATGAATGTGGACTTGGATCAACATTGAATCTTGAACCAGTCAAGAAATTAACAACTCGGTGACTCGGCGAGAAAAATATACTTTTTACTTAACGATGTACATCACTTCCTGATTAGGAATTCTGTTTCTTTCGGACTGCCATTGTTTGACAATTAAAGTTTTTTCTTCACTAAGAGAGAATGTATTACCAGGTACTTTGATTATAACGAAATGGAATGATATCCATCTATAGGTTTATTTGATATCATATGTTAAAAATACACATACTTTCAAATTAATTAAACTCATCTTCAAATATTTCAAAAGTAGGTTTTAATGAAATCTATTGGTAATATTCTATTTAATATAGGTCTAATTCTAGTAATTAAAACGTTTCTTTAAATCATACAGATATTTATAATTTATTGGAAGATAGGTTCATTTACTTAGAGATTGGTACAAGTTTATTAAAGATAAGTGCAGATAATTGAATATATATATGTTAACTGTAATCCTTTCGCAATATTTGATTATATTATACTTTCATGTAAATTAGTTAAATGAAATTTTTGGAGATAACGAACAGTATTCAAGCTCAAAAGTCTATTAAAGAATACACATTTTGGAGAATAGCAAACACCTCTGAAACATCAGAGGTGGGATCAGGTGCCATGGAGGAGTGAGTATCCCCTGCCGACCAGTCACACCGCCGTGTGTTCCTTGTCATGATCGGGAAATAACGGAAAAATCCGTCGACAATTCAGTGTGTAAATAATGGCCTATCAATTAGTATGAAAAACGTCAGTCAGCATTTTACTTAATGATAAATTGTATTCGCTGACAAGGTCATTGTATCGACCATAGAACTTACGAAATGACGAGTTTGAACGAGACTGCTGATATTCTTGTTTCCTCAGCTTGTTAGTCAATGACTTAACACGTTTTAGAAATTGTTCATACGTAGAGCATGCTCTTGCGTATCGAATCAACTGAGAGATATAAACCCCGTATGCAGGTGATGAAGTTATATTGCTGCATAAGTAAGGGAAGTTGACGATTGAAAGTTAAAGTCACCACGTTTATCATAAAGCTTGGTTATTAGATTACCATTAACGTCTTATTTTAGTACAATATCCAAATATGAAACAGATATGTCAGACTCTATGGTATCTTTTATTTCAAGCTCACTGGGATATATCGTATCGACATAAGAATGGGAAAAACATTAATTGACAATGCGTCGTCGATATATCTAAATGTCGAGTTGAAGGCCACAGCAAGTGTTTTCTTCTTTTCACGTATAAGATTTTAAACAAATTCTGCTTCATATGAATACAAAAATAGGTCTGCTAATTACGGGGCGCAATTGGTACCCATGGGAATTCCAATAGATTGTTGGAAGACCTGGTCTCCAAAAACCATATATATATATATATATATATATATATATATATATATATATATATATATATATATATATATATATATATATATATATATATATATATATATTGTCAATCAGAAACTCAAGCATCTTTTTAATATCAACTTCAGAGTACTTGTGTGTACAATCAGAATGTTTTTTTAACAAAATAATTTTGCAAATGACCTATGACAAGGTAAGTAAATTTACGAGTTCCATTTTTATTGAAAAAGCTGTCAATGATATCAAAAAACCTGGACTTTAATTTATCGTGATGAATGGTTGTATATGAAGTTCAAAAGTCTAAGTTTTTATGTTGTTGATTTTGGTAAAATTTTGTGATTTCAAATTTTCCAAAAGTTCCTTGGAATTTTCAAGTATCCACATCTGATATACACCACTCGAATATATTGTTGCACAGTAAATCCGATTCATCGAAAAACATTTGTTAAAAAACACCATTACCCGCTGAATGATGAAGCCACACCCTCCAGCGTAGCAACGTATGCAGTCAACATTGCTTGACGACGGGAAATATTGCATGTAGTTGCGCCTCGGTTGACAATGGTTTTCTTGGGGTGAAAATTTTCAATGTTACACTCGACTACATGCAATATTTATATAATACATACATATATGGTGTTCCGTAATTAATCTTCTGATCAAGAATATTTAGTAGATTAGGCACTGCATGTCTACCACATTTGAGAATAATGAGGATAATAAAAATATACACTTAATTTTTTTCTTCATTTTATTGGCCATGCTTTTACTTTCAATAATCCGTTCTAAAACTTCAACTGGACATCACTTAACTTTTGGGCAATAATATATAACAGAGTTAAAATGGTTTCTTTTTTTTCTCCTACTCTTGGATTTCTTTCTTCACATCTTCAAAAAGTTTATCAACAATCTCTTGTGGGACACACCCGACTCGAAAGTAAGAAATGACACCTACAAAAAATATGGTATTAGTTTTTTTATTTATTACGAAAGCCTAGAAGGGTCAAATAAAAAATAAAAAAAAATTTAAAAAGTCGTAATAACGAGATAAAAAGTCGTAATTACGACTTAAGAAAGTCGTTATTACGAGATAAAAAGTCGTAATAACGAGATAAAAAGTCGTTATTACGACTTAAGAAAGTCATAATAACGAGATAAAAAGTCGTAATAACGAGATAAAAAGTCGTAATTACGACTTAAGAAAGTCGTAATAACGAGATAAAAAGTCGTAATTACGACTTAAGAAAGTCGTAATAACGAGATAAAAAGTCGTAATTACGACTTAAGAAAGTCGTAATAACGACTTTTTATCTCGTTATTACGACTTTCTTAAGTCGTAATAACGACTTTTTATCTCGTTATTACGACTTTTTATCTCGTTATTATGACTTTCTTAAGTCGTAATAACGACTTTTTATCTCGTTAATACGACTTTTTATCTCGTAATTACGACTTTTTAATTTTTTAGCTCTACTGGTCAGAGACCAGAAGAGCTTATGCGATAGTAAGGTGTCCGTCGTCCGACCGTCTTTCTGTCTGTCTGTCTGTCTGTCTGTCCGTCTGTCTGTAAACAATTTTTCAAAACGCTACTCCTCCTACAGTTTTGGTCCGATTTCAATACAACTTGGCACACAAGTAGACTACACTAAGATACATAATTTAGTGCATCGGTTTTTGATTTCGATGGACGGCGTTGCCATGGTTACTAAAAATAGAAATTTCTGTGAAATTCCTTTAAAACGCTACTCCTCCTACAGTTTTGGTCCGATTTCAATATAACTTGGCACACAAGTAGACTACACTAAGATACATAATTTAGTGCATCGGTTTTTGATTTCGATGGACGGCGTTGCCATGGTTACTAAAAATAGAAATTTCTGTGAAATTCCTTTAAAACGCTACTCCTCCTACAGTTTTGGTCCGATTTCAATATAACTTGGCACACAAGTAGACTACACTAAGATACATAATTTAGTGCATCGGTTTTTGATTTCGATGGACGGTGTTGCCATGGTTACTAAAAATAGAAATTTCTGTGAAATTCCTTTAAAATGCTACTCCTCCTACAGTTTTGGTCCGATTTCAATATAACTTGGCACACAAGTAGACTACACTAAGATACATAATTTAGTGCATCGGTTTTTGATTTCGATGGACGGTGTTGCCATGGTTACTAAAAATAGAAATTTCTGTGAAATTCCTTTAAAACGCTACTCCTCCTACAGTTTTGGTCCGATTTCAATATAACTTGGCACACAAGTAGACTACACTAAGATACATAATTTAGTGCATCGGTTTTTGATTTCAATGGACGGTGTTGCCATGGTTACTAAAAATAGAAATTTCTGTGAAATTCCTTTAAAACGCTACTCCTCCTACAGTTTTGGTCCGATTTCAATATAACTTGGCACACAAGTAGACTACACTAAGATACATAATTTAGTGCATCGGTTTTTGATTTCGATGGACGGTGTTGCCATGGTTACTAAAAATAGAAATTTCTGTGAAATTCCTTTAAAATGCTACTCCTCCTACAGTTTTGGTCCGATTTCAATATAACTTGGCACACAAGTAGACTACACTAAGATACATAATTTAGTGCATCGGTTTTTGATTTCGATGGACGGTGTTGCCATGGTTACTAAAAATAGAAATTTCTGTGAAATTCCTTTAAAACGCTACTCCTCCTACAGTTTTGGTCCGATTTCAATATAACTTGGCACACAAGTAGACTACACTAAGATACATAATTTAGTGCATCGGTTTTTGATTTCGATGGACGGTGTTGCCATGGTTACTAAAAATAGAAATTTCTGTGAAATTCCTTTAAAACGCTACTCCTCCTACAGTTTTGGTCCGATTTCAATATAACTTGGCACACAAGTAGACTACACTAAGATACATAATTTAGTGCATCGGTTTTTGATTTCGATGGACGGTGTTGCCATGGTTACTAAAAATAGAAATTTCTGTGAAATTCCTTTAAAACGCTACTCCTCCTACAGTTTTGGTCCGATTTCAATATAACTTGGCACACACGTACACTACACTAAGATGCATAATTTATTGCATCGGTTTTTGAATTCAATGGACGGTGTTGCCATGGTTACTAAAAATAGAAATTTCTGTGAAATTCCTTTAAAACGCTACTCCTGCTACAGTTTTAGTCTGCTTCTAATATAATTAGGCATACAAGAAGACTATACTAAGATACATAATTTATTGCATTGGTTTTTGAATTCGATGAACAGTGTTGCCATGGTTACTTAAAATAGAAATTTCTGTGAAATTCCTTTAAAACGTTACTCCTCCTACAATTTTGGTCTGATTTCAATCTAATTTGGCACACAGTTAGAATAAACTACGATACATAATATGTATTTCTGTTTTTTTTATTTGGGTGAATGGTGTTGTCATGGTTACCGGTACTAAAAATAGAAATTTCCGTGAAATACTTTCAAAACGCTACTACTCCTAGTTTTCATTTGATTTCAATATACATGTAACTTGTCACAAAAGTAGACTACATTAAGATACATAATTCTATTTATTGTTGCATGTTGCAATGTTTCAAATCCAAGTGCTACTTTTCTTTTGTTATACAAACAGACCAGTAGAGCTACAGTCTCATCAGAGACTTCTGGTTTTTTATTTTCTTATTTGACCCTTCTAGGCTTTCGTAATTTATTAAAATTTTATACTAGTAATTAAAACATGTTTTAACATCACACTATGGTAAAAAAACAACAACAAAAAAAAACGAAGAGCATTAGAAAGCAAAGTTTAAAGGCGATATAATGCAAAGTGAAAAGGCTCCTTTTCACTTTGCCTTATACGTTTAATAACGCCTTTTCTTTCTATTTATATTACATCTTTTGAAGGCATACTAACGCCTTTATTTGTGTTTATACTCCTTTTTCCTTCGCGTTTTTATGTCTCTTTGAAAGGCGTATTAAAGCCTTTTTACTCTGCATTATTACACCTTTTGAATCGCGTCATAACACATATGTAACCCGTATTTGCGTTAAAATGTCTTGAATTCGCCTTATTATGCGTTTTTTATAATACGTATTGGTCTTTTAGAAGGGCGTAATAACGCTTTTTACTTCGCGATATTATGCCTTTTAAAAGGTAAAATAACACTGTCTTTCCGTTATCATGTATTTTTCGTGTTATTATACCTTTCTTTTTCGCGTTAGCTTTATAAGAAGTTCGAAATGTTTGTTTGTTTGTTTATTGTTTAACGTCCCTCTAGAGAATATTTCACTCATATGGAGACGCCACCACTTGCCGGTGGAGAGCTGCAAATTTTGACTTTTACTCGGCACTTAAGGCCATTGAGCAATGAGAGATCTTTTTCGTGCCAGCACCTACTGCGACACGGGACCTCGGTTAATACGGTCTCATCCGAAGGAACGGTCTCCACGTCCCACAGTGGGATTAGAACCCGCGACGTAAGGATCAGCTCCTTACTCCGCGACTCTAGAGCAAACGCTCTAACCACTGCGCCACGCGGGTGACAGTTCGAAATGTAAAGCTTAAAAACTACCTTCATCAATCTTCATGCAGTTGACCACAGTAGAAGCTACTGATTCATTTGACTCATCATCACACACCACACCAGCTAATTTCTCACCTGATGAATTAAAAATCGGAAGAATTTTTATCATTTCTTACCTGATAAGTTAAAAATCGGAAGAATTTTTATCATAGTTCATTAAACCGCTGAACATTTTAATATTTTCAAACTTCATAATAGAACTCACAGATCTCTACTTAACTTTACATCAATAAATGATTATTTCAAAACATCTGAATTTTAGATATTGTAAATTAAGGGATCATTACCTAGTGTATCAATAACAGTACTGTGATGTGTACTGTCCGGCTCCCCGCTCGGGTTGGCCGACGTTATGGATAATGGACCTGTCAGACTGACTAAGTAGGATAAAACAGAACTGTCGGGAACCCGGATGGCCACACTTCCTTCTGTTCCAACATATTCTGCTGCCTTACCAACCCCCAGGTTCTGCAGCCAATCACCTTTCTTAACAACGCACGTGATTCCTCCTGGGTAACACCTGTCCATGAATCTCCACAGTAAAGGACTAAAAAGAAACATGCTTATAGAGAAATGTCTATATCTTACTTTTGTACGTATCCTTGTATTGGACTTTTGCTTTGCATTACCTGAAGGGTGGATTGGCTGCCCTAAGCTGTTCTAGATTAGAAATACAGAGACAAATTGGTTTCTCTGGTGGTCTTCCTTTAATATGGTATATTTTAGAGATGGATTCGGGTTGAGAACATGATCCAGCGAGAGCATACACGGTGTCTGTGGGAACACATATGACCTCACCGCTTTTAAGGACCTCAGCAGCTTTAAACATGTCGCTTGCAATTCGCGACCGAAATGTCGGACAGGGCAATTTTGACATTTTTGGTTTTCTCATCTAAAATGGATAATAATTATTTTATATATTCCCATTTCACATAATCACTCAACTTTACAATCGACATTTAGAAAATCAAATGTGTCGTCACCTTAAACAAGACGTCGTTACAGTAATAAAAGATAAATATTTAAAAATAAATAATTTTTAAAAATACAAAAAATGCATACATAATAATTATTGATACAAACATTAACTGATTAATTCTTGCATTTTAGCTACTGTAAATGACATAGGTTAATTACAGACTAGTGATTGTTATTAAACTTGTATGCTATGACTTATGACATACTTATTGAAATGTTAAACATGTTTATTTCAGTAATTTTCTTAAAAGACATAATAGTTATGAGAATATTTACAAGTATACATTATATGTTACATTATGCAAGACTTCACTTCAACGCAAGTTTTAACAGTATTTATTGTCGTATAAAGTACATGTACCTTCAGCAAGGGTTCGCCCTCAGGAAACAATCTTTTATTTGAAATCCCTTTTCCGAGGTACAAAATAAATCCATAGAGACCAACCAAGCCTGTATTTAAAAAATAAAATAAAATAAAATAAAATGTTTTCAATCACTGGTACATTCCTTAATGAGTGAAGACTGTTTACATACCAACTAAAACTGATGATACCAGTGGATAATATTTAGCTTCCGCATTGTAAACCTTTGTGATGATGGATACTGCGTGAACCAGAAGAAAGCTGACCAGCACTGTCCACGTTCTTGGCATGCTGAAGGTCACTACTAGGGAGAGTGCACACAGTCCTACACTCGTGATCGCTGCTGCACTGTTCCCAGCTATCCCTGTTGCTACAATTGTAAATGCTTGATGGTTTATACTCATTATATCTCCACGACATCATATGTACAAGATAAAGAAAATAACAAGAGGTCCATGGGCCACAACGCTCAAATGAGTCCCCTTGCCCCTGATGCTCTTCATCAACAATATCTTATTTTTGCTATTTCTATGTAAAATCTTGATAAAATGGTGGACCCCACCCTACCCTCTGAGGGTCATGATTTTAACAAACTTGAATCTTCACCACCTGACTGCCTGAGGACGCTTCTGTATTAATATGACTAATTATAACTTTGATGTTCTTGAGAAGATTTTTCCTATCTATTTATATGTAAAACTTTGTGCCCTTTGTGGTCCCGCTATACCAGTGGGATCATGATTTGAACAAATTTAAATCCACACTACCCGAGAATGCTTTCATATTGATATGACTAATCATGCTTTGTTGTTGTTGAGAACGAGGTTTTTAGAGATTTTTCCTATATATTCCTATGCAAAAGTTAAACCTCTTATTGTGGCACCGCCCTACCCCTGAGGGTCATGATTTTAATAAATTTGAATCTGCACTACTTGAGGATGCTTCCATATTTTTATGACTAACCATGGCTTTGTTATTCTTCAGGGGATTTTTAAATATTTTTTTCCTATATATTCCTATGTAAAAGGTTGATCGTCTTTTGTTGCCCCGCCCTACCCCGACGTCCCTTCATTTATACATGTACAAACTTGAATCCCGCTACCCAAGAATGTTCTGCGCCAAGTTTGGTTGAAATGGCCGAGTGGTTCTGAAGAAGAAGATATAAATGTGAAGTAACCACGACAACAAAGACAGGCAACGGACGAATTTCGATCAGAAAAGCTTACCAGAGCCTTCGACTCAGGGTGTAAATTAAGAAGTTTCACAAAAAATAGACAAATGATTCACAGAAAGAGGTAAGAGTTTTATATGCTAGAATTTAATGGAGTTAAATTTGGAGGATTTTTTTTAAATATGAAAATGAAAGAAAAGTCAGTTTTGAAATATCATCCATAGACATTTGAAGTAAAAATTCAGTTTGACATTATTTGTGGGGTATGTATGATTCTAGAATATATTTTGAAATAAGTTGAAGATGGGATATTTTTACGTTTAGCTTACATTCGATGTTAATTTGATGATTAAAAATGCGAAATTCAAGTCTGTTTGCATACCGTGAAATATATAAATTGACCAGGCCGACCAAATCACACTTCCAGTCAAACATACAAAGGCATGCGAAAAACTCGCAGTTGCATATGAGTAGCGAGCATTTATTGCATTTCCAACAACACCAGCACTCAGCAGAAACGACAATGATGCTTCCTGATTGGCTATTTCTAAGGGTGATAAGGCAATGGCTGCTACCATATTGCAGAGGAAAAATAGAATGTTTATTATTTGAACTCTTTTGATGTCATCATCATCTTCTGAAGTATCATTTTCTTCTTCATTCCTGCAGATCAGAGTTTATTATTGTGTATAAATATATGAATAGCATGAGAATCTTAATAAATAATTTAAGTGACATTAACAATTATCTTACCTTTTTATTTTCTTCTTGCAACAGAAGAATAGACGTTCTTCGGACACTAACTCTGATCCAACAAATAAGACAGGTTTCTCGGCGCAAGAATTTAGTAGAAACGCAGTGGAAATGTATAATGTGAATGTCCATAACAAAACGGCAGAAACCCCAAACGTATAATACTGAATAGACTGGGGAATATGTTCTAACGACAACACTGAGGTCAAGGTTAGAAGACAATTATACATAAAAACAACAATTGGCTGGGTGGAAGAACACACTGTAATAAATACCAAAGCCAACACTGTTCCCCAAGAACCATAATAATCTACAGTTGATGTCATCTGATTCGAGTCAATAGACAAAAGATAAAAGAAGTAAGATTTCGATGTCCAAAATATAAAGTGTACCATAAACTGAACGCTATTAAAGACATCACCACGGAGAAAAGAGTAATAACTTGCTAGGAGCTGCATGAGAGAGCCACAACCGATACCGATGATCGGGACCCTCATATCCTGAAAGTACCCAAGACCAAGAAAACATACCACGGTGGCTGGTATGGTACTTCCCATGTAACCCATCCCCATTGGTTCAGCATACTTAGTGTTCTTCCGTTTTTCCTTTTTATTAGATCCCTTGACGTTTCTTTTTATAAGTAGTGGGTCTATAGGCGCATTTCCAAATCCCGGTAAGATATATCTCTGGCTTATACCCTTTGTTGTAATAACAATGACTGCGTAGATAGCTGTAAGAACTATTATAAGTTCAAATGCAACAGCAGCTTTCTTACCCCAATCATAGAAAAGACCTACAGATTCAAATATCAAGGTTAACGTCATGGCCACTAAAACGGGTGGTATGACAAAATTTACAAACAAGGAACACACGAATAGTGACAAAGCAATAGTGCCATAGGCGACAAGAGCTGGAAGAGCAGTTTTTGTAACATCGGTACTACTGTTTTTCATAACAATATTTGCAAAGCCTTGGAA
This sequence comes from Saccostrea echinata, assembly GCF_033153115.1. Taxonomy (NCBI): domain Eukaryota; kingdom Metazoa; phylum Mollusca; class Bivalvia; order Ostreida; family Ostreidae; genus Saccostrea; species Saccostrea echinata. The sequence continues at coordinate 4,625,459 of NW_026889771.1, read as the reverse complement.
TGTCCATAGTGTGGCGAAAACAGTGAGAGCTGTTCCTGTCAGGTGATCATTTCTACGGAAACTCAATATTCCAGATGTTAACTGAAGGAATCCTCCAATCAGAATCAAATGGACTCCTAAAACAATTTTTTATTAGTTGTTTTCTTAGAATTACATTTAACGAGATATTTTACCAATACCCTAACTATACGAATCGTTGATATTAAAGAAAAAAAAAACACAGTGAATTTTAAGAACAAGCCTTCAGCTTTCCATAACAGTCAATTGATCTTCAATATTTAAATTTTAAAAAGGTACAGTGAGACAAGATCGATATTTAAATTTTTAAAAAAAAAAACTTCACCTGCAACAATCACAGCTAGCTCTGAAACCTCTTCCTTCCCTTGAATTATGTTCACGACGGCCACAACATATGCTGAAACAATGTTACATAATAATCCTAAAGCAACGGGCTCCGAGTACAGGACGGCCGCAAATGGCTCTGAACGACCGCTGCTCGCTGTCTTCAAATCCATTTAAATTTTTGTGGAATAATTTTAAGCGAGTTAAATCTACTGCTTAAGACATGTGTTCTTTTTCCTAGCTTTAACTCTAAGATACAGGGTAGAGGACCAAGTACATAAAGTCAATTGATAACACTTACACATGTATAAACAATAAAATTTGGAAATACCTCTCGTTTACCTTTTAAATGTGAACATGAAGTCGTTTCTAAATTAAGAATTCCATGGATCTTACTATGTTTAGTTGTCCAATGAATAAACTTTCTTGGACAAGGAAGAGCAAACTTATCCGAAACCGATAGCAAGCGGGTTAAAATAAATTGAAACTCTCCGCCCCCTAATATAGATGAATAATACAATCTGTAATTTTGCATAGCTCATACACATTATTTTTCTGTAGATCCAAACTTTGAGAGATAGAAAAATGTCTGCCATTGCGAGTTCTTTGATATCGCTGAGTATTCTTTTTGTTTTACATACTGTTAATTTTCTAACATTTGAGACGGAAGGCTTATTCTTACTAACACCACTTATTATAGGGACTGCCGAGTTGATACTTTCTGCTCTTGCTGCTTTGTGTGGTAAGTCTTGTCATTGTTTTCAATTATGTATGAATTAAAATTCAATATAACGGGGTTTTTTTTGTATTTGATGATAAGTTTGGTCTGTTTACTCGTAAACATGTATCTAACTATGACTAGTAATGTTCTCTTTTTCCCACGAATCTGAAAAGTGCTTTTTGTGTTTCTTGTTTGTTTGATTTAATTTTCTTCATGGTGAGATATGAACATTCTTTGATTTTGTTTCCATTTCTTACTGGCAATAAAAATGATTTTAAAAAAAAAAGATTTATAGAATTTCTTAATTAAAAATCGTTGCAAATAAAATTCTGTTTTCTCGACAGTTTTCACAAGGCCTTCAGTGAACACAGCAATCCCAGCCACCGTTTTACTTATCGTGTGTACCATCTGGACTGCAGTTGGTCTCTCAAATATTTCCGAAGAGATCACCCCAAAGTTATACGGAAGAAATATTTCGGTCGAAGCATATTCACAGAGAGACGTCGTACTTCCGGGTCATGGGGTTCTTGTACTTCTGTTTGTTGTTTTCTCTGTTTGTTTGATATTACATAACCACAAGAAGGATCTGGTTGTTTTCATGTTTGCGTCGTCTTTGTTATCAGTGTGTGTTATCATTAACACGTGGACAAACCTTAAAGGACATAGTTTATTATTCCTCTCATTAGCCTCCGTGACTGCCTACGTCAGTGTTAGGGCTGCATTAGAACATTTTACTGGGGATACACACACGAAATCCTCAGATAATAAAACTGAGTTTGACGATAAAAGAGTCATGAGATATGCTTTAAATATTCTTTCATTTTCCCCTTGGGTCTTGTATAGCTGTACAATAACAAAAAATACTGCCATTAGTTTTATTTGGCCATTAGCCTCTGGGTTATTTCTCCTCCTTCATGGAATATCTGGAATGAGGAGAGGTAACATAACGGTATCTACATTTTCTATTGTTGATGGTCTTTTCTGGGGCTCCCTAGGTGGATCCATGTACATAACAGTCATAAAAGGTTATTCGGAAATTCTGTTTCCGGCCGTTTCGGTCCCATTGTCTACGATTTTTCTTACGATAGCTGTTGTATCCTTGCACTCAGAAATTTTGCTATCATTAGAGTACGTGTTTCTTTCGGGTTTTATATTAACTTTAACCTTTAATCACGAGGTTTCATTAGCAACCTTTACTTGGATTTGTTTTGTTCTTTACATGTATGGGTATATTGCTGCTTTGTTGAAGTCCTTCTCGTTCAAAATTCAGCTTCCTGTTGGTCAAAACGTAATTTCAAAACTAAGACAAAAGTTTCGTAGGCAAAAAATTTTCACTGAAAACAAAGTGGATATAGTGAGCTCCAAAAACGTGTTTGAGTCTGACTCAATGCTCGGTTTCTCTAAATATGCTACTCTGGATAATATAGGCTATGTCTCCAATATTATCAGCGTCCTTTCGTTTGCCTGGGTCTCGCATGAAACAACAGTACTCTCTCTACCTTGGCATTTAATTTTTGGATGTTTCATTCAATTTGTTGTTGGGTTTATTGGTTTTTCTAGGGGAAAGACTTTCGAAAGTTCATTTTTTCTAACTTTTGCCTCGTTTTGGTCCATCTGGGGAAGTTTAAGGTCCTTAGACCTTATTGGAACTGAGTCAGGGATGTCATTTGGGGTTGGGTTAAGCAGTTTTTTGTTAGTAGGAGTAGTGTTTTTGGGCATGTCAATAACTGTGAGTAAGACTTGGATTGGGATATCTTTTTGTTTTGTTCTCTTTATGTTAGCAACTCTTCTGCAAGTGTTAGGCATATCTGATGGATTCATTTATGAGAGGACAGCTGCAGTTTTGTATTCTCTATCTCTTTTTTACGCTCTCTTATCGTCGACCTTTAATTTGTCCTTGGGAAGAGAAGTTTTACCTCTTGGAAAACCTATTCTACAAATTAGTAAGATAACAAAGTACAATGACCAGATTCTTTGGGCCTCATCTAGAAAAGCGAGAGGTGTAAAAGAAATAGCAGGTAACCCCTCTCTCTCTCTCTCTCTCTCTCTCTCTCTCTCTCTCTCATATTTAATCATTTAATCATTTCACAACTGAACATTTATGCGATATGAAACAGATATTCTGAAATAATGTTCACTTTGCCTTGTGGAAATCGTTTCCTTGTCTATAGACAAGCTGAAGGCCGGCGGTATATGTGGAATTCCCACAGATACAGTGTATGTTCTGGTCGCCTGCTGTCACCATCCCGAAGCTGTCGAGGTATCTTGAACACTACATATACACATACACAATTAACGAAGTTTATATTTACGGTCGCTTATTTAAAGTATCAAAAGATGTCGCATGCTATGAAACTTAAGCATCAAAGTTATGAAAGAGGAATTGTCACATGCACATTTGAAATTCATCGAGTTAGAACAACACAACGCTTATTTTATATATAATCTATTTTGCATTCAGTCCTAAAAGAAAAATAAGGGGGAGATGTTTTAGATATTTTAGATGCTTGAAATAGATTCTTTGTTAAGTTTTGATAAATCAAAAAGACACAGCAAACTCAGGAATTTCTTTGCAGAGAGCATACAAGACAAAAAAGCAGGCAGAAGACAGACCCATGTCATTATGGATATCCAACTTCAAACAAATAGAGGCTGCTCGCCATGAATTCAGCTCACTTCTTTGGGACTTCCTACATGAAATATGGCCTTCAAATGTTTCCGTTGTTGTGAAGAGAGGTTAATTAATTTCTTCTTTGTTTCGAAGATAAGTCTGAAAAAAATGCTAAAATAGACATCATTAAGATCGGTTGTTTATATTATAAACCAGTTATTATTTATGATATATTTTATTCGCGATGATTAATTTCGCGATTGAGAAGATATTCTACACAAAAACAAGGAAAAAGTCGTGGTATGCGGTGAGACTTATTCGAGAGTAAAAGAAGATCGCGTAACTCGCGGATATTTCTCTCACGCGAAAAAATAGTGGGTTTACAGTATATGTTATTTACCATATATAGAGAATATTACATACTAAAATCCATATCATATGTCATATCAGCCTGAGTGGCCCCCATATCAGCCCGAGGGCCGAAGGTCCGAGGGCTGATATGGGGCCCGAGGGCTGATATGACATATGATATGGATTTTAGTATGTAGTATTCTATTTATCATATATTTTAAATACTAATTATGCGAGTTCACATAAAGTTATTGAAGAATGTTTTGTGCATGTTTATGACCCTTTTCTTTAAAATCTAATAGAGCCAATTTTAGGTCTTTGAAAAAAAAATTAAGTCCACAAATGTTAGTAAAGAATTATTTTACATGTATGTTTAAATAAAATCAAGTTAATTAATTTTCAAACTTTATACAAACGTTACTTCCGGTTTGATATGGATTTTTGCACGCCGGTCCGATACGTGATATGGATTTTCGGACCGGTCCTTGATATGGGGTATTGTGACGTCACCCGTATCGCAGAGTGCAGAATCGGTGTATTTGATAATTTATATCATTGAAAAGGTTGCTTTTTTTGTCAGGTGAATGGGTAAAATCTTTGGGTCTTGGAGATTCGGAAAAGTACGTTGGTCGTTCAGATAGCATCGCCCTCCGAATTCCAGATAGTACTATTACCTGTCATCTAATTGACCAGTGTGGACCAGTGACTGTGACGTCAGCAAACCCGACAGGGGAGGGAGATACCACCCACCATCTCCAGGTTTTGGCAAAGCTTGGAATGAAAATGGTAATAAATTTATTTATCTTCTTTACGGATATGACTCTCAATCTTGTTCAAAGAAAGACATTTTAATTCCACGTGGATCGTATTTCTAATGTAAAGAAATGAAAGAAACAGCGCATTTTAATTCCTCTATAACCATTCCACCTAATTATTATATCAGAAACAATTAGGCTTGTTACCCAAAGCCTGACATGATACTTTAAATCACAAAGTTTCAGCTTTTCATTATGAAAATCAAATCATTTTAATTTAATGGAGATTGACTTTACTTAAAGCTTTATACAATTCCTGAGAGGGGCTTCAATATCAAAAAACTATTCCAAAACATGACTTTCTCAGTAGCCTTAAGGCAAAGTTAACGCTACATTTTAAAACCATGTAATGTTTCAGTGTGACGGAATCCTATGTGATGGTCCTTCTAGAGAAAACGCCATTTCAACGGTAGTGGACTGTCGTGATATAGACAATGGCAAACTCGGCTTCTTTAGAATTGGCCTCACGCCAAAATCTACAGTTTTAGGAATCCTAAACAAACTGTTGGAAAAGCGTTCTACAAAGAATGGAGACAGTCATATGAACGGCTCTGTGAACGCTGCTTTTGACACGGAAATGTAAATGGACTCAGAAACTAAAACAATGGTTTTTAACGCACTATCTGCATTGTGAATATTTTTTTTGTTTGTTTGTTTATAATTTTTGAAATGCTTTACTGTAAAATCACAAATTTTTGTGGGGGCTTAATTTTCGTTGCTTTCCTGGTAGATTCGTATCCTCCACGAAATGTGAAAATTACATACTGCTTTATAATGTTTCTCCTTTAACCACAGTAATTTTTCTTCAAACCACGAAAATTTTACCAACGAAAATAAGTGATTTTGCAGTACCTACCTTTCTAAGATATATTCTAGTTTATGCAAAATTTCAAAAGATAATTTATGTCTTAATGTATATCACCTAATATGTCTACAAACTATATTTAAAAATGTAAACTTTAATATACATATGCAAATCTTTGATGATGTAATAAATATGGTTTCACAATTGTAAACTATAGATAGAAATTCTAAATTTCAGTAAGCGTACTACATGCGGTCTGTCAATTATAGTTTACAACTCTCAGCTACAGTTTACGGCTTTCAAATATTCCAAATAAAAGAAAAATTAAGAAAATCGTTGTTTTGAAGCGTAGTTTAGAGAATGTATTACCTTGCATATTTTTCTGTAAAATTTGCATTTTACGAGAAAGATGTATAGCCTAACCCTACATTGCAACTATAGTTTTAAATGATTTTGTTTGTTTATCTTAATTTCGACTAGGAAGGATTTCAGTATCGATATATCAATGAACAATAAAGTACTGACTATCAACACATGTATATCCAAAGACAGTGAAAGGGCACTTATAATGGCATGATAAAGTTTTATTTCAAACAATATTAAACAGAAAACGGTCACCCTTGAATAATTGTGATAATATACAAAGAGAAAAAAATATATACTTTTGGCTACTCGATTTTTCTTTGACTTTACTCAAACATGAAGATTAAAACCAGCATTTTCAAAGTTTTCTATATCTAGGTAAACTGAGTCACTCAAGAAATCCAATGATCCGTCTTCATGCGTCACGTATTCTTCATGTGTCGTGCAATATGCGTAAACTGTGAACACTTTAACTTTGTACTCTGAAATCACAGAGCCAATTTAAAACCATTTCTTTAAAAAAAACGTTTATGCCCCCCTCAGGGTAGGACTTATATTGATTATAAATTTATAATTTATAAATACAATAAACCTTTGATTTTTTTTTTTTTCAAAATTGACATCTTGCAGACAAACTGTTTGCAGGATTATAAAAAAAAAAAAAAGTAGCTCTGTACCAAAAATTTTGAATTCATAATATTATCCTCTAGGCCAAAATTTCGGGTCTCGGGAGGAGGTATAGTTGTATTATATTGAAGATACATTACACATTCGAAAGGTTTTTCTTCGTTCGTGGGTTGACATCGATAGCAGGCAAATTGAGTTGGACTTTGATTCAACATGCATACATACATATGGCTTCTCGTATTCAAATGCAAAATGTGCTCCTCAACATTAACACATCAACTTATAGGATATCAATGAGTAAAAATAAAGATTTCCATAAATTCTGTGGTTTTGGTTCCAAACCACATTCCAAAATATAATAATTAATTTAAATATCATTAAGGTTCGATTCACTTTTGGAAAAACTTTTATCCACTGTACTTCCTTTTAAAAGTTGGGCCCTACGAGTACATGTATTTCAACCAAATTTTAAAATGAAGTTTATATAAATCATTCATGTGTAAAAAGGGATAAATAATGTTGTTGTCCTTATTCCCCGTGTCTTTTTTCTTCTGGGCTCTTTTCGTTGTTATTTTTGTTTTTGTTTCATATCGGTATGACAATGTTATTTTTTCGCCTAAAAGTGATATCAATAGCATTCTCTGCATAATATACACAGACCTTTACAGACATTCTTGAGATTTTCTTTGACAACACATGTGTTTCATCAAAACACACAGTAATTATAAACATGATAAGCTTACTCGATAGTTATAAACCTCGACAACAATATATAAAGAAAAAAAACCAATATAAACATAATATATTTAATACTGGAACAAAAATGTCAATTAAATTGATTCATTCGAAAAACTTGTCTATCTTATAGTTACTGTAGTAATGTAGCAGGTCTGGTGTTCCAAGAGCCAGTACTTTGCGTTCTTTTCTTATTATTTTTTTTAAATTTGACCTTTATATTATACTGGTATTATGTAAAGCATTAATTAATTAAAATGAAGTAAAAATGAAAGCAATTCTTTACAAATTTATTACCAGTACATCTAGTACAATAAAATAATTCATAGGTAAGCATATAAATCCTATATAAATCCCCCAACCCAAATAATGAAAGGGACCAACAGGGAATTTCCAGTATAGAGAAGATATTGCTAGGAAGGCCAACGTACTGTCTCTTCCAAGCGTTCTATTTTAGGGAGTGACTGATTTTAACTTTTAAAAGGCTACATTTTATAACCTAGAAATAAAAAAAAAATGGTTCATTGCCTTTTTCAAAAGGTAATTAAATTCAGAAAACGACGTTTTGTTTTAGCTTCGAATTCAAAAAAAAAATTATTTAGTCTGGATAGCTAGGAAGAAAAATAGTGAAAAAACTAAAGAAGGATTTGCAAAAATGATCTCAAGACCCTATGTATATCATGCATACTGAAAATCACTCAATTTTAGCGACACCCTATTTTCGCAAGATATTTAATATTTATAAGCGAGACAAAAATTTCATGACTTCTGGATTTTCTTGCATATATTCTATACTAATGAAAATAATTTTCGTGAGTAGACCGCCTCGTGTGCCCAAAAATAAAGTTCTCGCTAATAAAAAGAAAAGGATAACAGTATATAAGAATAAGAATGAGTTTTAACAATACTTCAATTTTTCTTTTATTTTTTACATGAGCATCTCTCTCTCTCTCTCTCTCAGAATAACCACACTTAACAATTTGGTAGTCTATTCCACGACAAATGTTTAATTTGTATAGTTTTATCAGGAGTTCCGTGATAATTTAAATGAAGTAGTTATCACAAATATGATACCACTTCTGAACCCGGAATTCTGACAATGAGGAAGCTTGATGCGATACTCTGGAACTATCTCAGGCAAGTAATCGCGTGATATTTGTTATCTTTAAATTGACAATGCGTCTATTTTGGGTCCCTCATATTGCCAATAGGCAAAAGGTGGTATAATAGGTTTTGATAATTTATTTATTTATATATTTATTGTTATCATTTCAACTTCACAAGGAGGCAATTACAAAGATAAACAAACAATATTTAAAATCAATTACTCCATGATTTCGCATTCTATTTTGATAAACGCAGATGCACACATTTTAATACAACTATGATATAGACAGAGTTTGTTTTAACATTGGTGATTTATAAGATTTGTTATTATTTAAATTTATGTGTACACCTTTAACCGAAATCGAAGATTTGTTTCCATCATCTAGCTTAACTTCGCTACAACGAGTACTATAATAACGTCATGTTTTACATATATACAAGTACAAATATTACATTAATTTTGAAAATCTGTTGAAATGCTACTTAAGAAAAAAAAAACGTAAACAATTTATAATACCCAAACAGTTTACAAATTCTTTTTTATTGCATTCTGTTCTCACCAGACAAATGAGGATATCTAATTATAAAACAAAACAAAACCAATTTTGGTATACATGCATTGGTTTCTTTAAACGGAATATATTTCAAACAGATGCCTATTAGGAATACGGTGAGTAAAGGACGTATACCACCACTGATGTTTAATAGTCATAAATATTTCTGATTTATTTCATTTTTGTTATCAGTTAAAGGTATTTGAGAGTAGCCAAAGTCGTTTTAAAATTAAGACCGATTACGTCAACATCTATATTATACCAGATACTACAGTCACAAATTTTATACCAGTTTTATACACAACATGACAAAAAGGAAAGTTTTACATTTATTCAGATGAACAAAGGCATATGTAATCAACACTATATACAAAGCAAATTTACAGTACAAATTAAAAAACAAATACTGTAATAAAAAACAAAAGTAATACAAAAAACTTTGGCATCTTGGGGGCTGCTCTCTCTAATTCAAAATCACAAATTTTATACCAGTTTTATACCAGACCCGGTAACGAGGTCCAAAAAGGTTGCAACCTACAGTGTTTGACTTTCGAATAAATATGTAGCTATGGGTAGATTGGATTGGGTCCAGTGCTAGGTTGTTGGGTATTCTGTAAAATAGTAATATGTATTTACCTTATCTCACCTATGATGTTTTAGAGGGCTGTGTTTGCTCTGCTCCTGATTTGTATTGTTTGAATGGACTTTTGAGCTTGAATACTGTTCGTTATCTCCATATTTTATGAAAAATATTTTCCAGATTTGACACTTTACTGATTTGAATAATTTTAAAGACAACCTACGTCGTATGACATCATAGTTAAGTGAACAAATGCAAGACTGTCTCAGCTAATGAATATACACAACTGTGATAATTTGAATGACAACTTTTTTGAAGGAATGCAAAATTGCTAAGAAATCTTCATTTAACTTTTATATAGTACAAATGATATGTCGTCTGATTAATAGATCTATTGATCTAATAAAGATTGTGTTTAATGTTCGTAATATCTATTAAGAAATGATATGCATTCATTTTCATAATTATTTCTTAATTATTCAAATGAATTTTGAATGGTTTGTGTATAATGATAATATTTCGCTAAAATATTTTTTTTAAAATAGAAATTTACATTTTTTGATAAATTTTCACAATGTTAATTTCAAAGTAACACATAAACATTCATTTAATCATTAAATGTGTAAGTGCAAAAGGTCAACATGAGTAGTATTGATAAAAAAAAACAACACCCATCTCTCTCATTAGTTTGCGGAGACAGGTATATATCTTAATAACTTGGGTGTGTTCTTCATTATACACTGCCACAAAGACGTTTGGTAAATAATTTCGGGTTGTAGATCGACTTAAAAGTCCTTTGAAAAATATTGAGCGCATTTGCTTATATTATGCCTGTGGATTTAATCTTTTATGTTAATTGAAGAAAAAAGAAATTGATTTTGAATAATATTTCTAACTATTGTTTAATTAATAAAATCTTTAATTGAAGATGTTTGAAGAAGTATTTTTGTGATTTTCTATATTCTTCTTATAACTATGTCCCCTAAAAATGGCTGAAAATCATAGTCGCAGTGTATAATTATCATTTTAAATTGCACCGGTTGCACTACATTTAATAACATTTTTAAAAAATGCCATTCACTTTTAATTGATTAATAAGCGAGTGCTAATTACTTATTTTGGAAAGTTTGAAAATCCTGTGACAGAGACTTTTCCGACATAGGTTCTACTTTATTAAACAGCTATTATGGAACTCCTTTCAATATACAATAACTATAAAATATATAACCTAGAAAATTCAATTTCAAGAATTTTACTTGTAATTTGTCCTCCAGTGCCTTCCAATTTATAATTGGATATTAAAGTAAATATCCCCTATTGCATTGAACTGCTCTGAAGGAGTCATTTCATTCACTCAAACAATCTGCTGGATTTCCTGTGGGTACTAATTACGACCCGTTATTAGCAGACATATTTTTGTATTTATAGGAAGCAGAATTTATTCAGAAACTTCTAAATGTGAAACATTAGTCTCTTGCTGTGGCCTTCAATACGACATTTAGATACATCGACGACGTTTTATCAATTAACAATATTCATTTTCATTCCTATGATGATTAGATATATATCAGATTTTTACTAGAGAAAGACATTGATGGCAAACTGACTGCAAAATCAGAATCTTTTATACATGCATGACCAAAAAACAGGCGGAAGATAGAGCGATGTCAGTATGGATGTCCAACTTCAAACAGAGAGAAGCTGCTCGCCATGAATTAAGCTCACTTCTTTGGGAGTTGTAACATAAAATATGGCTATCAAATGTGTCTGTTGTTTTGATTGATTGATTGATTGATTTTTCCTTAACGCCGAGTCAGCAGTATTTCAGCCATACTTCGGTGATACTGTTGTTGTGAAGAGAGGTTAATTAATTTCTTCTTTGATTTGAAGATAAATCTAGAAAAAAAAGTTCTAGAAAAAACAAAATTAAGATTCATAAATTTCTTCTTTGTTTTGAAGATAAATCTGGAAAAAAGTTCTAGAAAAGACAAAATTAAGATCAGTTGTTGTATACACTAGTATATGAATTAACATTATATCACTGAAAAGGGTACTTTCTTGAATGGGCAAAATCTTTTGGTCTTGGAGAATCGGAAAAGTACGTTTGCCTTTCAGATAGCATTGCTCTCCGAATTCAAGATAGTACTATTACCTGTCATCTTGTTGACCATTGTGGACCAGTGACTGTGACGTCAGCAAACCCGACAGGAGAGGGAGATACCACCCACCACCTTCAGGTTTTGGCAAAGCTTGGAATTAAAATTGTAATAAATTTATTTATCTTCTTTACAGAAATGACTCTCAATCTTGTTAAAATTAAAGACAATTTAACACTCCATGTGGGTTGTATTCCCAATGTAAAGAAATGAAAGAAATAGCACATTTTAAAATCCTCTGGAACCATTATGTCTAATTTTTATTGTATTTATCTTGGGTTAAATATTCGTTCCTAAGGGTAGGATTTAATTGATCAGAGTTCATACGTACATTGTATATTAAACCTTTGATTTTTTTAAACTTGACATCTAGCAGGCAAACTGTTTGCAGGATTATAAAGAACAATTAGCCCTCTACCAAAATTTTTAAATTTATGTCCTTTGGGTCCAAATTTCAGGTCCCGGGGTGAGGTTCAGTTGTAATGAATTGAAAATACATTACACATTCGAAATGTTCTTTTTTTTCTTCATTCATATTCATCTAGCAAGCAATCTGTTTGCATTAATAGTAGTATAGTAAGCACATAGATTTAAACCAACCTTAACTCAATTCATGACCCTTCTGTTCAGACCATTACTGGACACAATTTATTGGATGGTGTTCTAGCTAAACTTATATACAAAACAGTAGCAACTTCGGTTCAAATTGTCAACTCAAATGTGACTAATATGGTCATTCCTTTAAAAAAAATCAAATTCTAAACATGTTCCTTATTTCTCGACATCCAGAGTGTAAACTGTTTGCACGAGCAATAAGTGCTTATAACCTATTTTTTTCTTTCGTTTATGTTACCAGGACTTAGTCCCCAAGGTGGATTAAAATAATTGAAAATGCAATAAACCTTTTAAAAAAAACTTTTCGTAGTCCTGAGCATACAGGAAACAAACTTCATTTAACATTACACATTTAAAAAAAATCACGGTCACAGAAGTCAAGAGCGGTCAGGAGTGATCAAGAGTTCTAGTCCAGGATAGGACAAAGTGACCATAGCCTGAGAAACTCGCGAAAGCGTGGGGGCATTAAATTTCATTCGTCTGTCCGTCTGTTCGTCTGTCACAATTGTCAAATACATTAACCCTGGTCATAACGTTTGAATGAGAAGAGATAGGGCATATTCCACACGTACATTACCTGTGACAAGACATTTCTAAACATACTATGATTTTTGACCCTATGACCTTGACCTTGAAGTTTGACCTACTTTTCAAGAATTTGAACATTACTTTAAATTGGTCATAACTTTTGAAAGAAAACAGATAGGGCTTTCATATATATGTATATTACCTGTGACAAAACCTTTCTAAATATACTATGATTTTTGACCCTGTGACCTTGACCTTAAAGTTTGACCTACTTTTCAATTTTTTATTGCCTTATAACTATATCCCCTAGGGTCTCTACAGCCCAGTAACCTAGTACTTCGGTACTAGCTTGAAAATACGGATACATATTTAATCCCTGTGGTAATATTTAGAAAGGATGACTGCACTTAACGCCTGTTTTTGGGTCTTTTTCGGTTGCTTCTGCTGCTTTTATATCTAAACCTTATTTCACTTTTGTATGTTTATGAAAAAATCCTGTCAATTTGGAACCAAATTTAAATCTTAAAATGATTTTAAACTGTGATACAATAAAATGATTCAATGTTTTTTTGTCCTTACTGCTTTTCAAATATAGTGAATTTACACTTACCTGCCCTTGATTGAACATTAGATATGCATGAGAGGTGGAGCTAACATTGTAAGAATGGGTATAAAATTAGACTTGATAAATAACAATGACATGTTTGGGAAAAAAGAATGTGATCAATCTTTCCAATCTCCCTCTCCATTCTGTATGGCACAAATACACTTCTGACAAAGGTTTCAAAACGAAATTAACAATATGAGCACGTCAATCTAATTAAAGCAGATTTTATATCAATGCCAGATGACTTAACGTGTTCGAACACAATGTCCTAGTTAGCACAAAACATGCTACCTTACAAGTCACGTGACGGAATTTAGTATTCACAAAGTTACTTGAGTTAAGAAATCACGTGGTGAATTATAATATTCAACATGTCACAATCCTTGGTTACAACACAGAGAGCGAATGTAAGATGAAGCAGTTTTTTCTCTTTTTAACCATGAGCGCATGTTTGTCTATTAATCTCCTTTTGACACATTATTATTTATGCAAATATACAACTACTGTTAAACGTAGAACAATAGACAAACATGCGCTGACTATGTATAAAGTCAGTAAAAAAGTGGGCGTCCTCATTATCGAACGGAGATTCAAGAAATTGTGATGACCCCTGCCTTTGAAAACAGATTCGAAATTCGTAAATACACACTTTTATTAAACGTAATTACATAAAGTTGTAGACTGGATGTTGACCATTCTTGCAATGAAAAGAAAAATGCTTGTTTTGAAAGTTTATTTTGTCGCAAATTTCGCATGTCCTTAAGTGCAGTCATCCTTTATTTCAAAATTAAGGATTATCTCTCTCATGCATAGCTCTGATCCTTTGACGTATTTGGCTCCAGTCTTTGGCACCTCTTTTTAGCTCTTTCAATTCTTTTTATTTAAATATTTTGGATTCCCAATCTTTCGGCTTGAGCATCACTGAAGAGACATAATTTGTCGAAATGCGCACCTGGTGCATCAAAATTGGTACCATATATGATTTATATTGTAATAAAAACTGATTGTTGCCACAGAAAGTATCAATATTTTGTGCATTTTATTTGTGTTATTTCTATTCTTTTCTATGTTGAGGAATCCATTCATTGAGTTGGTCTTTGATTCAACATGCATAAACATTAATGGTAGTTTCGTAGTTCAGATGTAAACTGTGCTCCTCAACATAAACAACGGGAGATTCATTGAATTTACATTTCAAATTTATAGCATTAAAACCTACATTCTTAGACATAAGCAAACGGAGCTTAAACTTGAGTCAACAAAGCTTGAACTTAAGCCTCGGGTCCATATAACTTAGACGAGCTCACTTTGATCTCAATCTCAGTTTTACAAAAAGAATTTATATTGGAAAAGGGATCTGAACCCTGCACCCAGGTGTAATGAATTTGAGCCTTTTTGAAAGATGACTTCTCTCTCATTCTGATCAAACAGATAAACGTTTTCCTGATACATCCACAAAATGAAAGACGAGGAATTACACATTTAGGATGATTTATACAAATAGCCATGCAATGATCTAGAACTTTACAATCTTGGAAGATGGCTCATCGTTCAATTTTATCATTGAAATTTCTACTAGAGGAAATCCTGCGCAAGCGCGGGAAATTGAATTTTTACTATTGGTGACAGAACAACTCAACTTAGTAGGTTCTACTGACCGTAAAAGCAAGAAGAAATAGTTCAAATTATTCTCTGTTCGACATCCCTCAGTTACTGTCATAGCAGATGTAGATTTATATCACCCCCTATTTGAGGGGGGGGGGGTTAAACATCTGTGTTTCACATCTTAGCCTAATATCTAGTACTTACGGTAAAAATTCCAAATTTATCGATTACAGCACCCTGTAACTAGGAGTGATGATTTTCAACGTTTGTAGATGAGGACACATTGCTCACAATAATCGCGCAAAAAATAAATTTGCATGCTAGGTACATATGACTAAAGACAAAGACTTTCAAAGATATAAAGATATGTTGCACTTCATGACGAGGACTAAGTCCCTTGGAATACTAGACTTTTTGGAAAGAACATTACTCGTATACTGTAATAGGCAGCTCTCCTTCAAAATATTAAGGAGTAAAAATTAAAGATTTCCTTAATTCATTTGTTTTGGTTCAAAACTACATTCTCCGTGAACGGAAGACCGTGTGTTCGAATCACGGCCGCGACTGACCTAAGTCGATAAAAGAAATAGGTTGCAACTGTTCTTTTGCCAAGCGCTCGCGATCGGCACATTGAAGTGAAAGTTCCGGGTCCTTCGGATGAGACCTTAAAAACCGAGGCCCCGTGTCACGGTAGGCGTTTATATGAAAGTCAACTGATTATTTAATGGAAATGTGAGTGTTTTCGACGAAAAAATTGTCAAATCTAGTATGAAATCTTATAATCTATAATTCAAATCATTCAGTATCAACCAAAAATTTCAACTTATAGAAAATTGTAAAATAAGTTCTTCGAAAAAAAGATTCGATGTCTCAACATCCTCTGTCGGCGCAAGGATACACTTTTCATGAATTTTAACATGTACATCAGGCCACCTTCAATGCTTTAATAATTTTTTGCTCTTAAGGGTCCTGTGTTTTATCTATGAGTCGCTTTTTTTTTACAAAGAGTGTGTGAGAAAATTTTAAAATTTGTGATATTTGTAAAGGTTCCACATACCATTTTGTGAGTATTTGAATCGAATAGTTCTTCAAGGCGAAAAAAAGAGCCAAAAACAATACAAGAAACCCTCCTTTTGCAAGCCGAAGCATAAGTATACCCCCTCGACCCCAACGGTGTATTGCTAGACTGGATTTGAAAGCAGAGAGCAAATACTCTCTTTTAGTTTTGCAAAATTTCAAATTTTTAGAAATAAATGACCCATTTTAGTTCTACGGCAACGGCAGCTATTATTGATATTTATAAACCAGAATCCTGGAGAGACACTTACATTTCAATATTATGTACATATAGTTAGAAATAAAATTGGAGAAAAATATCCATTTAAAATGAAATTCCCTTTTGTTTCCATGAATATAGTTAAAAATGTGTCTCCAACCGATTAATTAAAACCATTTTTTTTCCAGAAACCAGTTTGACAAGATGAAAAGAATGAGGATTTAATGCTCCAAGAGAATTGGTTCGACAGTTACTCAGAAAAATGAGATTTTCAATGTTCATACTTCGTATGTTTAAATGGAACTAGTCGCTAGTTTGAAGAAGGGACACTTATATCAATGTGTCCCCTCTCATACAGTACAGCCATGATATTTTACTGGGGGGGGGGTTGAGCTCTGGGGGTAATCGCACTCTATAACTCTTACACAGAGTAGGATTTCCCCCCGAAAAATTGAATCTGGTGTGGGATTTCCGTATGGGGAAATCCTACTATAGAGTCATTTTTTCGTGGGGGAAATCCTACTCTAGAAGCTGTTTTCGGGGGGGGGGGGGTCCTACTCTAGAGCCAGCTTTCCGGAGGAGGGATTTTAGAGGGGAAACCCTACTCTAGGTTTAAACACTGTTATTTTATTCGCCTTTAAATGATATCACTAGCATTCTCTGCATAATATACACAGACTTTTAAAACTGTTCTTAAATATTTGATTTCTTTGTCAATACATATGTTTGATCAAAACGCACAGCAATAATAAACTTTATTAGCTTATTCGATCGATATAAAACTTGACAACTATATATAAAAAATGTCAAACTAAACATAACATTACTAATGCTCGAACAAAAATGAGATCGATTTTAAAAAATGGCTATCGTACAGTTTCGATAAAAAAAAAAAATCCTAGCATCTCGAGTTATGTATTATTATTTTTCTTTCTGAATTTGACCTTAAATAATTTAAATTATATTTTATAATTTGAATTAAAGTCAAAATGAAATAAGATTAACAATACTTTCCGAATTTATTATTAGTACAACAGTAATATGATGCACAGTAAGCATATAAAATTAAAGGGACCAAAAGGAAGATTCTAGCATGGAGAAGATATAGGTAGCAACTTAAGGCCAACTGTCTCTCCCAGGCATTTTTTAGGGAGTAACTGACTGTAATTTCAAAAAGGTTTCAAAAAAAGAAGGATTGGTAAAAATTTTCTTAAGATCCAATTCATATCATACACATAAGAGTAGGACTCCAAAATAGTTTTATTTTTTACGTGAGCACTGCTCCTTTTTTCTCAAAATAACAACACCTAACATCTTGGTTGTCTATTTCACGAAAAAATATTTAATTTGTACGCTGTTATCAGGAGTTCAGTGAAGATTATATTCTGAAATTATTTATTGCAAGTATCACGGGTAGCTAATGGCGTGATATTTGTTATCAATCAATTGACAATTGCTTCTTTTTGGGTTCCTTCATTTTGCTAATAATTTTGCTAATAATAAGTTTGAAATCGCAATAATAAAATACTTATTATGATTAAAATAAATTAAATGTTGTATCACTTCAACTAGAAGGTAATTACAACAGTTTTTAGAATCAATGATTCCATGATGTCGCATTCTATTTTAATAAAAGCACAGACACACATACTTTATTCCAATATGATAGAGAGCGTTTGGGTTTTTTTCTTCACTTTTTTTAATGGAAATTCATTATAATCAAAGTATTACAACGTACCTTTAACAAAAAACTAAACAAAACAAAACAAAAAACTAAAACAAAAAAAAAAAACACAAGATTTTTTAAATAACATAGCATAGCTAAATTTGGCTTAAACAATTTATATAATAACATTTCATGTGCTATAGATATATAACAAAAAATATATAGTACAACATAATTTCTTAACTCTGTTGAGATGTAACTTGAGAATTTATTGTAACTCTGTATTGCAGTAAACCATATTATTGCAGTAAATCATATTTCAAACAAACAAAACAAAAATTCGTAATACCCGGACAATTTACCATTTTTATAAATGCATTCTGTTCTCATCAGAAGGGTAAGAATATCTAATTATAAAGAACGAACAAAACTATTGAATACCTCTTTCTCTAAAAAAAAATCCAATCAGACTATAATCAACATTTATCCTTAATATGGATTTAGAAAGGTCTTTAATACAACAAATAAAATTAAAATTAAAGAGGTTAAGCAATCATGAAAACTTAACGAAATACACAAAATTACATTTTAGGATGCTTCACAAAGAAGAGTCACATATTAGGTATGTTTGAACATGGCCTTTACTTTTCTTTGGCTCCGTCCCTGTATTCAGCTCCGTTGGCCAATCGACGATATTCTTTCAATGTTTCGGTGTTTTTTTATTCGGAGTTCCCCTTCTCTGAGTCAGCTTTTACCTACGGATAGATTCCATGTAAGAAACTAGGTACTTTTGTGTGAGTGAAACAGTAAACATTATGAATCATAGTTAAACTTTTCTTTCACTTCCTAGTTGGGAGCCAGTATAGTGGATATTCCCTATCTTGATTGAAATTTGTGGATAGTTACAGTCCTGATAAATGTTCAAATCAGTACATTAAAATTTGTGTGTGTCCTTCCCAATTTAGGATGTGAAATTGTTTTATGTACCTATCTGGAAAAAAACAAAACATCCCTTGTCCTCTTTCAATATTTTGGAACTGAATTGTAAAATAACATTTTGTTGGTTCTATATTTTTTTGTGAGTCTCTCTTCTCCGATTTTGGAAAGAACCCCATCCGATTTAATAGTAGAAAAAATCACATCCACTGAATATTATGATCTTCTTTATTTCTTATAAGATTTACGGTCGTTCATCTATACTTGAACGCAACTTTGCAAGTCAAGGGTGTTCGATCCACACCGCACCCCATTAACAGTTGGAATAGCCACTGTATCGTATTCATAATGTATGTTTATTGTTTGCTCAAAACACATAAGGTGAAATATGAGGATACGATCAGTAATCAGGCTCAATAATCCATTGGAATATTACATGGGAGCAGTGCAAACACGGACCTCTTATAAACATCAGAGGGGGATCAGGTACTATGCAGGAGTAAGCATCTCCTGCCGACCGGTCACACCTGCTGTGCTCCTTGTCATGAAAGGGGCAGACGGGATGAGGGTCATTTTTCAACAGGGTTAATTTCTCATAGATAAAGCATGTAGAAAATTGACCTTAATGGTCTTTTTCTACCAAAAAAAAAATACGTTCTTCTACGGCTGTGGGTCATTTTTTCTACACGGCTCATTATTCGTCTTTACACCGACAGGAATTAATGTTGCGGCTATTGCAGAACAAATTACATTACACGCAGGTTCTGTATTTTTCTGCAACAGATGCAACATGAATTCCCATACTAACAAAGAAATCATTTATTGTTTAAATTACTTTTAAACGTAAACTTGTTATGCAATTTGTTTCTAATTTTACTTCACTGCTAGCATCCCCGTATTAGCAAATACAGAAAGACATTGATATATATTGCTTTTCGTTAAATCCTTATTAAGTATTTATATAAAGTGAAAGAAAGTACGTAAAAATAGTGTATTATCGATCCTAAGTTATGTTGTTGGAAGCACCATGAAACAATGAAAATGATTTTAGCAAAGTAACATTGTAGATGACCAAACCCAAGATATGAAAATTTGAGAGATCCATTTTTTATTGAGGAAGCAGTTCTCTATCATGAAATATGAAGATAACGAACAGTAATCAAGTTCGATAATCCATTGAAACGATACAAATCCAGAGCAGAGCAAACAAGGTCCTCTAAAACATCAGAGGTAGGGTGAGGTGCCATGGAGGAGTAAGCATCCCCTGTCACACCCACCGTGTTCTCATTGTCATGATCGGGCAAGTGGAAAAAATCAGACAATTCAGTGTTTAAATAATTGTGACAAAAAACTGCTCTTTGATTTATCGTGAGGAATGGTTGGATAAAATCAACATGTCTAATTTTTTATCATAGCTAATGTCAACCCTTGACCAATAGCAACCCTTTGACCTTCGGTGCCATGTAATTTTCTTTATTTAACTTAAAGGACTATAAAGGTAAAACATAAGATTAGTGTAAATACTTCGTTTCACACGCTTGCAATAGCGTCATTCCCTATATAGATATAGACATCAACCACTTCAGGACTGAATTATAAATATTTGCGTTCATTCATGTCTTAGTTCATATCAAAACTAAATATTCCAAAATAAATGTAAAGGAAAGGTTATTTCCCCCACATGATATTCGTACTTTATAAATAACTAAAGCAAAATAGTTTTATTTAATTTATTGCATTAAACATCATACATGTATATTACAAAGAAAATTTACAATTATATAAACAAAAATGATATAATTCCTACAGCAATTCCAAAGTGGAATCAAGATTTATCTCCCTATGGAGTGGCAGATATTTGTATTAAAGATGTTTTTAAGGTTTGTTTTAAGACTACCTCCGATTCTTCTGTATAGTGGCTACAATATAGAATTCTACATAGGATCCTCCCTGTAGATTCTTATCTTAAGAAAATCAATATAAAATCTACCGACATTTGTAAGTTCTGTGCTCAGTAAACTGAAACTTTACTGCATGTTTTTGTCAGTTGTGATCATATTGTATCTTTATGGAGGAACTTGAGTTTACATATATATACAGAACAATTTCAAAAAGAGTTGGATTCAATGTCAAAAATATTATCCTAGGTGAATTACCACTTACTAAGGACAACAGAATTGAAAACTTTATGATACTATATACAAAACAATATATTTTTTCATGTTTACTACGACCAAAAATACCTTCATTTACTGGTTTACTGAATTATTTGAAAATGAAACACAATATTGAAAGATGTATGTCTATTACCAACTCAAAACTGTTTTATTTTGAAGAACAATGGATTTTGTGGAAAAATATTTTTAAACAGATGTAAGATAATGTGACAAGTTTTTGATATTTAGTTTATGATAGAAACAATTGTTGATAAGCTGATTACTATGAAGCAACCTCCATATTAATTTAAAAGGCAAATGGATGTATGAATGGGTGTGTGAGTGCTAAATATCCATTGTAATTTTGCTGCTAATTTAACTTGATTTTGTATGTTATACAATAGATAATAATAATAATAATAATAATAAAAAGAAAGAAAGAAAGTAGAGAGTGGTTGACGAAAAAGTAGTAACAATCATTTTATTGCTCACTTAAAAGCCTCTTAGATCATCAAGAGACAATTTTCACAACCAAATTATAATCTGTCTCTGCAAGAGAAACCGTCTTTACGAGCTCAGTAAATTTGAGAGTTCGTTGGACATAGTCTTTGCAGACATATGACTAACAAGTTTAATAATTTTTTCCTGTTGGTACTTAGGGAGGAGACTAGAGTTTTCCATAAACTTCTTCTTCACGTCTGCGTCTTTCATGGGCTTTCTCCAGTGTCCATAAGGCTCTCTGCACCGAGCACTAAATTTCTCGCCATTTTTCAGTGTAACCAAAACGTCTACATACATGGTATCAAAGCAAGGCATATTGTCGCTTGGATTAATAATGGTCGTTTTCTGCAGTAAAGTATACAGATTCTTTCTTTCCACTTCAATATTTTGAAATTTAAATGTTGCAGGGGAAACAAGTCCATCAATTAGAGCTGAACAAGCTGTGAATTGAAATGAATGCCTCGCTTCGTGTTCTGTGGCTGGAACAGGTCTGTTAATGTATTTTGATTTGGGAGCAAAGATCTCTATAGATTTAACAAAACTTGCATCTAATTCTCCATAGTAATCTGTTATTTGCTTTCGGACTTGAAGTGAGGCATCAATCGCCCAGTGCATCCCAAGATGACAAGGGTAACTTTTAATGGCTATATCCTGATTATGAAGAATCAGATTTTCAGACATCTGTACTTCTTGTAAAAGGGAACATGGATCGTAGTCTGAGAAGAAAGCTCCAAATCCCGATTCCATGTCGAGAATATTTTTGTTTCCCTCAAAGTCCTTATCAGCTAGAAGGGCTGCCTCCAACCCACTTCGGGCTGATTTTCCAGCGTGGAGCGGTTTAGTAAGCGTTCCAGCATTAGCCATTGGTGCTCCAGCGAATGAAGCGGCAATTGCGAGAGAATGAAGACATTTCTTTGGACCTAGACCAAGAAGTTTTGCTGAAGCAGCAGCGCTTCCCATAACGCCTACAATGGCTGGTGGATGTAGCCTGAAATAATTTACAAAGAATGAATAAAACCTGAATGAGTTGTTTTAAAATCTTTCAATCATGCAGTATCAATGGTTGGTGCTGCTAATGATTGAGCAGTTTTGATAACAAAGAAAAAGACATGAATAATAATATTAACCTGTTTGGAATATTTTTGGATTGGGAAGAACACCTCAGTAAAACTCCCTGGATTTGAACCCCGCAGTTGAAAGCCACTAGAATGTCTTCCAACGAAGGTTTGCAATTTTCAGGAAGAAAGTCTGCCAAGGCAAGCAAAGTCGGCAAAATGGGACTACTTGGGTGAGTAGCAGGATGCCACGTGTCGTCAAAATCCATCGAGTGACAGTTCGATCCGTTGATGTAGGCCGCCATTGCTGGTGAAGCTCTTCTGTTGTTTGTGCCCCATATCAGCGCTGGTTCGCTACTGCTGATCCTGTCTGTTACCTCTACAAATTCCTGCATGTCTCTGGAAAAAACTGTCGTGGATCCAATCAGACCAACCCCGAGAATATCCAAAATCATTCTTTTACTTCGAGATTTTACGCGGTCAGAAAGATGTTTTGTTGAAAAATTGGAGACATGTTGGGCTGTCCAAGATGATAGTGAAGTCTCTCGAGCACTTTGAACTTGTACTGTCAGAAACAAAATAATTAAAAATAAATTAAAACTCATTTAAGAGTAAATTCACATATAAGATACATTTGCCTACATTTATCGTCAACAACAGACAAAAACAAAACAAAAAAGAATGCGATAATATTGACAACATTTGACTTTTTCCATATTTAAACTGACATTTGTGTAAATTTTGCTAAGGGTCTTTAATGAATTTTATTCAAAAGAATATCGATATATCTGTTCAATTATCGATGCTATGTGGAATAGAAAAAACAGACAGCAATTCGGTTCACCTTGTACCAGAGACTTAAATTTTGTGCATTAAGACACAAGGAAGTTTTCCGATATTTGCGGGGTATCATTATCAAGTAAAATCAAGAAGTTTAAAAGGGACATATAAACCGTAGAACGGTGAAACAAGTCACACACGTTTACAGTCAGAGTACACGACTTTAAAGAACACCTAAATATATTTCAAAGTAATCATGGGAAATAAACTTTAAATTTGAGAAATTCTTGCATCAGAAACCATTATGTATGTTAAAAGTAAAATAAAAGCATTTAAAAACTTTACAAATCATTGGCGGATTCAGAAGTTTGAAAAAAGGTAAATCGTTAAAAATTATGCTACACATGAACAACTTTCAAACTTTTACTTAATCAAGGTAACAAAGGGAAATTACATGTAATGTTTAACAGACAGAAATAAGATTGAGAGACAATACGTTTATATGTATATAACTTCCGTATATATTTAAATAGTTTCCGTATACAGTATATCAGGTTTTATAATTTCATGTGACAGAAATTGTCGTGCATTGCTTCTTGGTGCTGTTTCTTGATAAAAGAAAAGACAAAGTTCAACATCCTATAACACAAAATACGGATACTATGAGGTAATGAAAATTGTCTTTGGAAGTTTAATTTTTATTTTTTGTTTTAATAATGTTTACTTTGTAAAACAATATGTGGACCACATCCTAAGCATTTTTGACCCATTTATCAATGTTTATCTGATTTTAATTGCAAAATATATTTTTAACTATGGATTTCCATTGCAAATAATATCAGAAAAAAGTTTTTTTTTTAAAAAATTATTTAATATATATATATATGAAAAAGTTTTTTTAAGACATATTGATTTAATCTTAAAAAGGCACCTTGATAGGCATAAATAACACAAGCATTCGTAAACCATGAAAGAAAATCGGAAATTATGCTTCTTATCGATTGTAGTAAAACAAAATTACATGATTTATTCATATCTTTGTATGCCAAGAAGAATAAATCTGAATTTCAGAAAATAAGATAGAAATGAGGCCTACTTTGTGCTTCGGCATGTTGGTGCACAGCTCTTCTTAGAACTTTGAAACCAATGCATGACTGTTGTACCAATTTCCCAATCTGCGTTGTGCAGCTCTGTTTTTAAATCAATGCAATATCAACATTTCATTTTAGGCACGGTTACTTGAGATTTAAAAAATTAGCATGAATGGACAATTTTACATACCGTCATCTTGGATGTTTTTCACAGGACTAATCGAAAGTTAGTTTGTCGGTCGTTTTTATATAAAAACTGACATGTGACAAATTTCCGAAATCAACTTACGTCCAGGGTATTTTTAGCAAACAAGGAAGGCATTTGCTCACATCCATACTCTAATCCCTGTCCACTTATCCCGTGATTGTTTAGTATCACTTAGTGGTAGAATTTTCTTACAATAAGGTCAAAATATAACTCATAAATTCTTTTCAGTAATTGTAGATGTCAATATACCTGTTTTTGTGAGAAAGGACATTCAAAAATGAAATCTTCTTGCTTTTACACACTTTTTAAAAAAGGTTATTCGGGGTGGGCTCCAATCTGCCAGCGTTATACTCTTTTTCGAACAAAATCTTTTTATTTTTAATTATTCTTATGATAATAAATTTTTCAACTATAAAATTTCTATCCTAAGCTCGTTATGCAAAAAGGAAGTGAAATTTAAATGTAGGAATAAGTTTGGATAATATTATAATCTAACAACTTTTTATCTGTGAAAAAAACACGCCAGTTTCAAATCATTTGGTTTTTCTCATCAGTGCAGAAGACAAAAATCACGTTACTTTAAAATACCAAGGCTTATGGACGGGTTAACCCGAAAAACCCGAGTGCAGTTTGAATGCACTTTGCTCTTTCCTTTACCCTGTTGTAGTTAGTAAAAATATCTTTGTATTCCAGAGAATGTGCTCATTTTTGATCGATGGATTCTATTGGATGAATTATAAGCGGAGGTGTAAAGGTAGAAAGGGACACGTGTTTTAGAAATAACGGGATTAAATAATATTCAGCAATTGTTTGTTTGTAAAATTAAAAATAATTCAAATATTGACACTGGTTCGTTGATCACAGTTATTCATTTATAGAGAAGTGTTATGAGCAAATAGATAATTGTGAGATTTAAGTTATCTCCAATCTATCATAACTAGTGATCTAGAGGAACCAGAAGGTTAGGCTGTTCTTCAGATTTGTATCAATGGGAAAATGATAGAACTTGAGTAGTCATTACTGCTATTGAAGCAGGATGATTTTGGCTTTTATTTTCTTAGAAAGCATAACCGTCAATTACACTTTAGTAAGGAAAAACAAGGTTTCCATATGACTTAATCAGTAAACAAAGTTTGTGTTCAAAATTTCCATATTTACTATCTATACCCTCAAGAAGTGAGATATGGTATTTGAAGGTAAAGTTGAATTGAAGGGCCCTCTGTACACATCACACTAAAGAGTTCTGATTTTGTGGTATATTTATGCAAATAGAGTAATCTGCTCTTTGATCTAGAATAAAAATAAATTGAAATATGTATTACTTAATTTGTAATCATCTCAAACATTCATAACATTTTAATATGTCAAGATGAATAGATTGAACTCTTCATTCGCAGGTATTTTTCCCATTTGAGTAAACAACAGTGATTTCTTTTCATCTGTACTTCATTGTATTAGAACATTTTTGCTGGGGGTAAATGCAAAGTACCCTATGTTGAAGATGTGAGAGATAAGCTCAACATTTACATCTTTACACACTATAAGTTTTCTCAAAGTTTTTTTTGCTTTAGTGTATAGAGGGTACTTAATTAAGGAACTCCTCGTGGATGGAACAAACATGACCTGTAGTAATCAGATTTATTAGTTGCCAGCTGTCTAGTGAAACCTAAAGATAAAATATCAATTCGTTTCATGATTGTCAGTGATCAAGAACAAATAATGTACGAACTTTAGTCACCTCTAAAACTACAGCTAATCTATAGTCAAATGCAAAAGAATTGCTGACCAAGAATATGAGTAACAATGAACCAGATATAAACACAAGCATCATACATATTTGAAACTTTATGGGACCAAGATCCAGCATTAAAACCTCTGCAGAAACGCCTTAATGTGTACTCTAGATCAAAGACTGACCTAGCTAGGATCAGTATTCTGTTGCACAAAATTGACATAGGAGATTCACGACCAGTTAAACAAAAACGTGGACAACCTGGACGAATATCCCTTCACAAGAATGAAGCAGGAAGGAAAGAACCACAAAAATTCTCATTGCAAGTATAATTGAACCATCATCCAGTGTCTGGCCTGCACCGATTGCACTTGTAACTAAAAAACGGAAGCATTCTATTTTACATCAACTACCGCAAGCTTAATAAGGTATTGCAAAAGGATTCAAACCCTACACTAAGAATGGTCTTCTATCTAGACGAGATAAATGTGGTTCAGTTGCCTAAGAGTTGGCTAGTGTTACTAGCAGGTATTCGTTACTGCATATGGCTTCTACCAATTTTAGGTCATGGAATTTACCACATTCAAGAGAAAATGGAAAAGGCAATTATCTTAACATATTAAACATATAAGAGGTTGTACTGTGCGTGAAACAAGTAAGAATCGACCCAGGGCAGCCAGAAGAAAACTGGGTCAGTATTTAGTTGGCGAACCTCTGGAAAGGGTAGTGGCAACAGAATCCTTGGGGCCATTACTTTGTACGTAGAAAGGTAACAAGTATGTTTCATTATATAAATTGTGATCAACATAACTATTTCAATCTTGACCAGTGGCCAGAAAACAAACAGCGACCCATAATAAGATTAAGATGGTTAATAATGGTTAATAAGGTTAAATTACCCCATTCTCCTCCCATTCTCTAAAGGGACCTAAGGATATTTTCAATATTCGATAAGGGTCTTGGGTTTTCCCATTGACTGAGAAACTGGAAAAGGTCTTCTTCCTGGATGATAAGGATTAATCACTTGTCAGATAGAAAATAATGTGATCACCCTCATGACTATAACAACGAGAATATTCCAATAGTGGGCTCCACAGTATATAAAAGCGATAGCCTCAGTGAAGGAAAGTGCAGCCTAGGTCTTGTAACCATACTAAGCAGATAATATGTCTGTTGATTACCTCTCACTATACGATCGGGATGGCTTCATTCCTTGTGTGGACGTCCTCGATAAATTTGAGACTCAACGACTCCAAGAAAATTTTAATGAGTTAGAAAGGGAAGCAGGTAACCCGATTTCTCTTTTAAATTTGTTTCATATCTTATTTTGAAAAAGTAAAAGATAAAGTGACAGAAAAGTCAGAGTATTCAAGTTTATTCAATAAGATACGATACAATTTACTTATCATGTGATAATATTAATAGTCACTGGAGATATTCCCTCAATGCATGTCTTCAAAGTGTAATTTAATTTTCACTGAGTTAGTGAATTTTGTTGTAAGAATGATTTAAATAAATCCTACCATATCCACTGACCTAGATTTTTTTCCCTTAAATGTGCTCTGTTCAATTATAGGAAAGAAGTCTTCTCAATATTCATTCCACAACATCCACGTGAAGCACCAGTGGGTGTTACAAGTCGCCACACACCCGAATCTACTGAAGCCGATAAGAGAAATCTTAGGACCAAACATCATCCTGTTGGATTCCAGATTCATCTGTAAATATCCTGACGCAGAAATGCGTTCTGAGGGCGGAGATTCAGCATTTGTGGCATGGCATCAAGATATGAAGTAAATAATGATATGACTATGTTGATCTGACAAGGGGTGTTGATTTATATATATATATATATATATATATATATATATATATATATATATATATATATATATATATATATATATATATATAGAACAATTATTTCTGTTTTTGAGGTCAATACGATGATTTAGCCACCTGAGGAGTAAAATATTCACCGAGCCCGAAGGGCAAGGTGAATATATTGTACTTAGAAGACATTTAACATATTTCCTTACATCACGAAGTAAATGTTTGAATAAAATATTCTTTAGTACATTTTTAAATGATATGAAACGCTACAGGAATTTACAAAACAAAATTGTTACATTGTTGGATGCTTCGGATAGAATCAACTATGATTGACCGCACTTGATCACAAATATAAGTAAATGAAAGCAGTATATTATAGTGACGTTCACATTAAGCACGTAATGAAGCAATGGAAAACTCAAGTTCTTTCTGTTGGGTAGGGGAAAAAATTAAACCTTGTTGACATGTGTCATTTCAGCTTTTTTAATCTGGTCTATGGTTACTATGATGACGATGTCTTCACATCAAGAGAAAATTGTATAAATTAATCATGGATGTTGCAGGAACGACGAATCGAACTATTTTTTTCTGCATTATTGAATGAAAATTATGTATCAAGAAATAAACTCTGTGAGGAAAAGGCTGACGTTCCAAAATCGACTATTTGTCTGAAAAAAATATGATTCTTTACAGATACTGGGGAATTGAGGGTAGAGTTGTTACTGCTTGGCTCGCTGTGGATGATGCAGATGTGGAGAATGGATGCATGATAGTCATCCCAGGTAATATCATTTCCTTTCTAACGAAGGACAACTTAAATTTCATATTCTATAAGGAAGCAGCATCTTTTATATTACATTAAATGATAATAATATTATCTTTCTAATTAGGAACTCATAAGAATGGTCTTGTAGAACATGAGAATTGTATCGTTGGAGGAAATCTGCTTAGTTCAAACCAATCAATTCCTATCCAACTGGTTGATGTGAAATTAGCTCAACCATGTCCTGTCAGAGCTGGGCAAATGTCTATCCACGATGGGCTGCTCATACATGGAAGTGAGCCGAATACGTCATCAAGACGCCGATGTGGTTTCGTCATTAGGTACGTGGCTACAAGCGCCAGACCAATCCAAGACCCAGAAAGACCACGCACCTTCCCAAGCACGGTTCTAGTTTCCGGTAAAAATTACCACAAGAATCTTGAGGATAATAAACCCGACTGGTTTCAAATAACCTATTGAACATTTAGGTCGCTCTTGTTGAAGTTTTATTCTGAAAGTTGTTTTATGTAGTCATTTACAAACTACAAACTTTTCAACTGTACATATAAAATGCAAATTTTTTTTATGTAAAGTGTACATTTGTTGATTCTTGTAATAACTAGATTCAAGCCAATTCAAACCTATAAATATTACTTTGTCAATCATGTCAAATTTCTATTCAGTTTTCGGGAAGTAAAAACATATGTACTAAGTAGCAATAGAAAATATAAGTGCTCACACTTATAATAGGGAGGATAACCCTGATAAGTCATTTTATTAAAGAAATATTCACTCTTTGAAGATAGAAGCTTAATACATGTAGCTATCATATGGTATTAATAGTATTCGAATGGTTTATTTCGAATAGTTTTGAAGTCGATTTAATATTCTGTTATGTATATAATTGTAAAAGGTTGTTTTAAGCCGATTTGTTTCGTTGTTTATTTATCATTGTTATTTATTACCATTATTTTCATATTGCTTTAAACTTTACAATTATATGTACGATAATTAGTCAGTTGATCGTATTCTTCTTTATGGCAGAGGTTATAACCCGATAAACTTCATTTCTAACAGGGTACATGTGATTCTTTTACGAAGCCAGTCATATTTATTAATTTTTTTGGTGTTCATTTTATTTATTTGTAAATCATTCAATATATGATTTTAAAAATCAGCATGTTCTATGTTAATTTATAAACCTTTGGTTATATAATTTTACAGAATCCCTGACCCATTATGCATGAGGATTTTTTGAGTGCCAAATGTTTTCATTTATTTTTTTACTATAATTGGGAATCTAAGTTGTGTATTTTTAAAACTGTGATAAAACTTTTTAGCAAATGATAATAGTAATGGAAAATAAAAACAATTGAAATTTTATTTATTAAAATCCAGAGATGTTGTGATTTTTTGTTATATAATACTTTAATACAACTCAAATATTTGATTTTGCCATTGTTAAAAATTAAAGGTTTTGTCTTTATAAAAGTAAGGCAGTATAAGTTGTAATGTTGATCATAAGCTGTTTTTTATCCACTGTATTTCTGTTCTTTATCTTCGCCTTTTACGTATACCTTATTAAGACACCAATATGGTGTTTGTCATTAGGTATGTGACAACCAGCGGCGAGCCAGAGACCAATTGCAATCAAAGAGTTAAAGATACTTTCCCAGGCACGGCTCCAGTTTCAGGGAAAAATGACACGATAACAAACCCGACTGGTTTCAAATAACTCATTTATCATTAAACCCTCTCGTCCAAGAGTTTTACTTTTGAAAGTTTTAATTGTCATTTATTCCTTTTTGTGCTACTATTAATTATTTGTACATAATCCATATTTTATGTTATGTCACTATGTGTTGATTTTTCTTATAACTAGGTTTTAAAAAAATAATTGCCTTATGACCTGATGATTGATCTGCTCATGTAAATTCTGCTCTAAACATGTACAGTGTATATTACATTCTCATTCATGTCAAATTTCCATTAAGATTTCGGGAAGCCAAAACAACTGTACTTAGTAGCAATACAAAATATAAGTGCTCACAATTTATAGTTAGAGAGTGGTAACCCCGATTAGTCATTTTATTAGAGCTCCCGGTATGAAAATTTTAACTTAATAGCTATCAGTATATAATGTGTTTGGTTGTTAATTTTGAACAATATTGAAATCATTTTCAGTATTACGTTGTGTATTGCTTCTTTTAGGTTATTTAAAGCCTGATTTGTTTTGTATTCCTTGATTTGTTTTCATAATTCATATTATTTTTTAAAAAATATTCATATATTTGACAATTTGTTCGTGTTGTACTTAATGGCAAAAGCTACAAACAGATATATGAATATATACAAACAGATATATGAATAACAGGTACAGTACCTGGCCATAAGTGAGTCATAATTTTATTTTACCTCTATATATTTCATTTAAAAATCCATTTTTCTAAAATATTATTGCAATGTTATTGTTGATCATTTTTTTATGACTAAAACACCATAAAATGTAGAATTTTTCGCAGTTTCTTTTTATAATTTCAAAATAATTTTATCTGTAAGCACTGCGGTAATATCACACGTCAAATGCGAATTAAAAATTTACATCTCTAATTTGTTAAGAAATCATAGTAATTTGAGGTTAGTAATTTTTGTCTTGACGATTTAATAAATCATTCTCAATGATTAGTGTATAATTTTGTTAAGCATTATAAGACAAGAAAGTTTGAACAATTCTGCATGATTTGGAAAAAAATCATGGAAATTGAGCTAAAATTGACCTCACAATAAGTTTTTATAAAAATTGGTTTTTCAATGAAGTATATAGTGTAAAAATAAAATTATGACTGACTTATGGCTATATACTGTATTGTACTATACCTATTCTAAAACAGGGTACGTGTGATTTTTTGGCATTCATGTATTTTACCAAGCCAGTATGAATATATATATATATATATATATATATATATATATATATATATATATATATATATATATATATATATATATATATATATATATATATATATATATGTATGTATATATATATATATATGTATGTGTATATATATATATATATATATATATATATATATATATATATATATATATATATATATATATATATATATATATATATATATATATATATATATAAATTTTCCCCTTTTTTTGAAGATTCACAAGACTCGTAAAATCATTTTAATTGTAAGCGCTTTCTGCCTTTAAATGGCTTTTCAGACAAATTCATACAAAATGAATAACATGTTTGAATTTAAAAAGATACTTGAGTTTCTGATTGACAATTTCTATATGGTTTTTGAAGACCAGGTCTTCCACAATCTATTGGAATTCCCATGGGTACCAATTGCGCCCCATTATTAGCAGACCTATTTTTGTATTCATGTAAAGCAGAATTTGTTCAAAATCTTTTACGTGAAAAGAAGAAAACACTTGCTGTGGCCTTCAACTCGACATTCAGATATATCGACAACGTATTGTCAATTAACAATGGTTATTTCCATTCTTATGTCGATACGATATATCCCAGTGAGCTTGAAATAAAAGATACCGCAGAGTCTGACACATCTGTTTCATATTTGGATATTTTCTAACGACATTAATGGTAATCTAACAACCAAGCTTTATGATAAACATGATGACTTTAACTTTTCAATTGTCAATTTGCCTTACTTATGCTGCAATATACCTACATCACCTGCATATGGGGTTTATATTTCTCAGTTGATTCGATAGCAAGAGCATGCTCTACGTATGAACAATTTCTTCAACGAAGTAAGTTATTGACAAACAAGTCGATGAAACAAGAATATGAGCAGTCTCGTTTAAAGTCGTCATTTCGTAAGTTCTATGGTCGATACAATGACCTTGTCAGCAAATACAATTTATCACTGAGTCAAATGCTGACTGACGTTTTGCATACTTATTGGCAGGCCATTATTTACACACTGAATTGTCGACAGATTTTTCCGTTATTTCCCGATCACGACAAGGAACACACGGCGGGCATGACCGGTCGGCAGGGGATGCTCATTCCTCCATGGCACCTGATCCCACCTCTGATGTTTTAGAGGTCCATGTTTGCTCTGCTCCAAAATTTGTATTGTTTAATGGACTTTTGAACTTGAATACTGTTTGTTATATCCATACTTTTCATAAAAGACTGTAAGTTATAATGCTATAATTATATACTTGTATACTCCTCAGTATTTCGCTTCCGCAATCCAGTAACTTGGTTTATAAAGATGTAAATATTGATATACCAATCTTTTTTTTTTTTTAAACCTATACTATTCAAAGTGCTTAATATTAAATAAATATTTACAAAGACGTTCAAATTTTATAGTCTGATTTGGAAAGAAATTTAAACAATATGTTTAATCTTGCAGAAAGGGTTGGGGAAAATTATCTAGACGCAAACATTCAGGTAACTATTCAGTTGAAAAGAGTTCATAATAGTTCAAGTTTAATCTTGGTAATATGAGTCAGAACTTTTCAACATTTCAGGTTATTCTCTGAAAGCACAGAATTCAATGTTGGTATATTTAATTTGTTCATTTTTGGGTTAACAAAACTGCACGCTTACATTATTTAGATACCCACTTCGTAACAAAAGCACTAAAACTAAAAATGATGCTGATTGGTCACAAAAGCACTAAAACTAAAAATGATGCTGATTGGTCCGCAGATAGAAGGGTCAGAAATTCAGTTTATATATATATATATATATATATATATATATATATATATATATATATATATATATATATATATATATATATATATATATATATATATATATATATATATATATATATATATATATATATATCATGCGATACCAAACTTGTACGACAATATAAAGATAAAGCAAAAATACTAATAAGTTACATTAGAAGTTGATAATATGATAAATCAAACGAAATACTAGTATCATCAATACAATATTTAATGATAACGGTTTAAGACAAGTGGATTTTTCCGACTTTGATAAGATTGAAGCATTAAATTTGTACTTTTTCTATTTCCTTAATTGACGATTCAAATGAAACACTGCCAAACATGTATAATATATTTAATGATACAAAATGCAATGTTTTATTCTATCGATATCAAGCTGGATTCATATCTATATCAACAAGCATTCTGAGAGTATTGCATTAGCAATACTAGTCCCCTACCGGCAAGTGTAATCTGGTTCCCGTTAAGAATTGAAAATGCCATAATTCCGTCAAAAATTAATGAAGCGGGACGTAATGCAAACTTGATCTATAACTGATAAAGGTAAAGTCACAAACCAAAAATCAGCTCAATATCTACAAGCGTTAAGAAGAAAATTGCGGAAAACCCCTAAAAATTGAAAAGGCCGTAATTCTGTCAAAAATCAATGAAGCGGAACGAAATGCAAACTTGATCTGTAACTCATCAAGGTACACTCACATACCAAAAATCAGCTCAATATCTGCAAGCGTTTAGGAAAAAAGTGTGGAAAACCAAGTGGGACAGACTGACAGACAGACAGACGGACGGACGGACAGACTCAGAGGAAACCTATAGTCCCCTCCGATTTCACCGGTAGGGGACTAACAAGCATTCTGAGAGTATTGCATTAGCAATACTAGTCCCCTACCGGCAAGTGTAATCTGATTCCCTTTAAGAATTGAAAATGCCATAATTCCGTCAAAAATTAATGAAGCGGGACGAAATGCAAACTTGATCTATAACTAATCAAGGTAAAGACACATACCAAAAATCAGCTCAATATCTACAAGCGTTAAGAAGAAAATTGCGGAAAACCCCTAAAAATTGAAAAGGCCGTAATTCTGTCAAAAGTCAATGAAGCGGAACGAAATGCAAACTTGATCTGTAACTCATCAAGATACACTCACATACAAAAAATCAGCTCAATATCTGCAAGCGTTTAGGAAAAAAGTGTGGAAAACCAAGTGGGACAGACTGACAGACAGACAGAGGGACAGACAGACAGACGGACAGCTAGACAGACAGACGGACAGACGGACGGACAGACTCAGAGGAAACCTATAGTCCCCTCCGGTTTCACCGGTAGGGGACTAATTACTAGGAAAGTATCAGTATTGCTCAAAACATAGAAGAAATCATGTTGTATGGTCTTTTGTGATCTTTTCAAGGCTTTTAACAGAGTATAGCACAAAGATCTCTTTTTAAAACAAGCATTCTGAGAGTATTGCATTAGCAATACTAGTCCCCTACCGGCAAGTGTAATCTGGTTCCGTTCCCGTTAAGAATTGAAAATGCCATAATTCCGTCAAAAATTAATGAAGCGGGACGAAATGCAAACTTGATCTGTAACTAATCAAGGTAAAGCCACATACCAAAAATCAGCTCAATATCTACAAGCTTTTAGAAGAAAATTGCGGAAAACCCGAAAAAATTGAAAAGGCCGTAATTCCGTCAAAAATCAATGAAGCGGAACGAAATGCAAACTTGATCTGTAACTCATCAAGATACACTCACATACCAAAAATCAGCTCAATATCTGCAAGCGTTTAGGAAAAAAGTGCGGAAAACCAAGTGGGACAGACTGACAGACAGAGGGACAGACAGACAGACAGACGGACAGACAGACAGACAGACAGACAGACGGACGGACAGACTCAGAGGAAACCTATAGTCCCCTCCGGTTTCACCGGTAGGGGACTAATAACAAACTTATGATATAATTCTGGTTATCTTCTCCTCATCGTCGCAAGCCACGGGTTTTGTGTCCATTCTATTTCCACAAACAGAATGGACACAAAACCCGTGGCTTGCGACGATGTCTTCTCCTTTGGTTTTCTAGTTATCTATGTCAAAGGTCACAAAAAGTGATCAATCTTATAAGTCAAGTAAACAAAACGAATCGTGAACAGGTTAAAAAACTATAGACCCCTGGAAACATCAGCGGTGGAACCAGGTACTTGAAAGGGGTAAACATCCCCCGTCGACCGGTCACACCCACCACGATCCCTATGTATTGATCAAGTATACGCAGTACTTCGTAGTCTAATTTAGTATAAAAGTAATGTCTTAACAAATAGTATGAAACACGTCAGACAAAATACGACCCAACGACAGTTTGTATTTACAAACAAGGTCATTATAACGACCGTAGAATTTGAAAAATGCTGCCTTTTAACGGAGTTGAAGAAATCCTCGTAACATCAACTTATTTGTCAGTAGCTTGCTTCGGTTTAAAATATGGTTATATTCATAGTACATGTATGTTCTTGCTATCGAAACAGTTGGGAGACATAAACCCCATACGCGGGTGATGTTGCAGCATTGCTTCATAAAGAATGGAAGTTGTCAGTGGAAAAGCTGAAGTCATCCCGTTTGTCATAAGTTATATGGATTATTCAATGTATAGTTGTACTTTATTTACGGAATAAACAGGAAGTGAAGAACACAGTGCTTAAAGAGGCATTTCTGCAATTTTTGTGTATAACATTTTTGTCGAAGAATTCATTTTTCAATGACAAAATATGTAGGTATAAAACTTCTGTTTGTCATATTTGCGCTAGAAAATCTATTTAAAAGTTTAACACAAAGTTGCATTATTGTTGTTATGTGCAAAAATCGATTTCCTTTATAATATTATAAAGTGTAAAATAACTAGCTCAAATTTTGGTGGTTTGAGAAGAAAAAACATTAGTTTTCTGAAACAATACTGAAAATTGTGAAATCACTTTTTTTGTGGATAAATTTTCGTGGCTTGAGAAAATCATTCGTATGAGGCGCCGTTTTGGTATTTTTTGCCATTTAGTGATATCACCTATTTATTGCCACTTATTGATATCACCTTTTCAAATTGGTGATATCACCTTTTGGAAATGAATAGGTGATATCACCTATTCAATTTAAATTAGTGATATCAATAATTCGAATAGGTGATATTACATATTTGCATTTCTTACAATAAATAATGAATGCTTCTTTCCTCAAGACTATCTAGAATTCCATTGGAACCAAGCAAATTCGGGCTTTCCCCTGTATCTTAGTACCAGACATTTTAAATACCTTATGTTATAAATCCCTGTTAAGTTCTACTGGGGTGCTTAAAACTAAAGCTATAATCCATTTTCTCTAAGAATGCTAAGTTATAAAACGAAAGTGAAAGTAAATGAGACTTAAAGACTTCAGTCTTGGGAGCAGTTCTTATTTCATAAATAATTTGAATAGGTATTATCACCTATTCAATTAGGTGATATCCCCTATTCGAATAAGTGATATCACCTATCCAAAATGATTAGGTGATATCATCTATTCGAATAGGTAATATCACCTATTTGAATTGGTGATATCACCTTTTTAATTTGAATAGGTGATATCACCTATTCGAATAAGTGATAGCACCTATTCAAAAGGAATAGGTGTTATCGCCCATTTGAATAGGTGATATCACCTATTCGAATAAGTGATATCACATTTTCGAATAGGTGATATCACCAATTCAAATCAAAATAGGTGATATCACCTATTCAAATAGGTGATATCACTTATTCAAATAGGTGATATCATCTATTCAAATAGGTGATATCACCTATTCAGAAGCTGAGTAGGTGATATCACTTATTCGAATAGGTCTTATCACCAAGTGAATAGGTGAAATCACCTATTCGAATAGGTGATATCACTTTTTGGCAGTAAATACAAAAAACGGCGCCTCATACATTCGTTCAAGGGAATTATATATTTATATTATTAATTGTATTATATTATACAATTAAAGCAAAAAAAATAATGAAATACAAAACATCAGTTTAAAAAAATAAAATCAAAAGACTCCGTTGCAATATCAACAGACTCCGTTGCAAAAAGAAAGTCATTAAGTGGATTTACACTAGACCCCCCCCCCCCCCCCAAGGTGGATCCGGCCCCAGTGAAAAGTTAACTGACATATTAGCCTACCGTTGACTTTTCTTAAAAGTTACAAATCACGTAAACATGTTTTTTCAATATATGTAGAGCATTTCACACCGAAATATATTAAAAGCGTGTTAAGAAAATTCTTTTATCTGGAAATTGTTAAAACTACGATTTTCGGGACGCGTTTGATTGACACATATCCTTGTACTTTCACAAAGTTAACTTATCCTTGTATAATTTTTATTTGTATTCTATAATTTTTCATTTGTATTCTATAATTTTTCATTTGTATTGTATAATTTTATAATACAGTATATTTTGGTGTGAAATGCTCTAGCAACATATAAGGCATGATATTATTCATAAAATTTTTAAAATATATATATATAAGCTTCAAATCTGTGTCCCAGTCCCTTTAACTCTCTGGTTTATTAAGATCTTAGAAAATTAAGAGATATAAATTAATATCGATGATTATGTAGTGAGTATGTGAATCAAGATTTCTATGACTAGAGAGAATATAGTATAAGTGGACCCAGTTCAAAACAGGAAATTTTGTGAGTAGGTTACATTTTCACAAAACAATGAGGGGATACATTGAAGCGTCCTCGTGACATTTGCAATGGAATACACAATGACTCAGGAATGTTGATATTTCAGTCATAATATATAGAATGCTAAGAAAAAAAAATCTCAGTTTCATCATTATGACTCTGAAAATGTTTGATAGAAGTGGATCTAAGTGTTGTATTTAAAACACACATTCACATTTTCTAATCTATTAAAAGCGGTATAAATGTATTACTTTAGTTTTCCTTGTCTATGTTTTGTTCTATGATGTTTCTCATGTGTGGGATATGAGGGGGGGGGGGGCAATAGAGTGTGGGGAATGTGTGTGTGGGTGTGTTTCCTTTGATATTTTGTGTATTTGTTTGATTGGTTTGTCTGTACATCAAAATCGTTAACACTGGCCATATAGCTTTTAAATTGTAAGAGAAAAAAAAACTGTACCAAATTTGACCACCTATATGTCTGGATCAAAGTATTCTCTCCAAAAAGATTTATTACATTGTTGTCATCTAGGACATTCCGTTTCACAAACACACTGGTTACATAGTGCGAATTAGAAAAAAAAAATACGTCACTCATATCTGTATTCTAACAATTTTCACCAAAACTAGCATGTAATCTTTAAACTTTTAACATATTTTATTGAACAATTCAATAAGGATTGGGAAAGAGGCAAAGCCCATGCACACCCTCTCCTTTAGCGTGTAATCTTCTGCATTTTTTCTTGAATGTATGTATTTTTTTTTTCAAGATGTCAAATTTGGAAAATTATTAACTTGTATCATTTTTATTTTTAAAAGAATTTTATATGATGTTCTCTACAGCGTGTTTAAAAAGGTTAACGTTTAAAAAGCACTTATTTATAACATTTCATATCGCTTCTGTTTGTGACGAAATTTAACCAGTATAGAATAGGATTCGTCTTGTCGTAGCCCATTTATGTACTTGGCTATTTAAATCCAGAAATGTGTCCCTTTTATTTAAAAATCTGATGAAATTTGATCGATTAGAATTCAATTGGATTTGACGATACGTATACTTATATTTTTTGAAAATATTTGCTTATCTAGGTGGATTTTTATTTTTTCATAATCATGTGACCTTTCATAGATACTGCCCTTTTTTCACCAAGAGCCCTGTCATTTCTAATTATTGATAATTTCTTGTTTTTATGATAAATATTTAAAAGATTAAAGTGCAAATATTCTTGAAATTAAATCAGGTTGTCTGATTTTAAGACAAAGTTCTTAGGAATTTGTGAGCGCGGTTCAGATTCATTACTGATTCATATCTATGCATATGTGAAGTTTGCACACTCAGTAATTCTAAATAAATGAACAGAAAAAATCCAAGATGTTCGCGTCTAGATTACGAGCTAATAATAATTTATTACTTTGTAAGTTTTGATTGGTTTAGGACAAGGTAATTCAAAAGTTTCCGTCTTCTTGTGCAGTATTAGAAATGAGAAACCTCAGAAAAACAGCAAATGTAACTTCAGATAGGAACAATTAACCCTTAACATAAATTAGATACCTTGATATTAGATGAACATGTCCACCGACAAAATATTCGTTGAATAAAGTTAAGGGGCAAAGGATAATTTAGAATAAGCCACTGGTTAAATACATTTTGAAGTACATTTCTGGTATTAACTTGTTAGAATATTTCATGTGTCCAGTTCCTTTCATGTTTTATTCATATGTGACACGTCACTTTAGTGTCCTGAAATTTTTTTAAAAATTTGGAGCAAAAAAAAAAAAAACGAAATCATAACCAAAAGTCACACTTCCATTATATGAAGATGAATGGCCCAATATTTCTACCTGATCAGTGATATTTTAAATAGTAGCAGGACATTTGCACCGTCTATGTGTTGTCATTTTGGCTCAATATCTATAAGTACATGGCTTTTTTCTTTCTTTCTTTTTTTTTTACAACATTTGCACAAAACCTATCAAACGAACAACTACTGTGTCACCTAACGGTAATGAAGACATTGAAGGAAGGACAACTTGTACATGCATGTCGCAAAACCTGTCCATCAATCTTCATTCTTTATTCGTGACCAGAAAGCAACAGGAAGACAGGTTTACAGTTACAAAGCATAAGGTCATTGAATAAGTATAATTCCATTATAGGAACGCGTAAACCTCAGATGCTGTACGTTTTTTCTCCCTTTCTCACAATTTTGAAGTAGGATAGACCTGTACATAAATTTCAAAACCTCGTTATCTATTGACCCTATCCTCTTACTTTGTACATGTAAATGGTTTTTATTTTTAATTTTTCCCACAAAACAGTTGATAATGAAATGTGAAGGTACAGAACAGTAATCATCCTCAAAAATCCAATGGAACAATACAAACTGTGAGCAGAGCAAACACGGACATCTTAAAACATCAGACGTGGGATCAGGTGCCATGGAGGAGTAAGCATCCCTACTATCAATGTTCGTTATCTTCACCTATTTCATACGAATCTCATTTTAAAAAAAACAGTTATTAACGAATTTAACTCTAAAAAGAGGAAAAAATGAGCTCTTTCTTTGCTTTAGAGGTGAAAATTCTTGTGCACACATATACACCACGTAGCATATACATGTATGTATATACCCAAGTGTATACGACTTTGCATTGAATAAACAAGAGTATAAACAAAAATAAAACATAATTAAATGACAGTAATTCGTAACCAAATTACTAGTAATCATCACTTCACTAGCCCTGAGATGTTTACATTTGCCTCCAATGGATTTGTCTGTGCTCAGCTGATCATACTTTTCCAAATCTAACTATATTCAAACATCGTCAAATAAATTGCAGAGACCAGTTATTATTCGACCAAGTCTCTATCCTTACTCCTCACCAAAATATTAACTGCTGTGAAGAAGAAACTTCAGAAGTACTATGCTACAACATATTCAAGAGCTGGTGTAAATCGAATGTGGATTCTGACAAATGTGGAAAATGTGGAGTTTAACGAGATAGTTGAAAACCCTGAAATATACTTATTTGTCAGAAGCCTGTCTCTTTAAATAAAATTATCATACTCGGAACATGATCTTGAATATGGGAGACATAAAAACCATGTGTATGTAATCGTGGAATTGCTACATAAACAGGGAAAGTTGATGATGGAGAAGCTGATGAAATACAGTTTAGTTGTTTGTTGGCCATTGATGTCTGTAGTCATTAAAATATCCAAGTATGAAGCAAATATCGCAGACTCTGCGATGTCTTTTATTTCGAGTTCACGGGGATATATCGAGTTGACATGTGAATGAAAATAGATAATTTTTATGAGGAACTCCAGTATCTTTTCAATAACAACTTCAGAGTACTTTTGGAGATTTTTGAGAATCCACGTTTGATTTACACTACTTCAAAATGTTGAGGCACTCTATGCCTTGAGGCTCTCCTTCACAGCAGTTAAAATTTCGGTGAGCAGTAAAGGTAGGGGATCGGTTGAACATTCAAGGTATCACACCGGTAATTGACCAATAGGATACTCTCCGCGGATACAAAATTGGTTGCCAGGCTTAGTCTATTAAGGATGAAATTCTGCTTCAAAATATGCACAAAAAACTTCTGTCAGAGTGCTCAGTGTGTATTCTTGACTGCTCTGGAGTAAGGGAGATAAATGCATCATATCTCCAGCAATAATGGGAATTAGATCCTCAGACTTCAGGAAGTTAGTGACAGTTATTTAAGAAATCTCAGGTGCAAAAATGAAAAAAATCTGACAACTTTAAAGGTCCTTGAAGGTGATTGTGTAAAATCATCTACACTCATATTAAAGGCAGTTTTAATTGACATTAATTTGTACAGATTTCTATGTAAAATACTAATAATATGTCATGTTTTACCCTCAAAACTCCAAATTATGACTTTCAAAGTAGGATTATGCATCTGACATGTAGAAAGAAGTTAGAAAATGTTGGGTTTTTTTAATTTTAGATGACTTTAAACTCTGTGCACCACCTGATCGCAGTCAATTATACTGTCTACAGACTTTGCCATAAAAGCACTTTAAAATAGGCTGATTTTTTCAAGAAAAGACTAATTCTGGGTTTGTGAATGAGTTTTCAACAAAAGTGACAACTGTGATAAAATGTGAAGAAGTAAAACATGTTTTTAAGAAGTGTTAAATTTTACAGAGACTGGGTTTACTTTCATTTTATTCACCTTAAGTGATTCATTTATTACTGGAGTGGAGGAATAGAAATAATGAAATGGGTTAAATATGTCTAATAAAAGTAATGCACAAATAAAATTTATTAAGAATTTTTCAAAAATAAGAAGCTTATGACCAAAAAATGCATAAATACTGTCAGGGCATGAGAGTGAATACTTATTCTGAGTCCCAACCATGCATCACACATATAGTACAGAATGTCACTTAGCACCATGGTATGCCTGATATGGTTCTCTCGACTTT
This sequence comes from Saccostrea echinata, assembly GCF_033153115.1. Classification (NCBI taxonomy): domain Eukaryota; kingdom Metazoa; phylum Mollusca; class Bivalvia; order Ostreida; family Ostreidae; genus Saccostrea; species Saccostrea echinata. The sequence continues at coordinate 4,582,426 of NW_026889771.1, read as the reverse complement.
TTCCATGCTTTCGCAGCTGACATTCAAGATTTTTCAGTTTGCCGGAGAATGTTTTTTGTCATTTTACCACTTCTATGTAGGTGTTGACCCTCTCTTTTAAATTAAGTCTCAGTCAGGATGTTTATTTTAGCATGATTTGTTAAGCACATTAATGTACTGAAATATTAATAAATTACAAATTAAAGTGGTGAAGAAATTTGACATATTTACACAATCAAAATATCAGAATAACCATAATTCAGCTAATAAAGTGCCCTGTTCTTCTTTTGTCACTTCCTATAAATTTTATCAGCAGTTTTTGTACACCCACCCACCTCCAAGAATCATGGAGGATGGCCTGATATTAGTTTCTTTGTTGCATTTATTAACATTTAAAAGTGTTAAGACCCATAAAAATGTTTAAGATTTATATTTTTAAATTTAAATGTTGAATTTTTATGTAAATTTGGTGAAACAAAAAGCTGTAATCTTGAATTAATCATGAAAATTCATCAAACACCTTTGAAATTCCTGAGTAATTCAATGAAAAGAGGATAATTATGTATGTTCAATTGGAATTTCATGGCTAATTTGTGTCTGCAGAGAAAGCCAGTTACATTAATCACAACAATAAATTACATCTGAATTGTTTTCTCCATTTTCTTATCATCAAAGCAAGTTTAATGGAGTGTCAGAGCTGTCCAGAACCTCCCCAGATGCTGATATCATTTGGACAGCTTTTTAGATAAACTTCTGCATAGCAGGTTGTAGACAAGTACCTAGGCTTTATTTGGAACATAAATTGACCAGATGCAGATTTTATTATCAGCCTAATGTTTAACAATTTCTGTAAATTCCGTCATTCTTAGGAGGGTAAAATGCAATTTTGTTATGTAATAATTGCATAATGGTCTTATACTTGTGAATTATTTTTTGTTTGTTGTGAAGAACAGTGCATATACTCTCCACGGATACAAAATTGGTTGCCAGGCTTAGTCTATTAAGGATGACATTCTACTTCAAAATATGCACAAAAAACTTCTGTCAGATTGATTGATTGATTAATGTTTTACGCCGAATCGGCACTATTTCAGCCATATACCGGCGAAACTTCTGTCAGAGTGCTCAGTGTGTATTCTTGACTGCTCTGGAGTAAGGGAGATAAATGCATCATATCTCCAGCAATAATGGGAATTAGATCCTCAGACTTCAGGAAGTTAGTGACAGTTATTTAAGAAATCTCAGGTGCAAAAATGAAAAAAATCTGACAACTTTAAAGGTCCTTTACCTGATCCTGCAATATACTCAGTATTTTTACATGGTCTCTCTACTTCCCGTAGATCACTTTCGGTCTACTGAAAACTGAATGATATTAGATAGTTCGCATTTTCCTAATTAAATTGTTTAATGCGATTCTTATGAAAGTCTCCATGTATTAATGTATATATAATATACATATGTATTTCTAACCTCTTTATCCATTCTAACAGAGTGTCAAGGACCTCTTAAAATGATTGCGTTTAGGTCGTCATTTTGAACTATATTTATAGCAGCAATAATGATCTCTAGCTGAAAGACGAGAAAGAGTCACTTGATATAGATTTATTACATGTACCGTGTATGTTCTGATTAAGAAAATTTATAAAAAAATGTCTATCAATTCCTACAGGGTATATGTTCTGACATAGTTAGTGTTATAGCTTTTTGTTTAGGCCTACTTAGTAATGATCTCAAAGCTGAAGCTCTGATAAACGCATTTATTAATCCCTCTGAGTAGTAAACTCATCTGCGTAACAATTGGCCTTGCTTAGATTTTGAGCTTAAAGAAATATGAAATTGATTCATAGCAGTATTAGTCAATATGGAATTCTCTTTGAAAGTTATTAGATCCATTTTAAAATATTTTGTGTCATATGTAGAATAACACACATAATTATTCCTTTTTGAGACTGGATCATAGTCAGTCGCTCTAGTATAGTATATAGTATTTCTTATTTTTTAAGGTGACATATATTTACGAGAGTAAAACAAACAAAAAATAATAAATCTCCTTAAAAAATCTATTGAGATATTGCGTGATCAAGGATTTTCGCTTTCCTGTTTGCTAATAGCAATTTTCTCCCTTAGGAAAACAATTGTGTCATTAAAGTTTGGAACCATTAATAACAGCCTCGCTTGCTGAACCAGAATGTCAACATTGCTTGACAGAAGCATTGTCCATCATTAGAGAATGGAAATCGATGACCGCAGCAAACATTACATATCCAGCAGTAGCCTGACATCGTTCAAGGGTTCATTTCAAATACCACTAGTACAGCACGCAATTTTCCTCTCCGCATTTATTTACTACGTAAAATAGTCAACATAAACAAAAATTCCAAAAGAATTGATATATAATTAAGATTTTTCGAATATTTTTCATTGGATGCTGGTAACCATGATTACTGTGAGAAGTATTGATCTCATGCACGGGTTTGACATGCGCCGACTGTGATCTCGGCCTACGCTCGTGCTAAATCTCAGCTAAAGAGAGATGTTTGTTTAATGGTGGACCATATTTTCACTTTATTCTGAAAAAAGATTGTATGTAAGTACTAAGATACGTTTTTCCTTGCATTTTAGATTTTCTTCAACCGATTTCTGTGTGTTTGTTGACCGACGAATATATAGGATACTTAAACTATAGGTATCAGTTCTCAATGTACAAACGACTCTCATGTAAATCACTCAGAAATATTACTTACTATTCTGAAATAAATTTAAAAAAAAAATTTAAAAAAAAATGTTTAAATTACCATCTACATAAGTCAATGTAAGATGGAGACAAAATATGGAAACTTTATAAAACCCAGTATTCAACTTTTTTTATTTTTTGATTCTTAAAATTATTTGATCAATTCCTTCACATTTAAAACAGAATGCACAGGAATTGATAATCAACCTAAAAGCCTCATTGTGAGCTCTTAATATGCCATCTTATCTAGCTTTTAACATCGCTCTGTTGCTGTGATCGACTATCACAGTACACGAACAACGTTAACTCATGGAAGTTAATATATCGTCGGCAATCTTAACCAGTTAACCTTAGTCTTTGAAAATGAAGGGTTTCTTTCTTTCTTTCTTTCTTTTTGTTTTTCTTTTTTTTTTTTTTTTTGAAAATTGAGAAAATTTGAAAAAGAAAAGCAATGAAAACAAAAAAAGGGAAGATTTAGTCCAAGTTAAAACATAATATATATATATATATTATATTGTAATCTCGATAAAAATAATATATTCTTTTGCCTCCTGTGCCTTTTTTTCTTTTACTCAAGCTAAAAATTCAAGTAAATTTCATAAATATTGCAAAAAATGTATAATTTAAATTATGGTATTTTCACACAATTCTGAAACAGTAACTCCCAAACTTGGATTTTATTTTGGACTATGTACTAATTACCACTGCAAACTGTTCATCGAAGTTAGAATCTGATACAAAAATGATGTCTGCTGGTGTAGTCTATTGCGTATCATGTTTCATTGAAATCGGACCAAACCTGTAATATAATAGAAGGACTAGCAATTTATAATAAAAACGATTTTTTCACTCAATGAAAATATCTATATCGTCCTAGAATGATTTGGCAAATTTTGTAAAAAGTGACACTGACTTTTGTACTATAACTTTTGAAACCATTTTCCTTTTAATGAATTATTGGAGTAATACGTGAAGTGGTGATACATATTATACACCTATTTACTGGCTATGAGGACAATAGCAAGTTTATCGTTCCCCAAGACAGCAACTATTTCCCGAGGCGCAGCCGAGGGAAATAGTTGCTGTCGAGGGGAACGATAAACTTGCTATTGTCCGAATAGTCAGTAAATAAGTGTTTTATTATACCGAAGCAGTCTTTACTTGTGTTACGTCACAACCTGTATAAAACCAGAAGAGTTCCGAGATGAAAAGCGAGGGAAACAGAATGCTGCCGGTGAATAGTTTAGTGACTATTTCACCATGGGCAAATAGCACAAAAACTATTCCACGATAGGGGCTGTTTGGAAAAAATAGCATGTTTATTCGTAATATTTTTTATAGAAAAAATTCACAGAGGTATAATAAATAAAGATATCGTCCACACTACTTTATATGTACATAAAGGAGAAAGATTCTGTGAGAGAAAAAATTGATTGAGGGCCAAAGAGCCGAGGAGAGTCGGCAAATTGACCGATTTTCTGTTGGGTTTTTTTCCTATATAATATTGTGTTTAGAATGAACAGTCCAAGGCAAGTGTACATATATTTAGAAAACAAAATTTCGTGGAACATTTTTTTTAAACTAATGGGCAGTATCGAGTGAGATAGGTATGGAGGTACCAAGTCATTTATATGACGGTCAGGGCAAGACATTAAAGCAGCGTTTTCTCAAACATTCAAATCTCAAAGCATGCTGAATAAATTCCGTACAAGGATGTAATTCTAAACCATTCTGTAACATCCTTTTAATGTTAAACCAGAGGAATGATTCTAGCTTTTGATGCACCATAATTTTGTTCAAAGTTATGTTTGGAAAAGAGGGTCACTTCCACACACTACGTGCCTGTGTCACGGAGGGAAATAGTCGTAATGCCGGCGCCCTTTTCTTTGTTTTTTTCTTCCTTTCATTCTTTTTTTTTTTTTTTGGACAATAAGAAACCTTTGAGCTTTTAACCCTACCTTTGATTCGTGCGGACTGAAATTGTTTTATATATCATTATAAATCTATACTATAGTGAATAATAAATATTATGTGATGTGTTAAAAATTTCAAAGTCATGCACCCTTTGATGAAGTTTCTGTTCAAAGGATATTTTCTTTCTATTTTTAATTAACTAAATCCTTAAAGTCGTATTAATGGGGCATAGTCACTCTATGCCCCTGCATGGTTGATAGAATATGAATATATACAATTATTCGTGTATTTATTTGTAGGTTGTCAAAATCGTTTGGTTTATGAGTATTCAAAAGTTCTCATTATATCAGAGTAGTTCTTTCAAATTTAAAATAAATTATTCTTTTTCATGTGTTTGTCAATGAGCCGTATAATTTCTGATATAAAATGGTCATTAAATATGAATTCATACACATATATAGTGCTCCGTCACACGTTACAGAATGACTAAAGAATCAGGAAGCAGCAGAAACGGAGGGGGGGGGGGATATAGTGACATAGGATTATGGTACACATTTTAATTTTGAATTCATTCAACACTTCCGGTCATTGTGCTGTTCAATATATCATTTGATTTATGGTCATTGGTACGAATTTATCAAACAGTATAATATCAAGGTACATTGTAGTATAAGTATCAAATTGATATGATGCTGCAGTTGGAGACTCGGTTATGTGTATCTATATGAAGATGGCAGTTTAATGATGGAACCGTTTCGTGCATGCGTCAAAGACTGAACAAGTAATCAATAAAAATGTCAACATTAATTAATTTGCCACCGTCATCAATCTGAGGTAGATCACTCTGATATTAATACATCACAGACTGTGGTATATAGAATTATTGAACTGCATTGAAGGCGTAGGAATCTTTCTGGAGGTCAATATAATGGTCTCTTTTTAATTGGAATTCAGGCATTCATTTTATATATACCGATTGATTCTGATTGATTACAGGTTCGATGGTATTTCAAGGTATTACTGTTGCCTTGTTGTGATTTCATTAATTAATCTGGCTGATTTCTATCGCTATTTTTTTTTACGATCCAATACCGGAATATTGATATTCTTGTTTTCAGAATCGCATAATGCAAATCAAATATTGGTCGGAATTAAATTCTGTCTAATTGTTTATCTAGGATCAACAGCACATTTCTGGTAAATCTGCGAAAACCTTTTTTTTTCAGTTGAAGATGTAAAACGTTCTTTAACTGATTTCTCACATTGAATAAAATTAGATGTTAAGAATGCGCATTTGGGTAAATCACACATTATGGCAGGGAGATAACATTTTTAGAACAAATTTTGATACTAATAAAATGCTAGATAATTATCGAACGTCATTAAAAATTGAATGCTTAAGATTTTCATTCCTCTCTACAATCTTAATTAAGCAATGAAAGATTATTTTGCTTATTTTTTATTTATATATATTTTTAAATAAGATGTGAGTAAAAATGGCCAAGAGATAATTATGTTCTTCGTACATAAACCTATCATAAACTCTTCCGTACCTTTGAGTTTCATCAGAATTAATAGCGTGACCAATACAGTTCTTATCCCAGTGGGCATTTGAACCCTTGTGAAGTTATTTATTAAATCACTGGGTTTTTATGTGAGATTGAATACCAAGGCTTACACGGTTTTATGCTGGTGAACATTTCAGTCTTATGACTGGTTTCTAATTATTGACCCGAGTATCAACTCTGAGGTTCAACAACAGTGCTGTAAATAATTCCGGGAAGTGGCGAGTTTCACTATGCAATGACGTCAATAGTCGAAGATTTCATCATTATTACCATTTTCTAAATGTCAATCTGGTGTTGAAACTCACAATGATACTAAGTTTTGTTCTTTTGTACAGCTTGTAGCAGAAAAATTAAAAAAAATAACCATTTTCTGCGTAATTTTTTCTCGGCTCTCGCCACGACAAACAACTTTATCTTGGCATAAACGCCTTCCGATTCCTATAATAAAAAAATCAATGGCTTAATTTGTATTCCGATTGCTTCCATATCGTTTTATTAACAATAACAAAATCAAAACAGTTTTTCAATAACATTTCCATAATATCACTAAAATACAAAGACGAACACAATTGTTTGTTTTCCAGTGTCTTTTACTCAGAATTCAAAATAAACTGATAATTCATAACATACAAGTTAAATATGTCAGGTGGATGTATTTAAAAAGCATTAGTCTTTGAGATCCATTTTTGTCACAAACAAAAAATATTTTAAGTGAAAAAAAAACGATATTTTTAATTACCAGAGTAAAAACGCATTGCATGGACTTTATTTTTGTAAAATACTCATTCCTATATAGAGTAAAAAGTATAGCTGATTTTTTAATGCAAAAATAACTACCTTGTGGTAGTTTAATAAGTTGTAGGTTTTTTCCTAAAATATTTAATTCTCATATCAAAAATCAGGTCGAAATTGCTTCCTCTATTTGTAGTCCAGAAATTTTAAAATTATTACATATATGGAAAAAGCTGGTTAGCATTATTAATGGGAAGGTACATTGTAGCGTAGCAAAAGCAAAGGACCACAATAGCTTCCTCTTTTTCATTTTCCGGTTATATTGTATAGTTGACACTCGCTACAAACAAAATTATTTGAATGGATCTGTATATATCCAATTTTTGACTTATTGTGGTTGCATATGGTGTATATATCAAATCTCTGATATATTGAGATTATCATGTTCATACTTCTCCCTTTTGCTACACCCTTATAAATCCTTACACAATTTTTTTTCCTGCCCTTAAGCCGAGCTCGAGGTCTCTCAGATCTGAGACGTCCTCCTTACTGAAATCAATAGGTGTAGGTGTGGGGGTGACATTTTTTTCTTTTGTTGATGCATGGTCTTTTAAACAAAAATTATGAAACAATCCCATCATCTTCACAACGCTGTTCCATCGCAGTACACTGTATTTCCAACCAAAAAAACAGATCTGTAGCTATTTAACATCCAATAATCAATGGAATTATGCCGAATTGTAGGCGGAGGAAATTGTTAATTATGTCTTGTTTAAACCACTGTTTGAAATGTGATCTTGTTTTTCCTGTCTTTTTCTAGGCCAGTTCCTACGTAAACATAATGTGAGGACCTTTTTTCGTCGGAGACTTTTAGTGGCGTCATGTCCAAGGAGAATACGGGTCTATGTGAAGACAACCCAATCTCCCCAAAATACGCCGAGGAAAAACATGATACAGTCTCCACGCCCAAAGAAAAGAAAGGAAAAGCGTTTTTCAGCGACGATGTACTGGGAGAGAAAAAGAGAAGTTGTCCGTACTACTTCGGAGTGAAGTCCTACCTCCATAACTTCTACGACTCGGCGACATACAAGGATCCGAGCATTTATGAGGAAGATGATGACAACCGTTATCTTCTTAATCCGCATGCGCGACGCCGACGGTGTCGTCCGGTATGGTTGAAAGTTTGCATTTGGATTGGCGTTAATCTTCTGGTGTTAGGGGTACTTGCAATTTTGGCGGGATATTTCATTCCGACTAAACCCATTATCAGTAAAGGAGAAAAAGAGGATAATGTTGGTTATGTGGATGAAGATGCCGTGAAATTTAATACTACCTTGGATTTGCTTAAGCTTGTAGGTCTGGTCTTGTTCTGTGTTGGGGGAATCCTTCTAGCCGTGGCTCTGATGTTCCCTACTTTTATGTCAAATATGTGTTCCGATGAGATCGGCGAGGAAGCAATCAGAATTCAGATGGGAGAAGAAAAACCTCCATTAAGTCCGATCGAGATGACCATTCCTGCTACCTCTAAAGTAAAAAGTGTTCAGCCGCCTGGCAGTTCTAAACAGAAAATCCACTTTAAAGAAGATTCTGTGAATTTTAGGGATTGATAAATAAGTGTGCCCCTTGAATTCCCATTGATTGTCAAAATTATATCAGAAGGGAGCAGTAAGTGATATACAAAGACACATTATATATAAAAGCACAAGTTACTGTCTCAAGAAATACAATGCAACCTTACTCAATGAATTAAACATTGTAGTAAGAAATAAGATAGTTTTGTTTTATTTTCAAAAGTTCAGATTAATAAGTCCCCATCACTCTTAGGATACTTTCATTCAGTCATTGTGTATGATTTCATTTTTCAAAAGGTCTTTCAAAAGAAAAGTATTCTTTATTTATGTGTACATGAAACTTTTCCAAATCAGGGTTTCTGTCATGTGTGTGTATTTTACATTTGTGGCATCTTGCTTCAGTTCTTATTAATAAACTGATTGAGGACCAGAGGCCATGACGTCACCAAATCACAGGGCGCAAATGATATCGACACGTAACTATTATCATGTGACCATTTCAAACTAGAAGTCTCTGAAGAGACTATAGCTCTACCGGTGTGTACTTTAAAATAAAGAAAGATGTATCTTAGTATAGGGCCATTCAAAGTTTTTTCTTTGTTTAGCGTCCACCCTAAATTCGAAAACCTATCTTTCTATCCGGAAAAAACACAAACCAAAAGGGAAAAAACAACATTTTAAGCACAATTCTAGAATTTCTCATCAACATTAATTTTGAGAATTCTCCTCGCAACTTTCAACAACTAGTTAAGTGAAATAAAAAAAATCGGTATACCACATAAAAAAAGAAAGACGCCGATCCCAAAAGCATAAATTGCGTTTCAAAGATTTGTTTTTGTCGACTTTAATTGTGTGTTTTGATTTCATAACCTCTAAACCAATCTGCCCGCGGCCGCTAAACATAGTAAAAATTTGGAATGGCTTGGTCTATTTGTGTAAAGTCTAATCAGACCAGGACTGTAGGAGAAGCGTTTTGAAAGAATTCAAAGAAATTTCTATCTTTAGTAACCATGGCAACACTGTCGAAATAAAAAAAAGATATATAGAATTAGGAATTTTAGTACAGTATAGTATACTTGTGTACTAAGTCTTATTGAATTAAATTTATTGGACCAAAACTGTATAGGAGGAGTAGCATTTTGAAAGAATTCAAAGAAATTTCTATTTTTACTTACCATGAGGCAACAGTGTTTGTCGAAATCAAAAACCGATATACAGGATTGTGCATCTTCGTGTAGTCTACTTGAGTACTAAGTCTTATTTAATTTGGACCAAAACTGTAGGAGGCGTAACATTTTAAAAATTGTTTACAGACTGACGGACGGACACCTTACCAATGCATACGCTCTTCTGGTCTCCGACAAGTACAGCTAAAGAGGACAACAGAGTTAAAAAAAAAAAAAAAAAACATCAGAAAAATCAAGGTTTTTCTGACAAAACTCCATTAATTTTAAACAGAATTTATCCATACAAACATTAGAGAAGTAAATATTCTATTTCGCTGCATGTGTACAACGTAAAACTTCCGATAATGAGTGTACATGTCGTTCTGTTGTTTAAGAAAATAGGCCTATGCTCTAGCATGGTGCAGTTCTTGTCGTGCACAATAGGCTTTTAGGTACTTTTTTTTTTTTTGAAAATCTTAGAACAAGCACCAATATAGTTGCAAGCCATCTAGGGCTTAATAAGCATCAGAAGGCACAAATTAAAAAAAAATTCTCCACGACTCGAAATCTATGTGATGCCCGTATAATTATGTTAGGGAAAGTAGTCACACAATTAGACTGAGTCAACATTTCTTCTCTTTATAGACAATTCCTGAGCAATACCATGAAAATAATCAAATGTAGAATCAATATTTGTTCAAAAAAAAATATACATTTATTGACTGGGTTCGAGGGCAACATGCGTTTTGTCGGACCCAAGAACCAAACTGTTTGCCTGGGGCCGTTAGGCCGAAGGCAAACAGTTTGGTTCGACGGGTCGACAAAACGCATTTTGCCCAAGACCACAGTCAATAAATGTTTTGTTATACCTTTTATTTATATATTTTATCTTTTTTGGGGGGGACATACATGTATGTCGACCACCAACGAATGCAAATGAGATTTAGCTGACCCCGCCTATTATGTGACGTAAGCGGTCCAACATCTCATCGACAGGTCCAATATCTCACTCCGCGGTCAAACATCGATTTTTTTATGCCCGCTCAGTAAAACATTGGAAATGTTAGACTTTTATTAGTATTGATTTACATAGGAACAAATTTTTAAAGGTATAACAATAAATTATATTGACCTATCTTGTTGCTTTTCATCTAACAGTAGTATTCAGACAGTCGACAGGAAACCTTAATATACTTTAATATTTTTAAAAAGTTTGTTTTTTTTATATGGTTTGTGGCAAATTTAACCTTTTCAATAGACTGCGCTTATCTGTTCAGTATTCTCTTTAGAGAAGTGGACAGACTTTCGCCAAAAGCCTGTCCACTTCTCTATAGAGAATAATCTCTTCAGGAGAGGAAAGGTATTGAAGTTTACACTAAAATTAATTGATGCGATAATTCCTTTCTTACTGGTTTCTTCCTTCTTTAAGTTTATATACTCACATCAATACATGTACTTATTTTTCATAAAGAAAAGAAAAAAATATCAACTTTTGAAACACTACCTGTAATTAAAATCTCGTATACAATTACTTATTCTACTTATTTCTAGATCGCAGACAGAAATTACATTTATCTACGTACGTCATGTTTTCTCCAAAGGATGTTAACTTTTCAGTTACACATGATTTTTGAAAATATTAATGTCGGTTCTTGTATTCATAAATATATCAAAATAAAACAATATGACTATGTATTTGATAGATCACAATACATCAGGGATGGATCGAGCTCGTGTGGGCGCAAAGCTGCTATCAAATATTGTATATAATGCCAAACCAGGGCGTTTACCCGAGGGAAATGCTGGCGGTGAACTTTAGCTGAATAATTAATTTTGATTCTTATATTAACCTTACTTAAATAACTTTATGCTGGGCTCTGTGTCAAAGCATCAAAATATCATTCAAGATAAACCAGGGCCTTTAATTAGAAAAAAAAGCCTTTAAGAGTACAACTTTCTCCCAGAAATCTCCAATATTTTTATACAGAAAACGACACAATATTCAGAATATATTTGTGGTTTAACATATTCTGTAATACACTGAAATAGTCATGATAGTAAGAAAGATGAATGGATGGGGTGTGCTTGTGTTATCCTTTTAAAATTACTTTCATATTATTTTTTGAACTTGCCTATTTATAGTACAACTAAACACCAAATTTAACATTTTGAGTGGCATTACATGTATCAATTATCTGGTCCAAAATTTTGATTGATCTATACAATTTTACGAGAATCACAATTTGTATGGCGGAATATTTATTAGTTATGAAACCAGTGGTTTGTTTTGTTTTCAATTAAATGACCTCTAGCAGAAATAAAGATAACTCATTGTTAGTTAATAAATGTATCTTACAAATATATAATTAATTCTGTTTTTGAACACTGACTGAGCTAAGTTTTAACAGCTTCCTGACACCCTGAGTCCGCAAAAGCTTAACACATGCCTCACAGGCGTTCAGGTCTTTGTGTTTGTTTACAGATAATTGATACAACAGCTCTACACACCTGGTAACATTGGCTCATATTACATAACATTAAAGTTATATAAGCTTCAATTTTTTCGTTTATGTAACCTAAAATTTTTATTAAATTATCATATTTTATGTAATTTTTCTTATCAAAATGAAATAAAAAAATGTTTCTGACCCATTTTTTTTTTAAATGATCATACATCTATGAATATACACATGTACATCAAATAAATTATAAATTAGAATTTTCTGGTTGGGCATTGTAAAGAAATCGTATTTTTTAAATAGAATGAGTCAGTTATAAAATTTTAAACATTTTAATTATTATAATTTAACATGATTTTTCACAGTTAATAACAAATATATAATATATCACAAAAAAGCATAAACATACATGTAGTACAAAACATTTGTCAAAAAATAGAGATAGTTATTTCATAATCATGACAAACTAGAAAAAATTGACAAAAAGAGGTAAAGTTCATTTTAAAAAATGCATCTTTGATATATCTAAGGCTTTGAAAAAGGCACGCTTGGATCTAAATAGGCACCTTTATGATTAATTTAATTATATTTGACTGCAATTTATTATTTATTTTATTGTCCCTCAGTTAATGTAAGTAACGCCACATATGCATATGTCTAAATGTTTAGCAATAGATGAAGATATTTAAATGTTTAAAGGAATTTGAATTATTTTCATAAAATAGCTTACAATTTGAGAAAAATATTTCAGACTCTATTTAAAATACAATACATAAAATCATAAACTAAAACAAAAACAGCTTTAAAGAACCAATGTTGAATCTTCTCATAAAAGAAAATAGAATTTCATTTTGGAGGACAAAAAAAATCAATAAAAGCTCTTGCCATGGCTTCTGAAAGATCCTATTGTAACATATAATGGCAGCTCAGGAAATTTATGCTGAAGACATGAAATAGATCTCTGCATTTAGAGTGACTGTTTACACAAAACTGATGGATTTCTTTAGAGTTTGATGAGATGAACTGTAAATTCAGTAATCCTCCCGGAATGACATCCAATACAGCATTTGACAACACACAATTTACCAGACAGCTGGGGAATTATTCAATAACCTCCACTGTCATGTCTCATTCCTAAACTTTTGCAAGACCTTATTGTCATCTTTAAGTTTTCACTGAATTACTGTTTCATAAATAATTTTTAATACTGTTTGTTTTCAGTATTCACTCACAATTAAGAAGACTAAATTTCTTTTCCAGGACTATATCCACTTCCCTGCAGCATTGTATATAAATGACTGTTTCCCCGTCTCCACAGGACGATAATGAGCTACAAAGGAAAAAGAACAATTTTACTCTGGACAGTATTTTACTTGTACACCAGTACACAATGTACATGCAGTAAATCATTTTACATGAACAATTTATGAAAGTTACATGAATTGAATAAAAAATTCAGTGACATGTTTCAAGTAAGATGTAATTATGTAATTATTGCTTGGGTATACAGTTCTGGGACATCCAAGTTATTTTATGGGGTGGGGGGTGGGGGGGGGGGCTATACACATTACACAGTCTGAAATATTCTGATATGGCAAAAAAAAAACCAAACAAACAAACATCCAAAAAAAACATATATAAGAAATAAATTGCTGGTTTGACTGGTTATACCAGTTAAATTGAATTAAAATGCATTAATTAACTTTTTAATCTTTATTTAAAAATTATACATATACTTGGTAAACATTCTTTAGCAACAACAACAACAACAAAAGGTGAAAAAAAGTTAAAGACATTGCCAGCTTGACACATTGTAAAAAATTCCACACAATTTGCTTTTTGACCCCCCCTTCCCCCCCCCCCCCCTCCCCCCCCCAAACACACACAGACATCTTTTCAACAAATGCAGCAATGACTTATTCATACTACAAAGACACAAGAAAGATTATTAAATTTTCTGATCTGAGTTTTGGGAAATCAATATATAGCAGCTCTAGAACCAAGAAATCTGACAGCTATCCCAGCTTAAACCATCAAGAATAATGATTTTCATCTCCCAATGAATCCATTTTGAGGATTCAGTTCATAAAAACCTGCCCAGTCCTGTAGAGGTTTAAAATACAATGTATCAATCAGAATGTAACGTATATGGTTTCTACTGGAATAAGAATGAAAATTGTAAAAATATTTAAACTCAGAGTCTTTCATTTATCCTTTTTTTCCCCAAAATGTAACTGGCAAGGGGAAAATGTGACAGAACAGGCCAGGATTTGAACCTAGATTATGCGGGGAAAATTACAATAAACTAGCTGACCATGTAAGAGTCCACAAACAACAAATACGGGACCCCTCTGTCAGGAATACACCTTGCAGTGAACATTTTGATTCATGTTTGAATGGAAACTTTTTAATATTTCCATTTTATAATGTTTTGGAAAATAATGAACAATTACAGAGGGCCAAGGAAGATTACACTTTGTAAAATTATTTAAACCTAAACTAAATAACCATGTCATAACAATGAAGATGTATTGTTTTTATAAACTTTGTAATACTTTGAAGAGCCGCACAGCAAAAGTGCTTAGTGTATTAAATGTGAACTTGTTTGTTTACCTTGGATTTAATTTTAATCTAAAAGTTACCTATACCATTGAATTTTTACTACAGTTTCACTATATATATATTTTTTCCCCCACAAAAAATATTGCTATATATTCCTAAATTAATGTTCAAGGTGTATATATTTACCACTGAACACTCTGTGCCGAAATTACTGTTCAAAGTGTATAAATCTATCACTGAACACTTTGTGACAGAACATGATGTGCAGAAACTGCTCAACAGCGGCTCTTAAAAGCTTCACATGAAGACTCCATGCATACAATATTAAATCAATGGTTTATTAGGGAAGCCTTGAGGAAATAAAAGAGTTTTACAACAAATAAAGACCAATAAATGACTCTGTCATGTTCCATTTATCACAAAGAATTGCTGCTTAATGAGATTCTGTGATGATTTTGCTGAATTGGTAAATCACTCCTACACATGCTGAAGGCAGTAATCTCCTAATGTAGATCTATTGAGTCTCATTTACAGAATTTACAGCTTCTGGCATCATCATTAACTGTCCTATATTAATTAACTTTTAATATGGATCTTCTTTAAATATAAGGTACCTTCTCTGACAGTCTGCCAATTCATCAATTTTTAAAATAAAGAACTCATTTTGAAAATTAATGTTGTCAGATTTTGATCACCCAATCTCATCAACTATTTTATACTTAAGACAACTAAGTGATTCTTTTTTTTTTTTTTAATTACAAAACCATGTATGCAATTTTGATCAAATACAAATGGACTGCACAGTCAGTAGAGTACATCACTCAAACTACAAGTATGCAACATGAACATGAGAAAATTCTTTAGAACCTCTTCTATCTCCCATTAAAATATTGTGAGATTAAATGCCTGACACTGACACACCAGGGACATTCTGAGCACACAATAATCATGCAATTTGTTACAAGCTTCAAACAACATTGACTGAACTGTACTAATGCTTTAAACAAAATATTTCTGGAGATTTGGAAGATTTGTCCTGATTGCTCTCTAGATTTGTTACACTATCAAGCCTGCTGATGTTTCTTTTTTCTCACATATTAAAAAAGAACTCTTTCATGACAAAACCTACCTGGACCAGGTAAATCTCCAGCTGTTTGATTTCCTGTCCATCGACTGGTTGTGGAAACGAAAGCAGAACTAGACATGTAATGTTTGGGTGGACCCTCATAATCAACCACATCATAATTAGCTGGCCCAGGCTGTGGTGGAGTATCTGGTAAAGGCATGGCAGGAGCTGATATACATAAATAATGCTTCCTCCTGTAAAAAAAATTTAAATCAAATAGAAAAAAAGGGATCAAGTAATTGATCGAGTATTCAAGAAATAATGAAACTCATCAAAATTTAAGTACAATCTCTTAATATTAATGTTCATCAACTTCTTTAGCAATATAACCAGATATAGGAAAAAACCTGTCATTGTAAAGTCAGTGGACTTTCAATAGACTTATTGTACACTAAATGTTACTTACGGAAAAAGCTGTTTTTTGGCTGGGTCCACAGCTTCATTCGGTTTATATGCACCAGGGCCAGGAACCTTAAAACATGAGTTATACATTGAAAGTTTCAGATAAAAGAATATGACACATTTTACATCATTAACTGTATGAAATTTACACACTGAAAGTGTTTCTTTGAATAACTGGATAACCAGTTTGAATAACTAGATAACCAGTCTGAATAACTAGATAACCAGCTGATATGAAAATTCCATGTAAACTGAACACTTACAGGAGGAGGATCTGGTTGCATTTGTCGTTTTGATCTCGATTTAAAACTTGAAAATGGTATTTTGACATTCTCATGCAGAAGGTGGTCCTTTACTGAATATTGCCCTGAATGAAAAAAAAAAATATTAAAGAATATGCTTCTTACACCACAGTTAGATGCCAATATTCTCCAAAAGAGCAAATGGTATATATTTACAATTCACTTTTACAAGTAAAGGTGAGATTAAATATTGTAATAACATTTGTAGGGGGTCTACTATTTTTTCTTGGCAGGAATTGCTGTACCTGGAGCAGGGTTATTGGCGATATCTTTTATTGTGATAAGCTCTCGTTTGCTCTTTGATTTAAAAGCAGCATCAGCTGTTACATTGTTGGTCTTTCCAGTTTGTGCCTTTAAGACCTAAAAAAAGCAGTTTTCCAGAAACTTGTATGAGAGCAGAGGTAAAAGGGAATGTGAATATCTAAGTCAGTTAATCACTCTACTAAATCAATAACATAAATTTATAATACTTTAAAAATATAACTTTTTTATAATTTTTATTACCTCATATTGATTCGGTGCAGGACGTTTTTCTTTTTTCTGTGGTTCTGTTGAGTGTGCAATTGGTTTCTGAAACAACCTTCCTACTTCTGATCGATTAAAATCATTCTGAGTCCTAAGCATGCTTGGAATGCCATAGACACCTGGTCCAGGGGCGCAAGTACCAAGATATTTTAATCCTTTTTTAGACTTTAAATGAAGACAAATATGTCATGAAGTACATGTATATCTTTCTGAAAGATTCTTATACTGATTTTTTCTCCTCAAAATTATAGGTGATTTTTTTCTATCATTAAATTTTAAAATCAAAATTACATAAAAATTTTAAAATCAAAATTGCAATAATAATTTTATTTTAACAAACATATTTAACTTTTTGCTTATAGACATTTTCTACTTCTTTTTCAATTATCATTGACTACCTTTGAGGCGAATCCTCCTGTCCCTCTCTTGGAAAAAGAGACACTGTTATTTTCTATTGAAGTGTGTTTAACGTAGTTGCCAGGCCCAGGTGCATCTGTCTGTACAGGCCAGTACAATGATTTTTTAGGAAATAAATGTATGAGGTAAGTATATGTACTTCAACAATGTACACAAAGTGGATACATAAGAAATAGAAGAGAAAAACTGAGCCAGTTGGATGAAATTTGAATATTCAAACAAAATCTCTAGACAAAGGTGTACAGCTTATACAATCTGTTGTTAATTTACTTCTTTTTCTGGTACAGAATGTTTAATTAAACAGGCATGCATGCATCATAATGCTGGTATGTGCATGCATTAAGAATTTTACTCCCCATCTGCATACTGTGAGAAAATACAGGCAAATTTAAATTTATATGATAAAAAGGCATGATAAAATGAAAATTATAACTCAGTATGCAGCCTCTCATATATTCAAACTAATTTGTAGCTTCTTATATTCAATCTTATTGGGAGTCAAAAATGACTATGTATGAAGTTCTATAAAAAGGGTAAATACTGTAAGTCTCTATTTCACACACCATGGCATAGTCTGATCGGAAACGCTTTGCTTGGGCACTGAATCCTTTCTTGTCACTATTATCAGTCACAATTGTTTGGTATTTACTAGGTATTGATGCTGTTGCTGCCACAATGCCATGTCCTACAACAAATATTGCCATTGCAATATTACAATGGATACTTCAAACTTCCTGACAACGTTCAAAAGCAATTATGGACAATGTCATATTTTTTCTACACTATAAAGTGTTACTTCGGAATATGAATAACTCTTTCCGAATATAAACAGAAAAACATACTGCAGTAACTAGCAGAAATGAAAATTTGAATCTAGGTTTATAATCTGAAGGGTTTTTTTTTTATTTTCACAAGAATTCATGTGTTTTAAAAATATTTCTGTTAACTTTTTTTACCCTTGTGTAAATGCCCTGATGTTGTTCTACTATGAATTCTCTTAACATAGTCATCATCCACGACCCGAATGCTATCAGTGGCCGCCATATCTAAACAATGACAAACAACGGCTTTCCGGATGTACGTACGACATAAAATAGTAAATAATTCAAAGAAGGTTAAATGTTTTGTTTCATTGCTTATATAGTCAAATTAAGTTTCATACAATTATTAGTATAATTTCATACATATTCAAGGAAAATATAGACCTAAGAATGCTTTAACAGAATGTCTTAGGCATGAATATTTCACCGAAAATAGTGCATAGTTGCTAATGAGAATATGGATTCATCCGTTATGAAGGGGTGCACGGCATACTGTACAGGGTTTTCCAGGTCAACAGTTGGTAAAAGTCAAATGTTGTAAAAAGTTTTCATAATCTACAGTTATTTAGTAAACAGGTTTTACTAATAAAAAATGAATAGAAAAATGACCTCTTGAATGAATGCTTATACAACATCATTTGGAACATTCCATTTTGTCCAAAGAAAAGTATGCTGATTGGTCAACTACATATTGGCGCGGTACTTATAAAACGACTATCACGATCTTTGAGGCGCTGGAATCTCATTGTCATAGCGAAGAATAACTATACCTGACTTCACAATTTTTTCAAGTACTTTACAAAGATGTTGTCCAGTCGTTCACCAAGAGCAACCCAAGAAATAACTGCACAGCTGAGAAAAACAAAAATTAACGACGAAAATGAGGTAAGAAATGTTGGCGCTAAAACAGCTATGCTCAAGTTAAGTTCTTTTTTCGTAGTGTTGCATTCTGCAGTTTTGCACACGGAAGATATTGTAAATAGTCCTTTTTTTTCTCCAAAGAACTCTGAATTCGAACAGGTACAATGTAATTTTTCTTTGCGTTGCATGATTTGTATTGCTGATTACGTAAACAACACTTTATAACAAAGGGTAAAAAATCTTCAGCAAAGTCGGAAGTCTTAAATCCAAAATGTGCTCAATTGTTTTAAAACGGTATTTTTATGAAATATTTATAGATTTAAATTATTTAACTCTGAAAACCCTATTTATTTAATATTGATTCACATCCAGTTTAAATCTTATTTGGAGGGAACTTGCGCAACATTTGAATCGAAGCGCCAAATTTATTATTTTTTTCTTTTATAATTTAAATCAAATCATTAGGACGAAAACCTCATTTGTCAACAAGGCATTTCATTGTATTTGAAGAACTGTGAACATTTGTCAAATGTTTTCATCATGTTCATTGACAAATATTACCTCCAAATAGCGGATGTAAATGGTTTACTACACAGGGAGCGGTTTTCAATCAATGATTTTGTAACTTAAAGGGACTTGAGATGTCAAGCTTCTTAAATTTTATTTTTTTTTTAATTTATGGTTAAAGATTCCGGAAAACCTTAAAAACACAGCTCTGAGCAACAGAAAAGTACTAGGAGACAGTAATAAACAAGTAAGTTCATATATACATATACATGAGAAATGTAGGGACAGTCATAAACATTTATTTCTGTAAATTGTATAACCAGGTCCAGCACAGTCTCTTGATTTAGCTACTATATAGCTTGATAAAGCTGTTTCAATACAGGTTTTCACAAATATTTTTTTCTTGGTTAGCAATAGACAAAAATGAACTAGTAAGTGACAAGTCTTATTTGTACTATTTGGAGTATTTAGAAAATTTTGAACGCTGTAAGCAAAAGATGTATTTCCATTGTTCAGGTAACTGTATACCACAGTGCAGTGAGGCATGACTAAGTATGATTACTTCACATGATTAGTAATTATCTTGTTGACAATAACTGACCACCTTCAAAAATTCATTCAAGAAATAACTGCAACTTTTAAAATTTTGAATGCATATTAGTCTATCAAGGAGATGCAATATAATGAGCATTTTTCATGCATCATGTTGAGTTCAAAATTGTAAACATTCACTGCACCCAGGTACTTTTTCTTTAAATGTTAAGGAAATTGCACATTAAAGAAAAATGTATAATAAAATAGCTAATTCAAGCTATATGGCTAAATCAAGATATTGTGCCAGACCTCTTTGCTATTAATTGATTCAACATGCATGTAGAATTTCAAACTAACATTCTTGTATTTTAAATGATTTCAACCATGTTATGTGCAAACAAAATCAACAAGGTGGATTAATATAAGTTTCTAACTTTTTCTGAATCCTTTGTGATCTTCAAATGCTGTAAATGCCTGTACAAGTTATTTTCAAATAAATATGGTTTAAAGTGAAGTAATAAATGAGCAATTTCATACAAGATAAATAGCATTTGAAGACTATGAAAATTCAAAAATAATTGATTTTGATTATAAAATGTATTTAAATGGAATTTCATGTTTTGCAGAACATCATAGAAGTCAAAACAGTTGAGGTAAGGGGTATTTCTTATCATACAGTAATTTATTTGTATGTAGCTCTTTTTGTTTGCTTTGTCATGACCAACACTTTTGAGTGTTTGTATAATAAAAAAAAAAAATCTTCATAGCCAATCAAGAAAATAACAAGAAAACCAAGAAAGGTGGAACCACTGCTTGAAGACAACCCCCGACGATTTGTGGTCTTTCCTATACAGTACCATGACATCTGGCAAATGTACAAGAAAGCTGAAGCCTCCTTCTGGACAGCAGAGGAAGTTGACCTCTCCAAAGATTTAGTCCACTGGGAAGCTCTGAAGGACGATGAACGCCACTTTATCTCACATGTTTTGGCTTTTTTTGCTGCAAGTGATGGAATCGTCAATGAAAATCTGGTGTGTAAAATAGATCAATTTTCTAGCATTAATTTAAGATGGTTTGTCTCAAAAATTCTGCATTGAAAATGTAAGATAGGTTTTGTAAAGTAAGTGGTTATGTTTCAGGTGGAGAGATTTAGCAAAGAAGTGCAAGCCACTGAGGCTAGGTGCTTTTATGGGTTCCAGATTGCAATGGAGAACATCCATTCTGAAATGTACAGTCTTCTCATAGACACCTACATCAAAGATCCAACAGAAAGGTATTTCACTGATTTATGTAGCAAAAAAGAAAATCACTAAAAAAATTTGTTGCAGGTAAAACATGAAAATTTTAATAGTGTACTATTAAGTCTTAATAAATTTAAAAAAAAAAAAAAAAAAAAAAAAAAAAAAAAAAAGAAATAAAGCATTACATTATAGCAATTGATTGTGCAATACAGTAGTAATGCTTAATGTTGCTGATAAGATTTGAAATTTTACTATTAAAACTTTATTTTGTTCCAGGGAATATCTTTTTAATGCCATAGAGACAATGCCCTGTGTCAAGAAGAAGGCAGACTGGGCCCTGAAGTGGATCGGAGATCAGGAAGCTGACTATGGGGAGAGAGTTGTTGCCTTTGCTGCGGTAGAAGGAATTTTCTTCAGTGGAAGTTTCGCTGCCATCTTCTGGTTGAAAAAGCGAGGAATCATGCCAGGGCTGACATTCAGTAATGAACTCATTAGTAGGGATGAGGTATGCTACTTTTTTTATGTGTGTAAAAATTTAAAATTTTTCACTTGATTCTTGTAGAAATACACATATTGTAATTCAAAATGTTTTTTAAAAAAAAAAAAAAAAAAATTACTTTTTAAAAAACGCAAGATGGGGAAAAAATTGTTAAAAACTTCAATAAATGTTGCAATTTTCCACATGATGCTGCTTTCTGAATAAAATTATTGTATGAATTCATGCATAACTTGTTTTCAGGGATTACATTGTGACTTTGCCTGTCTGATGTTCAGCCATCTTATAAACCGTCCTTCACAACAAAAAATCTATGACATTATCTGTGATGCTGTAAAAATTGAACAAGAATTCCTCACTGAAGCCCTGCCATGTAACCTCATTGGAATGAACTGCAAACTCATGAAACAGTACATTGAATTTGTTGCTGATCGACTTCTTCTTGAGCTGAAATGTGAAAAGGTACTCTTTCAATATTAGGCTTTTTTATTTTTTCTTGTGTATTCAAGGCACAGATTTTAAGCACCGCCTTCAAAAATACCTGGTCTGTGTACCCCTGTCAATTAAGTGCATTAAGGTACTTCATTGACATTTACTTGCTAGTCCCTGTGTATACACTGTACACCTTATTTGGCACTCATGGTGACCTTCAAATTAACTTTTGATCCTTTGATATTTACCACACATGGTATAAACAATAGAGAAGCTGTATTACCATGGTTACTATGGAATTTTTATTTTATCTTGATGATATACTTGTATATATACACACACCTTTAGTATTTGAAATAATTATGATATTCTTTATGATAATCTATATCAACATTTGGTATAATTTTTTGTCAAAATTCAACAAATACTTTGAAAAATAATTTTTTTAATGGGTGTGCTTTTACACACATTCAATTATAAATTAATAAAAATTATTGAGATCAAACTTTATTTACAACTTTTTATTTCTAATTCAAAATCATCTCAAAATCCCAACACAGGTAAAGTTTGACTTTTTGGGCACTCTACTGTGTATTTAATCACTTCCTGTGTATAGGGATTAGGAGACAAACGACCACAGGTAGACTGCTAGCCCTCAAGGCATTCACATCTGTACAAAATAAGCCCCTCCCTTACCTGAAAATTACCACCCGGTAAAAAAATCTCTGCCTTTCAAGTTCTGTTATGAAGATTCCCAAAGATGTTATTATTCAAACAATTATTTATTTTCCTAATGAAAGATAATTAACTTATTATTATTTTTATGTCCCCTTTCGAAGAAAGGATGGCATATCACTTTGCTGCTGTTGGTCTGTTGGTCCACCAACAGTTTCCGTTCATTTTCTTCGCAGAGGTTCTGAAATGAAATTTGGTATACAGATTTATCATAAAAATATCTAGGACAAGTTTTGTTTTGGGTACGATCGAGCAATTTTTGACAGAGTTTTGGACTTTGAAAAATTCCAGGGGGGGGGGGGGGCATAAGTGTTTCACAAACATCTCTTTTATTTATTTGCTATAACAGTTGAAAGATAAAATATGTAATTTCTTTCCTTTTCTTTTTCAGGTATACAATGTTGAAAATCCCTTTGATTTCATGGAACAAATTTCTTTGGAGGGAAAGACAAACTTTTTCGAGAAGCGAGTCGGTGAATACCAGAAAATGGGTGTCATGGGAGGAAATGACTCATCAAGCCACACATTTACTCTTGATGCAGACTTCTAAAATGCTCAACTGAATTGCGTACTTGATATAGACTGAAAATCCAATTCAAAATCCAATTCATTTTATGATTCATTATAGGAACAACTCTTATCATGTATTTTTTAAGTACCATGCAAATTTTTTACTGATATTTAGTAATATTGTTCAAATTTGTGTTCAATGTTTTTTATTGAATCTTTAGGCAAATAGTTTTAGTTTTAATTTCTGTGCAATGAGTAATTTTTTACGAACTCATACCTCATGTAAATTTTTATGTTCTGAAAACTTCATTTATCATGTATTGTATTTTATTTGTGTGCCATTTTTAATTTTTAAAAAAAATGATGAAGTACTGTACAGTGTATTTATAAGTGTGCAAGTGAACCTTAGTGAATGTTTGTTAGTGTTTTATGAATGACTCCAAATAAATGTATTATAAAGGTCAATTCTTTTTTCTTTTTTCTTTTTAGGTCACCTGAGTCACTCAGGTGACCTATTGCTATCCGTTTTCGTCCGTCGGCGTGCGTCGTGCGTTAACATTTGAACATTTTCAGCTTCTTCTCTGAAACTGCTCAACCAATTTCAACCAAATTTGGCATATAACATCTATGGGTGAAGGGGGACAAAATTTGTGAATTTCATGGTCCCTGCCCCCCTGGGGCCTGAGGGGTGGGGCAAAAACCACTAAAATTAATGCAATCTTTAAAAATCTTCTTCTTTACTCCTGGACATCAAGCAGTCAAACTGTTAGCATGATTGTAATAAGCATTGAGCCCTCTACCAAAATTGTGAAATTCATGGCCCCAGGGTAAGGGGTTCTGGTGCTAGGGCGGGGCTATATAGATCATATAGTAAAAGTGCATTATTTCTTCAAAAATCTTCTTCTCTGCTCCTGGGTATAAAATAAACTAACTAAGTACACAGTTATGATAAGCAAGAATGCCCCTTCCAAAATTGTGAATTTCATGGCCCCTGGGTCAGGGGTTCTGGTGAAGGGGGGGGGGGCTCTATTGATTATATAGTGAAAATGCATTATTTCTTTGAAAATCTTCTTCTCTGCTTATGGGTATGAAATAAACTAACTAAGTACATAGTTATGATGAGCAAGAGTGCCTCTTCAGAAATTTTGAATTTCATTGCCCCTGTGTCAGGGGTTTTGGTGAAGGGGGGGGGGGGGTTATTGATTATATAGTGAAAATGCATTATTTCTTTAAATATCTTCTTCTCTGCTTATGGGTATTAAAGAAATTAACTAAAAACATAGTTATGATGAGCAAGAGTGCCTCTTCAGAAATTGTGAATTTCATGGCCCCTGAATCAGGGGTTCTGCTGTTAGGGTGGGGCTCTATTGATTATATAGTGAAAATGCATCAATTCTTTGAAAATCTTCTCTGCTCCTGGGTATTATTTAAACAAAGGAATTGCATGGTTATGATAAGCAAAAATGCCTCTTCCAAAATTGTGAAATTCATGGCCCCAGGGTCAGGGGTTCTTGTGAAAGGGGGGGGGGGTGGCTCTACTGATTATATAGTGAAAATTCATAATTTCTTTCAAAATATTTTTTCTACTCCTGGTTATAAAGCAAAGAAACAAGTGTATAGTTATGATGAACAAGGATGCTTTTACAAAATTTTTAGGTCACCTGAGTCACTCAGGTGACCTATTGCTATCTCTTTTCGTCCGTCGTTGTTCGTCGGTCGTAAACTTTTGAACATTTTCAGCTTCTTCTCTGGAACCAGTGAACCAATTTCAACCAATTTTGGCATATAGCATCTATGGGTGAAGAAGAACAAAAATTGTGAAATTCGTGGCCCCTGGCCCCCTGGGGCCTGAGGGGTGGGGCCAAAACCATCAAAATTAATGCAATCTTTAAAAATCTTCTTCTTTACTCCTGGACATCAAGCAGTCAAACTGTTGGCATGATTGTAATAAGCATTGAGCCCTCTACCAAAATTATGAAATTCATGGCCCCAGGGTCAGGGGTTCTGGTGCTAGGGCGGGGCTATATAGATCATATAGTGAAAGTGCATTATTTCTTTGAAAATCTTCTTCTCTACTCCTGGGTATTATTGAAACAAATTGAATACATAGTTATGATGAGCAAGAGTGACTCTACCAAAATTGTGAAATTCATGGCCCCTGGGTCAGGTGTTCTGGTGTTAGGGCGGGGCTATATAGAACATATAGTGAAAGTGCATTATTTCTTTGAAAATCTTCTTCTCTACTCCTGGGTATTATTGAAACAAATTGAGTACATAGTTATGATAAGCAAGAGTGACTCTACCAAAATTGTGAAATTCATGGCCCCAGGGTCAGGGGTTCTGGTGTTAGGGCGGGGCTATATAGATCATATAGTGAAAGTGCATTATTTCTTTGAAAATCTTCTTCTCTACTCCTGGGTATTATTGAAACAAATTGAATACATAGTTATGATGAGCAAGAGTGACTCTACCAAAATTGTGAAATTCATGGCCCCTGGGTCAGGGGTTCTGGTGCTAGGACGGGGCTCTTTTGATTATATAATGAAAATGCATTATTTCTTTGAAAATCTTCTTCTCTACTCCTGGGTATTATTGAAACAAATTGAATACATAGTTATGATGAGCAAGAGTGACTCTACCAAAATTGTGAAAACAATTTTTTTACCGTATATTTTTTTAAAATTGATTTTTATTACTTAAAAAAAGAGGGAGATAACTCTTCAACAAAGGTCAAGTCATAAATTAGGACACTTCCATTCTTTACTGTTAATAGTAATAAATGTAGATTATGTCTAAATATTCTGAGTTTTCCACCCGTACACATCTGTTATGTATTCAAATTCATTGAATCTGAGGCTATTAGGGATGGAATACCAGTACCTTAAATGTTCATCAAAGACCAAGAGTCTTACTCAGGCCAATGTAAGAGATTTCCACAAGGAATTAAAAGAGTACAGAAGCACTGATAGTTTCTTAATATACTGTCTGGTGAGAGTGATAAATGGGGAACAGATTAGAACCCAATTTATGAACTTTTAATGAATACTAGACTAATTATTTTGTTAATCCTGATCACCCTATTTTTCTTGCTTTTGGGCAACAAAGCTTCACCTTTCAGTTCATTTTATACTCTATGGATCCTCTAAATTGTTGTATTATACTCAGGTGACCGTTAAGGCCCTTGGGCCTCTTGTTTTTTTTTGTCATTTATTTCATTTATGACAGCTTTGTGTATTAGCTATATGCTTTTAAATCCAAGTTGCAAAGTGGATGATTCTTGTAGATAACGGGGAAAAAATTTTGGTCTCTTGATACTGCAACCCACATTTTATGCAATAATGTAGGTTACTCCAGTTCTCTAATATTTTCACTTGCAGGCACGTTTTTAAGGAAAATCATACAAGATCATTACCGAACCTTTGCTATTCAGGGTGTAATGAGTCTGATAGGACCAAGATAAGAAAATATAAACTTGTAAAGGACGTATCTCAAAGAGTGAGGCCCTCATATAAGCTTATTTGAGGTACACATACCTATAGATAAATCAAGTGTGAGCTAAAATAAAAATGCTTGAAATATGGCCATTTTGGATAAAGCCTGTAAATTGAAATACCTAGAAAATTAATAATGCATATCTAGCAAGAAAATGGTCATTTTTAAAAGATATATAAAAAAGGATACAAGTGATACTTCACAATTTTTCACCTATAAAGGAGATGGGTGAACATGACGAGCGATACACCTATAGTGTGACAAACATCAAGATGAAAAATTAAATTTCAATTATATCAAAATTTTCCTTGATATTTCGTCTAACATTAAAATATACTTTATGTAAAATCTCTACAATTTGCAAAAATCCCTCAAAGATTGAAATTGCCTGTGAAATATTAGACACACACTAAAGCGGGCAAAAAGAGTCATTTTCTCAAACTATAACACTATTTTTCGATATGAGTGGGTCTTCGCTCCACCTTTTTGAAAGTTAATCCTCAAAGTTTGCGTAAAAATATACTTTTTTTGGTTACCAAAAATATGGAGCAATGACCCACTGTACCTTAAAAACATACTTTTATGACATAACATTCGCATCTTTTCGAGAAATACTTGAAGTCCATTAAGTCAAGGGTCATATCACAAACATGATTTAAATGCCACTGTTCGTCAGGACTTGTTGTAGTGTAGTGGTTAGCGTGCTAGTCTCGAAAGAAAATGATACTCAGGATTTTTATTGCTAGGGTTCGAACCCCACGAATACCACATTAATTTTTTTAATAAAAGAATAAATTTTGCCGAGAAAATTTTCTTCAGAAAAGTTTTGTTTATCGCAATTTCATAAACTTCAATAATCATATGAGAACTTTACTCTAAATATTAAATTCACAAACTGAACATGATTTTTATATTTCTGAAGCTATAGGCTTTCTGCACGCTATGTTCGCCCATCTCCTTATTAAATAGCTTTCAGCTTAAAAAGCTTACCTGGACTGAAAGCTCAATGAGCTTTTCTGATTATGAGTCTGTCCTGTCTTTAAACTTTTCACATTTTTGACTTCCCAACCACTGGGCCAATTTTCACCAAAGTTGGCACAAAGCATGTGCTGTTCAAATGAAGGACCAGGCCCTATTCCAAGGGAGATAACCAAAAATGGATTGGATCAATAAGAAAATCTTTCTAATAAACCTCTGGGTCAGAAGAAATGAAACATATGGAAGCTTTCTGAGGTTGTAAAAATTCTAAATTGCTCAAATCAATATTCCTGGGGGTAGGGTGTGGTCACAATATGAGATTGAAAGTTCTACACTGAAATATGTAGGATTTTTTTTTTAAGAATAACTGCGGCACAATAGTTGAAATATGTAAAGCTTGCAGAGATGGTGAGATGTAAATTATTCAAATCATGGTCCTCAAGAGTAGGGTGGTGCCACAATTAAGGGGATCAAAGTTTTACATAAAATATATAGGGAAAAAATCTTAAGAACCAATGGACTTAATAGGGTGATATTTTCCCACTTTTCAATAGTGTAGCGGGAAAATGTATTTAATGACGAGATGTTTATACACATGTAGTGTGGATTGGTCGGAAAGTGACCAATAGAAATTGTTTTGATATTAGTAGAGAACTGGTTTTAAATGTTGGTCACTTCTAGCCGCGGACTTCAGCGAGCAACATCAAAGTTTTCATAATTTGTAGACATAAGTAAATTTTTTTTATTAGGTTTACATGTAGGTTGTGAGGTCCCTCGCAGCTATTTTTGCATCCAGCGGTACTTGGCAATGGATACAGGTTTCTATCATAACTTTTCAAAAGTTTTCATGTTAAAGAATTATAATATATGCAGTAATTTTTGCAGATTTGATGGTTTTATTTCTTCATATACAATGTATTGTATTTATATATTGATTTATTGTTTTGTGGAGACTGTCAATAAAATACGGTGTCCAGCGCACACTCGGCTGGCTGTCATGCATAGCACATGTCACAAGATCGAAGGTCAAGGGCCAATCTGGACATACTAATACTAGTATATTGACAGCTTGATATCTTTAAGAAACATTTTGATTAACAGATGTCAAACTTGGTACACCGGTATCCCCTGGGAATAGATGACCATTTCTTATTTTAAATCAGAATGATTTCTCTATATATATAATTTGAAATCTTTGACCCACTTTTTGGGAATCAATCTAGCACTAGCTTGGGGCCATGATTGAACAAATTTGAATCTACATACATTAAGTATGCTTCAAGACCATCGGTCATCTTTAAAATATTGTTTGTTTATCTTCTCCCAATCAACTGGCTAAAAATGGCACATTTAAAACTTTTTTTTAACTCCAAGGAACAATTTTTTTTTTTATTCATTTCAAAATTTTCTCATCCCATTAAAAGCTATTTTACTTTGAAAATTCAGCACTGATGTTGAAAATTTCCCCACCTACCTACATGTACCAACCCCATTGTTTTAATCCCAAGTCAGGGAAGGGCAAACAAACATTTTAAAATGGCCTAACATAAGTTTTAGACAACCCCACCCTATTTTTAGGTCACCTGAGTCACTCAGGTGACCTATTGCTATCCGTTCTCGTCCGTCGGCGTGCGTCGTGCAGTGTGCGTCGTGTGTTAACATTTGAACATTTTTAGCTTCTTCTCTGAAACCGCTTAACCAATTTCCACCAAATTTGGCATATATGGGTGAATGGGAACAAAAATTATGAATTTCATGGTCCCTGCCCCCTGGGACCTGAGGGGTGGGGCTAAAACCACCAAAAATAATGCAATCTTTAAAAATCTTCTTCTTTACTCCTGGACATCAAGCAGTCAGACTGTTGGCATCATTATAATAAGCATTGAGTCCTCTACCAAAATTGTGAAATTTATGGCCCCAGGGTCAGGGGTTGTGGTGTTAGGGCAGGGCTCTATTGATTATATAGAGAAAATGTATTAATTCTTTGAAAATCTTCTTCTCTGCTCCTGGTTATTAAATAAACTAACTTAGTATATAGTTATGATGAGCAAGGGTGCCTCTTCCAAAATTGTGAAATTCATGGCCCCAGGGTCAGGGGTTGTGGTGTTAGGGCGGGGCTCTATTGATTATATAGTGAAAATGCATTAATTCTTTGAAAATCTTCTTCTCTGCTCCTGGGTATTAAATAAAGTAACTTAG
Source organism: Saccostrea echinata (assembly GCF_033153115.1). Taxonomy (NCBI): domain Eukaryota; kingdom Metazoa; phylum Mollusca; class Bivalvia; order Ostreida; family Ostreidae; genus Saccostrea; species Saccostrea echinata. The sequence continues at coordinate 4,552,163 of NW_026889771.1, read as the reverse complement.
TACATAGTTATGATGAGCAAGAGTGCCTCTTCCAAAATTGTGAATTTCATGGCCCCAGGGTCAGGGGTTGTGGTGTTAGGGCGGGGCTCTATTGATAATATAGTGAAAATGCATTAATTCTTTGAAAATCTTCTTCTCTGCTCCTGGGTATCAAATGAAATACCAATGTACATAGTTATGATGAACAAGAGTGCCTCTTCCAAAATTATGAATTTCATATCCCCAGGGTCAGGGGTTCTGGTGTTAGGGCGAGGCTCTATTGATTATATAGTGAAAATGCATTAATTCTTTGAAAATCTTCTTCTCTGCTCCTGGGTATCAAATGAAATACCTATGTACATAGTTATGATGAGCAAGAGTGCCTCTTCCAAAATTATGAATTTCATGGCCTCAGGGTCAGGGGTTCTGGTGTTAGGGCGGGGCTCTATTGATTATATAGTGAAAATGCATTAATTCCTTGAAAATCTTCTTCTCTGCTCCTGGGTATTAAATAAAGTAACTTAGCACCAAAATTAATGCAATCTTTAAAAATCTTCTTTACTCCTGGAAATCAAGCAGTCAAACTGTTGACATGATTGTAATAAGCATTGAGCCCTCTACCAAAATTGTGAAATTCATGGCCCCAGGGTCAGGGGTTCTGGTGCTAGGGCGGGGCTATATAGATCATATAGTGAAAGTGCATTATTTCTTTGAAAATCTTCCTCTCTACTCCTGGGTATTATTGAAACAAATTGAATACATAGTTATGATAAGCAAGGGTGACTCTACCAAAACTGTGAAATTCATGGCCCCAGGGTCAGGGGTTCTGGTGTTTGGGCGGGGCTATATAGATCATATAGTGAAAGTGCATTATTTCTTTAAAAATCTTCTTCTCAACTCCTTGGTATTATTGAAACAAATTGAATGCATAGTTATGATAAGCAAGGATGCCTCTTTCAAAATTGTGAATTTCATGGCCCCTGGATCAGGGGTTCTGGTGTTAGGGTGGGGCACTATTTTTTATATAGTGAAAATGCATTAATGCTTTAAAAATCTTCTTCTCTGCTCCTTGGTATTATTGAAACAAATTAAGTACATTGTTATGATAAGCAAGGATGCCTCTTCCAAAATTGTGAAATTCATGGCCCCAGGGACAGGGGTTCTGGTGCTAGGGTGGGGTCATATAGATCCTATAGTGAAGGTGAATTATTTCTTTAAAACTCTTCTTCTCTGCCCCTGGGTATTATTTAAACAAACTAAGTACATTGTTATGATATGCAAGGATGCCTCTTCCAAAATTGTGAATTTCATGGCCCCAGGGTCAAGGGTTCTGGTGAAAAAAAAGGGGGGGGGGCTCTATTGATTATATAGTGAAAAAGCAAAATTTCTCTGAAAATATTCTTTTCTGCTTCTGGTTAAAAAGCAAAGAAGCTAGTGTATAGTTATGATGAGCAAGAGTGCTTCTTCCAGAGTAGTGAATTGCATGACCCCTGGGTCAGATGTGCTGGTGTAAGGGTGGGGCTCTTGATAATATAGTGAAAATGCATTAATTCTATTAAATAATCCTGTCTGCTCCTCAGTGTTAAGCAGATAAACAAAGTGATTACTTATGATGTGCAAACTTCTGGTCCCAGGGTGAGAGGCTCTGGTGTTTCTCGAGGGGGGGGGGGGGGGGCTCTATTGATAATATAGTGAATCTGTAGTAAAAATGCACTATTTCTTTAAAAATCTTCTCTGCACCTGGGCATATCAGAGGCAAAAAAGAGTAAAAGTTTTAATAAGGAAGGGTATTTTTACCAGATATTTGAACATCTGGACCATTTAGTCAAGTGTTCTGGTCCTCGCTAGGGCACTATTAATTTGTAATCTACTGAGAGGAGTTATTCTCCTTTGCCATTTACTTTTGATAATTAATCACTGTAAATAATGTACTTGAAAGGTTAATAGAATAAGAGAATTATGCAAGAATTTTTATTGTATAATACAAAAAAGTACTTTCATAGTTTTAATGATCAGGTAGACTTGTAAGTAATAGATAAATAAAAATGAGACAAAAATAACTTGTCTTATTAAATGTTCATCAAAGATCAAGAGAGGCCAATGAAAGAGATTTCAACAAGGAATTAAGATAGTACAGAAGCAGTGATAGTCTGTTAGTTTACTGTATGGTGATAGTGTTAAATGGGGAACAGATTAGAACATAATTTATGAACTGTTAATGAATGCTTAGACTAATTATTTTTTTGATCCTGACCACTCTATTTTTCTTGCTTTTGGGCAACAAAGCTTCACCTTTCAGTTCATTTTATACTCTATGGATCCTCTAAATTGTTGATTATACTCGTGACCGTTAAGGCCCTTGGGCCTCTTGTTCTTTTCCTTATGCCCATGACAAAAGATGTGACGCCGCCATTTCAAAAAATCTCCATCCAAAAATGCTTTGTGGAAACTTTGTTTGAACAGCTGTTGAAGGTGGCCCTGTGATTCTCAAGAAGAAGAAGAAAATTTAAAATGTTTCCAATAACAACAGACACCAGACAAGCTCTGATCAGAAAAGCTCCCTTATGTGCACTGAAAGTCCATCCTAAATGAAATCATAATACCAGTATGCAAATGCAATTCACAGAACTTTATTTTCAACAGCACATTAACATTTCTTTTTTTGACCAGAAATATATATCACAATAAATATATGCATTATAACTAGCACTTGCTGGTGGCAGAGTTTCATAATCATAGCACATAAACATACAGGAATGAAACAACATTTACATACAATATAGTCTGATCCGTCACTGGACATTAATGCAATATATTCAGCAATATCATATGGAACAAAAGAAAATAACATGATGATGTAGCTTATATAATAGAAAATTACACAATATATGTGATATAGAGAAAGGCAGAGCACTCAATAATTTCAATGATTGGTACATTTGAAAAACCGCATGGTCTTAAAAACATACCCCCTGGATTTTGTTGAAAGAGATGATGATATTAATTCTCATGCTATAAAGGAGATGGGCGAACATAGCGTGCAGAAAGCCTATAGCTTCAGATATATAAAAATCATGTTCAGTTTGTGAATTTAGTATTTAGAGTAAAGTTCTCATTATTGAAATTTATGAAATTATGATAAACAAAACTTTTCTGAGGAAAATTTTCTCGGCAAAATGTATTCTTTTATTAAAAAAATTAATGAGGTATTTGTGTGGTTCGAACCCTAGCAATAAAAATCCTGAGCATCATTTTCTTTCGAGACTAGCACGCTAACCACTAGACTACACAAGTCTTGATGAAGTGTGGCATTTAAATCATGTTTGTGATATGTCCCTTGACTTAATGGACTTCAAGTATTTCTCGAAAAGATGCGAATGTTATGTCATAAAAGTATATTTTTAAGGTATAGTGGGTCATTGCTCCATATTTTTGGTAACAAAAAAATGTATATTTTTATGCAAACTTTGAGGATTAACTTTCAAAAAGTGGAGCGAAGACCCACTCATATCGAAAAATAGTATTAAAGTATGAGAAAATAACTCTCTTAGCCCGCTTTTGTGTTTGTCTAATATTTCACAGGCAAATAATTTCAATCTTTGAGGGTTTTTTGCAATTTTAGAAATTTTACATTAAGTATATTTTAATGTTAGACGAAATATCAAGGAAAATTTTGATATAATTGAAATTTAATTTTTCACCTTCATGTTTGTCACACTATAGGCTTACCGCTCGTCATGTTCACCCATCTCCTTTATGAAATTTGTCAATAGTAAAATAAGGTCTTATTTGATACATGATCAAGGAGAGTTTTCTGTAACAGGAGAGGAGAAAATGAGACAGAGACCAGCATTCGAACCAGCCCCCCCCCCCCCCCCCAAATCTCCAGTCAGGTGCTCTACCAACTGAGCTATCTGACTACTGGCAATCAAACCTGTCTGACCTCCACATTTCTCCCTTCTTAAAGGTCTTTGGCCCCCAAAACCCAACCAACCCCACCTCCCTCCCCGCAGGTCCCTCACCTGCCACCCATGGCATAGCACGCCACCAAATATAACAGGAAAAGAGAAAGATGCGACGGACCAGATCAGGATTCGAAACTGGCCCGCCTGAATCTCCAGTCAGGTGCTCTACCAACTGAACTATATGGCCACTGGTGATCAAACCTGTCTGACTGCTACAGTTGTAAACCTAAACTGACTTCTAACTTTGACCTTGATCATAACTTCTTCAAGCACAAATGACAATTAAAAATACAAGAACATAAGTTAACAAACTACTTTTGCTTTGCAAAACACTATTTTCCTTAATGGACAATAGGGTAAAACCAACCATTAATCTAAAATTTGAAGTGCCATAAGTGACAAGCACTCACATTCCAAGTGGCATGCCAGAACAATATCTATGAAAAATAATATCACAGGTGTATAATACAAAAATACATGAACACTGAAACCAACATTTGGACAGATTTTAGTTAAAATTGTCATCATAAGATGTGCTTCTTGAATTAGTTTTAGTAATTCAGTATAAAAAAAAAAGACTACTTAATTACTTCTTGATTTATTTCTTACCTTACCTATAATTTATCATAGAAATTTGTTACCTGTAATTTATTATAGAAATTGAGCTGAAAATTATATACTGGTAAAACATGTTGTACAAGATAGGATTATGTAATTTAACAAAAATAGGTTTTTCCTAGAAGGCCTTAACAGATATAGTAGAGAATGTCTCTGTCCATAAATTTATTGTTGGGTTTCATCATAAACAAATATCAACAAAGCAAAGCTTTACGCACTATAAAATAAAAATATACCCAATAAATCAATATCAGAGTACAACTAGTATAAAAACAGAAATAAAGCACAACAAATACTGCAGCAATAAAGGGCAATGCTGTCTACACAAAATAAATCTCTACAAACACAACAACAAATGGAATGACACGGAAATAATCTGTTAGACAGATTGTTTGTTCAACTGACATGCATTAAAAAGTACTTATCACAGATAATATACAATAAACATTGCGCAAAACTATTACATTTTGCCAAAATGACTGGAAAAAAATCCTTCTTTACACCAATTAATGAAGCATTTTTCCTTTTGCTTTAATTTTAATATTCTTTATGGTACTGAGGAATGATTAACTTTTAACTATATCCATGTATCAAACTTTACAAGCTTTACATGATAATGTGCACTGTATGACAAACAAATCTCATTTTTTCACCATATTAAGTATATCCTAATTACATGCATACAATTTTTACACCTTTCAACAATAACAAGACAAGATATCATATTAAATAATTATACTTCAAAAAATCAACATTTAACTTTGGCATGTAAAATGATAGGAAAGTAGGGCATTTGTAAATTCTACAGTATAATTTTAGATGCAAAAAATTATGGTAAAACACACTTGCATGTACTGGTTAGAATAAAATTCTAAAGAAATTTCCGTGGTAAACTATTGTCATGTGAGAATATATAGGTCCCCATATAGTTTTTTTCCTGATTAGTCTGAAATGAACCTAAAGAATAACATATATACTTGTATGTACATGTACCTGTTATCCACCCCATATACCCTGATTTTTAAAAAAAAAATAAAACACACACACACACACTCCTCACTCAAACAAGATGATAAGATGTCCTGACAAAATGAAAAACAAAAAAAAAACACAGGTGAATATTACTTTGTTCTGTGTCATTGATAATGCAATTAGAAGAATCAAAGAAACGATTCACCTACAATTCTAATTTTCAATTTTGTAAAGTTTCTATAAGAAAGTCTGTACTTTGATGAACTTTATCCCTAGCCTTTAGAACAATAATACATAAATACCCTGGCTTTACTTACCCTGATATATACATGCTATTTCTACAGTTGTAATGGCACAAACAGTCTAAAACATGTTTGGAGACATTTTTCACCACTGAGACCTTCTGAATACAATGTACAATTCATGTAATGATGATGTATTGACATTTTTTGAGATATTTTACAGTTATGTTTGATAAGACATTTTTTTTATAACAATAACCTTTAAGGCAAATAGCTACATCAAGTCAAACATAATATCATTTTTCATATATATATATATATATATATATATATATATGACAAATTTTCTTAGCACAACTTTCCATTAAACCTTTTTCATATTTTCCCACCATTGTGACAGAGATACATGTAAAATATATTAGTATACAAAGTTTTCCCTTTGTTTGTTTGTTTGTTTGTTTTTTTTTCAATGGCTCCACTGAGTTTTTGATGTCACAAGTTTAATTCCATTACCATTTCCTTGTACATGTACCAATGTAAATGAATCATTTGTACGCTGTCCTTAATTCAAAGAAATCATCATCACGCTGTCACAACATCGATGACATCATCATCCTCTTCACAGCACTTACAGAGCTTACACTTACAGCACAGGATGCAGGGTGCTGCCAGGAGTAGGAAGGGGGAGGCAACCAGGAGCAACACACCAAAGCCAGCAAAAATTCCCACAACCTGTAAAAGAGTTAACTGCCCCTTTATAGATTTGACATGAATCAAGACTACATGTATGTTTCTAAACCCTGATATTTTATCTTCTTTTCATGATTCTTAAACTTGTAATTTCACTAAAACTTCTCAAACACTGCCAGACACCACATTTTTAAGTATCTGTAAACTCTGAGTGCTTTATTTCTAGCTCATTTTTGTACCTAGTTTATGGTGTTATGAAAGAACTAGTCAGCAGGGTTGTAGTTAACATTCTCCAAGTAGAATAATTACTCACCTGTGTTCTGTGCCAAATAACAGAGGCTCTTGAATGTCCAAGTTTATTTTTACATGGTCCCTTGTCATAATGTCTGAGAAGAAAGTCATGCTGCCAAAAACAAAAGAATATGGTCTAAATTTTAGTGTACAACAAATTAATGCACCAAATACCCACATTGTTATAAAACAGTTAAGTATTCATTATTTTTTAACAGTGCCCACTTTTGCTCTTCCTATCAATTACAGTATGAGAATACTTACGTCCAATGAGGCTAAGCAATACCAGCAAAACACATGTTTACAGCGTTTACACATCATCTGTGCACAGCCATCATTACGTTCTATTGGGACGCGGCATACTGGGCAGCGCTTTATTAATGCATCCTCTCTGCTGTGGTAGGGAATGCTACATGGAGAAAAATTAGTAACTTACAGATACCGGTACATATATTATGTATTTCACCAAACTCGATTTTCAAATTATCATTACCGGTACATGCATTTGACATTTTACCAGTATTAACATGTAACTTTTAATTTACACTTTCTTCAATAAATTTGAGTTTTTAAGTACTATAAATGTACTTTTTCAATGGGGTCATTGTTCCATAGAATCACAATTTCTGTTCAACCTGCAGGTCGAAAATTACTCAGATTTCTTGTATTGCCATTGTATGTCTTGCATGCACTTAAAGCATGTTATGACAAAGAGCAATATAAGACAAGTGTCTTAAATGGCCCCTTAAAATTAATATCTTAATTTTTCTTTATATATAGCTTTACTTTGCACAGCTATACATGTGAACTTTATTTGTAATTTTTAATTTGATAAAAATGCTGTCAATTTAGAAATATGACATCACATAGTTCACCTTTTCCCGCCATTTTAGTATATTTAATATAAAAATGCTTATTTTCATGTAGTTTTTCTTCCAGAAAATATTGAGTGCAAACTCGAAAAAACTTTATATTTTTACCAAAGATGTATCTATCCAAGACTAATTACTGACAGAAAAATTTTGCATGTTCTAAGCTGCGTTCTTTGTTTCCCATAAAAAAAAACGTCAAGAAAAAGGTGCATTTTTGTCTTATTTTGATTGGATTGTAAAAAAAGCATCATTTCTGACATCATTTACAGCATGTGAGTGCCTTTAAATGTTAAAAATATATTGGAAACATCTCTAAAATAATCTCTTCTGCAAAATAAAAAAAATTATACATATCTGAATCATATTCTGAAATGTTGATCTTGGGGGCCCAAATTTGACTCTTATCATATATAGTCCTTTCCATGGAAATTGGTGATACATAGTGTAAATTAATCCCACACCAAAAAAAGTATGTCTACATTATGTTAAGGTAAGAAAACAAGCAACTCATTTAAAACACCCATAAATGTTCTTGTGTTATTGGATGGAGTATAAAAGCAGTACTGATTAAAACAAAAGAGTAAACTGTTTTACCCTGCATCTTCACGTCTGCCACTAAACATTACATCATCACACGTCATGGCTCCATGCCACTTTGCCTTACACACTGAACAAAACTGGAGACCACACTGCAAAAAACAAAATCAATTCATAGCACTAATAAAAAAAACTATAGCAAATCTCCTCACATTCATTACATCTAAATTCTATGTATCATATAAGCATTCACAACCTCCCTATGAAGGTTTCACATCTTTAGCAACCAAATTTGCCAAATCAAGTGATTGAATACATGTATGCCTTAATACTTTTTTATTTTGTGAATCTGGACTTCTACAGCTGTGTTAAACCATTAAAACAAGATGTGTTTGTGAACACTGATACCCGGGTATGACAGCTCAGGGTTCTCAAATGTAAGTCAAACTCCAAGGTCAAGGTCAAGAGATCAAAACTTTTGGTACCCAAATAAAGTTTGCAGCAATCGTTCAGAAATGATGGTCAAGGTTAAAGTTTTTTAAAAATAGGTGAAAGACCAAGGTCAAGGTCAAAATTGTTGATACCCAAAGAAAGGACTTCTCACAAGGAATACTGTAAATCTGGAAATTTTTATGTCAATTTATTTTTGCGAATCTGGGTCCAAAAGCTGTTGATTTTTTACATATCAAAATTTTGAGAAATGACATTGGTGCTTAAATAAAAAGCGCTTAAAATTTTCATAGCAGTTTATAAGTTACGCATGTAGTACATGCAATAAAATACGCATGTACATACAATATTAAATGATGCCAACATTTAATAATCAGATTATAAATTATGCATGTACATACAATAAATCACACATGTACATACAATACTAAACAATGCCAATGTTCAATAATCAGATAAAAATATTAGAATTTAAGAGATAAAACATCTAAACTATTTAAAGTTTTCATAACATTTTAATAAATCACGCATGTACATAAAATATATAAAACAATGTCAGCTTTAACTAACCTTCAGATAAAAAACATTTGTTCTTAGATAAAACAACTGGCCTCTCTTTCTTGGAGAAATAATTTAAAAGAGACATACTGCCTGTCAAACCATCAGACGATATTGAATGTAGTGAAGACACTCTTACCCACGGATTATCATGGGTTATTACCTTGTAGTATAAACAAGTTTCTTAAAATGACCACTGCTTACAAACACCTGTTCATCTTGTTAAAAATAGCGAAATTTTTTTGTTTTCATTTTTGTTGTTGTTGTTGAATTATTTTTAAGAAATATATTTTTGCGAATGCAATGCATGCGCAAATTTGCTTAATTTTTATCTACAGCAAAAATATCCAGATTTACGGTATACATATAAAGTATGAAAGCCCTAGCTCTAACCAATTAAATGTTATGGGCAAGGTTAAAGTTTTTGCGAACAAACGGACAAACAAAAACAATACAATATGTCCTTAAACTTTATATTACAGGGGCATAAAAAATGCTTCCCCATCATCCCTACTGTCTCTCTCTCTCAAATAAGTGGATGATACATTCCCTACCATGGTATTGCATTCAAAAACCATCAACAAAAGCTCTGCCAAAAAGAGAGTTATAGATTTGCATCAGATACATATCTGTTATTACCCTGTAGCAGGTATAGAAATTTTATACCTCCATGTACAATACTGAATTTTTGGTGATATTTCAATGGAAAAAGTATCAAATTGATACAGGAATACTATTACTTTTTGCATATAAAAGAAATGAAGTTTTGAGTAAAACTTTTACCATTTACATGGATTACAAGGTTATCTGGGACTAATACTGTAAGACTAGACAATAACAGTGACTAATACTGTAAAACTAGGCAACAACAGTGACTAATACTGTAAGACTAGATGATAATAGAGGTGTAAGTGTGTGACAAAGATTGTCAAAGAAACCAAAATACTGGGTAGAGATTGCTTTAACTCTGACTCTTAGAAAAAATAACTTTTGTAACCCTTTCTGTTATAAGGTAATATTTTAATACATAGTTAATACCTCAGGACAGTCTACAGGAATAGGACTATAATGTTCTCCTGATGAAGTACTACAAACGTGACACACCGCCTCACACCCGACCTCTGGACAGAACGTACGATTAGGGTCCAACTCTATCTCTGAAAAAATCCATCATCAATAAGCACTTCAAATGATTATCATTTATTCCTTTATCAGCCTTTAAAAAGATTTTGATGCCTGGACTATTTTTGCTATATCCTGATGTCATTACCCATACAACTTATAACAATAAAAATAATGGTTTCATTTCCCGTTAACGTTATCTTACATGTATATAGAATATACATCACAAAATGAGAATCCTTTAATTTTTTTTTTACAAGTTTGAGAAATTAAACTGATTTTACTGTGTTAACTTTATACCTTTTTGGTGTCTAAGCCTATGATATCTTTCAAACAGACTAGCATCAACAAGTGATTCAATCTGAAAACAAAAAAAAAAAAAAAGAAATCCTCTTTATCTTTTTAGACGGTGGCTATTTATAGCCACAGGCTATTGCTGCTGGTCTGGGCGATGAATAAACAACAGTGTAAAATCACAGGGACCCTAGCGGTGATTTTTGCAGAGACAAAATAATGAAAGTGGGGTTGTTTCGATGTTCGAAAATAAAATGTACATGGTTCTCAAGTTATTTCAATGACATTACCTAATTCATACAGTAGACAATATGCAATAAATTCATGTGATTTTACTTCAGATTTGCAAAATAATTTTTTTTTTTGTATCTTTAATTTATATATTAAAAAGATGAAAGTGGACCATTGTTGTTTATTTGTTTATATATAGTTAATGGTCAATGGTGTAACAATAATACAGTACAGTTTTATGATATGATTCACATAATATTTTTATCACATTTTGGCTCTAATTCGAAATTTGTTTTTGTCCAATAACTCCCATAAAAGCATAAAGAAACATCTAAAACTTTATTTCTTGTTTGGTAAGAAATAACTTCTAGGCTTGGGTAAATAATACCGAGAATTTAGTAATAATATAGAATCAAATATTTCTTGAATTTGATGAAATTAATTATTATATAATTCACTATACAAATTTATTATATAATTTACTGTACGATCATATTTGATACTGAAGGGGATGAATAAATATATGTATCTGTATCATAGAAACTCATACTGTGACATAATAATTTATCAGAAAGTCATCCAAGCCCTTTTCTTTATCACATGTAGCATGCAAATGACTTGTAAGATTATAATGATTAATTCACCTCAGGAGCTTCAATCCTTCCCTGTTTTTTACACTTGGCATCTGGACACGTTATCTTTAAAATACTACCATCTGTGATTAACACATGCAGATACTGTCGCACACACTGAAAAATAAATTGATAAAGTAAGACTCACTCATATATAATAATGCTGTAGAATTTAAAATAAAACTGTCTTTTTACAATTATATCTAGAGCCTGAGAGAAGACTGTACCTTTTCACAGTAGAGACATTTACAGTCCTTCAGTTCATACATTTCCTGCAGTGGGCACTCCATCAGACAGAGGCGGCAGGTAATGAGTGGGTCTATTGCAAGATCCACCGAATTATTTCCTGCGGTGTAGGCAGCCATGTTAAACAAGGTCTATAAAGAAATTTTTGAAACCAGTTAAACACTTGAATGTTTCAAAGAACATGCATCACCTGTGATTGAAACATTAAAGGTATATCACAATGAGTACGGCTTTTGCATTTCATGAACCATTTTAAAATAGGTTAGACAAAGTATATAGACATAAGCAGTTCAATTTTCAACACTAAACTTGCATTTTGGATTATTCTTATGTTTTGATAAATTTGATAAAATATTTTTTATTACAAATTCAAAATTAGCATAGAGTTTATCTTTAAACATCCATATTTATAATAGTGTGAATTACAGATCATTTTTAAATATCATATTACATGTATGTTTGTGCTTCATTTTTTGAAACTTTTTTCTCTGCTCGAAAAGTTACTCACAACAAGTATATAGTCAGGATTAAACTTATCCCTACAGTGCAACAGCATAGCTCATTTTGCAAAACTAAAGATATAATTGAGGAAAATCAAACTGGAATCTGTACATCAAATGTTGTGTTCTTGATCCCAGGATTCTATAAAATACTTTCCACAATACCCTGCGGTCACTGATTGTCGCAGACAAAACAAATAGGACACCAAGATTTTGTTCTTACAGACAATTGGTTATATATAGATATGTATATATATATATATATATATATATATATATATATATATATATATATATATATATATATATACATATATATATATATGAAAAAAACTGTCAGATATCCCTGTGTTGTTACCTTATTTGATTCCGAACAGTCTGACCACAGTAATCTTACAGTCAGTTCATCAAACAGATGACTTTGTTTAAAACAATTAAGCTGTCCTACATCGTCATCAGTTTGTAAGGTACTGCAGTACTGGCATTAAGATGATGAATATTTAACTGCAACAATTTCTTTTCCAAAAGCTGAAAATGCAAAATGAGCAACACCAGTTGTCAAAAATGATCTGCGTCGTTCAAACGCTTTATTTAATAAATCGTTAGACTACGAATTTTGTCTCTTTGGAATATTATTTTATATTAAATTATACATCTTTTTTGCACCAAATTTTTCATCAACAATCTTTAATGAGGAAAGCAAAAGCGATGTTATTACTTTAGCCATAATTTACCTTTGGAAAGACATTAGACAGGTCGTGCCGAGAATACTCCTTTTGATGAAGACGATTTGTTAACTCAATTTTGATTGGACACCAATGATAAGCGCCATTTTGCCGCCATTGTGAAAATTTAAACCACAAGCATCATGTCAGATACAGAAAACGACAAAGAAACAAGTGTGGAAAACATGGTAAATTTATCCTTTCAAGTATAGGAAACCTGACCTTTGCTAAGTTGTATGCAATTTAAATTTAGCCCTGTTATCCACTGAATTTCTAGATACGGTTTTTTGTGTGCTTGTTTACATTTTTTCCCTCGTGATTTTTGCTGTTTATGCACTTGCTGGAATTATTCTTTATTTTAAAAAAAAGTGAGATATGATTATGTTAACTTTGTTGCACATATAGAAGTGCAAACACTTTGGAACGCTGCAATGTACTCTCTTTCACATTCTGCAAGTTTGGCCAGACCTTGTTTTGCCCCCCCCCCCCCTAGTCATAGCGGAGTGCATCACATACAAAAGGTTATATATATTATATTTAGAGGTTAGAAGTCAGGTACACCATTTTTAGACTGTTTCATTGTATAATTTACATGTAATTATGATTATTTACACCCAGACAATAGTTGTTTTCTTTGTTGTACCTTTTGTTTGTATTTTTGTTTGAACCTTTAATTTCATTTTTCCTTATGTTTTACTTGCAAATAGATCTAACCAAAAACCTAAATGGGATGTTGTTATATTCCACATTCTTAGAGTTATAGATAAACCATCCTTCAATGTGTATTTTGGAGAATGTTGATCAACAAGATTTTAACCCAGATGAAGTCGTTTTGATTTTTCTGATACAGTCGTTTTACTGGTAACGAATATTTGCCAATATCGAATAATTTTTTATTTAATTAATCTTGAAAAACATAATGACGGCTTTAAAAATTTCTTACCAGGTAAATGCAATAAAAGGATGAATATTCTACCCCTGAGTTATGTCTTTGTAACTTTTGCATGATTATTTTCCACAGTATTTACAATTTGAAACAATGACCCAGATTTCAACATGCGCAAGTGCAAGTCATAGAAAATGAAAGTGTGTGAACAAATGCGTCTTAAGGCTTAAGTTTTTTTTCTTTTGGTTTACGATTCCGCCGACCCTAATTTTCACCAATTATGAAAATAAAAATAATGTCTTTTTCCGACATATTTTTCGGGATTTTTCTCAGCTGAACTGGTGGGTTTTAAATTTTAGAATGCATCTTAGTCGAATAAGCGCTTATCAACATATGAGACCTTTACAAACATTTAGGTGACCGTAAATAAACACATGTGCAGACAAAAATGGCGGTTCTATCATGTAACAAGGTAATTCCTCACTGAAAGCAATGACACACACTTAAAGAACTTTTTCTGCATGGAAAAGTGAATAAAATCTTGGATGCAGGATCCCTTTTTCCATTTGCAATGTCTCAATTGGCTAAATTCATACCGTAATATTGGAGAGTGTATGCCCAACCCTGATCGACCTAGCAGACACGGATACACCTATAGATAACAGGGATTTATCAGTGCCTTCTCAGGGGTCGAAATTTGGCCCCATTCCCAATTGAAAATGACTGTTTAACACTGTACACTTGTCGAGACGAGATGTAAAAATGTGATTCCTTTCATCGCGAAAAGTGGCGAAAAATATTTTCGCTCCAGTGGGAGCTCTGAAAATGAGTTCAGTTTTTCCCAATTTGGCAGTATGTTTTGCTAATTGGTGTACAATGCTTTTATTTTTAATTATCTTGAAAAAACACTAAGTAATTAAAATTGTCAGACTGTCTGTAATTTTCATCTATTTAACTCATTTAGCAAAGCTACAGTCATAACACATGTTTAAAAACACTGTAAAAACATCACCAACTTTTAATCCGAATTTCCTCCGTTTTTCTAAAAATGATGATATTGTGTAATTATTTAGATTTCAGCGTTCGAAATTCACTATATACAACTCGCAAAATGCAAGTTAAGATTCCCAAATTGCGAATTTAAAATTTGGTTACTCGCAAAAACTTGCGAGTTGATTTATAAAGGCTTTTATATGAAAATTGCGAGAAGTCTTGTGAAATTGCGAGTTCACTTTTTTGGTACTCACAATTATTTGCGAGTTGTAATTTTAGGGAGTTTCTACCCCTGGATTTATTAAGTTATTTCCACCTACTCAATTGATCTGCGAGTGAATGGTAAGGACTTTAGGCATTATTTCAGATAGAAAAATATATTTTCAATGCATTAATACATATTAAAAGAGAACTTTTAGAAAATGTGTACTTAGTATAATTTTTTGCAGGAGGTTTATAATCTCCAGAAACAGATACTATATGACCAAAATTGAAATCTCATACACACATGTACAACCCTAAGTTGTATAAATCCTTTACACTCATTGAAGTCCAATTTACTTTTATTAGTCTATTATTCATAATTGATCTTGTATGATGAAGATGGATCATATTTAATTGTCGTTTGGTTGCCCAAATTAGAGTTCATGCTGAAATGTTAAATGAATTACCCCTGAATACAGGATTTAAGTAACATTTTAAAATTTTTTCCAATTTCATCAAATAGCCATTTATTCCCAATTCCCCAAAAATGGTGTTTACCAAAACAGGCTGATAAATCCATGGATTAGGCCAATTTAGTGTTGAGAGATACATCTTAGTTGAAGTAACACTGACCAGTATTTCACTGGATAAATTCAAATGTGTATAAAACAGTTGTTAATTTATAGAAGTAAATTCAATATACAAATCTTTGCAAATTTCATACTCAATTGAGATCAAAGCCCTTTGAATTACTAAGTAAATAATGAGCATTGCCTACTGTGCAGATACATGTATAACAAAAATTTAAAGAAGGACTTCATTGAGAAATATTAGGCTTTTGTGCCGCAGGTTGAACATTAAATTCGATAGCTGCATGATCAAATTATTATAACCTTTAT
Organism: Saccostrea echinata; assembly: GCF_033153115.1. NCBI lineage: Eukaryota > Metazoa > Mollusca > Bivalvia > Ostreida > Ostreidae > Saccostrea > Saccostrea echinata. Next base: position 4,536,257 of record NW_026889771.1, on the reverse strand, counting down.
TTAAACGTCAGTTATTTTTTATATTGTTAAACAATTAAATTGTATTTTTCTTCAATCTAAATTTAATTTAAATTTGGATCCTTATTTTTAGTTTGTGTTGATACCAAGGTTTATAACACATCACATATCACTGAAGAGCACAAAAAGAAGTTGAACCAAGCACTGATTGACAAGCAAAGATCAGAACTATATGTAAATGAAAATGACATTCAGTCTAAAGTTAGAAATGAATCAAAATTAAAAAGAGTTATGTGATCTAGACAATAAAACTTAAAAGTACTATTAACCTGTATTATTTTTATTAAAATAAACATTGCTGGTATTTTAAAATGAAACTGTTGAATCCTAAATTATTTTTATTTTTATTTTTCGACCACCCAATGCAATTTTTTGAGACAGAAAATCGTAAACCAAAAAAAATAAAAACTTTGGCCTAATCAAACTTTTCAGTGTGTTGTTGATCGAGATGGAGAATGTTATCAATATTTAGGATAATTGTAACAAGTTAGAATATTAAAATAAACAATAATTGACTTTTAAATGAAAATATAACATCCAAACTAACCACGTATTGTTTTCCTAGTTTCGAATCATGAATTTTCTACGTTCAAAAAATGTCATTTTACAGGAGGCAAAAACATGAAAAGCCGATAGTAGTGAAAATACTACCAAAACAAATTACAAGCAAAGATATTCCATGAAAATTATGTCTCAGTCTCTCAGAGATGGTTGATTTAATTTTAATAAAGCATATCACGAAAAGTTTATCATAAAATGCAAAAATATTCAAACTGTTTAGTTTTAGGGAGAAAAATCATGTAAATCAACAAGTAATGTTCATATACTTTATGTACAATTTTCTTGAAGGCATATTTCAACAATAATTTCGATCTGCCAATTTTATTTATTGGGTCGGCAATAGTAGAGGGCACTCGATTCGAGATTCGATACTGAAAAATCAATTCGAAACTAGGAAAAGAGGGGGGTGTTGTAATTGACATGTCTGTGCCTGTACAATTTATATTTTTGGAATTTTGGTACCACTTATTTGAAAAGCATAGAAATACAAATTAAACAACAACCAAGAACATTTGGAACTTTGACCATGTAGGTTGCGTGCAAGGCATAACAACCGATTCGTTACCGGTAAAATGACTGTAAAGTAAAAAATTAGTTTTCTATGGGTTTTTTATCGAGAGAAAAATTATGCATCTTTCATTTATAAGTGTGTGTCCACTTTGGCATGCTTTCATTGGTAGCTGCTTAAATAGAATGTTCCATCATTTAAATGATATTGTCCTATGGACCTGGTTTAATGATAGAATGTGTTCTGTGTATTGGTTATGTAGCAAAGAAAATAATCTAACAATCCAGAGAGTTCCGAATGTCAATAAGGCGGGTAAATTCAAAGCGTGAAAAACGTTGAGAAAAAGATTGATTTTTCGTCTCTACTTGGAATACTTTTTAGGTGAAAAGTCATACACAACCTCAAAAAAGGTTTGTTATAATTAATTTGGTAGTTATTTTCAGTGCAAATTCTTTTGTATTATTCAAAATCGTTTCAGAGTGATTCTGCAATTTTTTGCTACATTGCGAGTATATATGGGAGGCAATCTAACTGTGGTGAGGGCTGGTACTGAGACACAGTTAGATTATTCTATGTAGTTGCTGCTTCCCAGTAATAATGCTACCTGCTGCTGCACATCCAATTTTCAACTTATTCACACTTACCTGAATCTTGATCATGATATCATGATAAACTGAAAAATAAACAGATGCCTCTGCGTCTGTTGTTCTCTAAGCAACAAGGTATTGACACTGCTAGGGACCTAGGGTAAAATCATCCAGCTGCATTTGATTGTTGTTTGGGTGCAAATTCTCAGTACAAAATTCTCTGAAGCAACAAAATCTTGGTGGCCTACATGTTATTTTTTTTTCCTATCATTATCCATGTTTGCAAGGATTTGATTGCAAATTTGTAGAATTTTGAAAACTGAAACACTAAAATTGACTGAGTAATTTGCAGATTTCAGTTCAGATTTCCTTTGTTCTTACAAATTAACCATTAGAGCTTGCCGAGTTTACTTTAAAGGAAAAATTATATAGTTGTCTTAATTTGTTGTTCTTGACTGCAAATTTCATGTTTACATTCAGTTTTGTTTAATGTTGATTAGAGTTAACTGCCCTTGTTTATTTTGCTACACATAGGATACAGTTTGTTTGTTTGTTTGTTTTCTTGTCCTATAATAATATTAGAAATCTTAACTATCTAGGAAGAAGATGAAGAACCTGTTCAAGATACACCAAAGACAGAGGAGTCATCTGAGGAAGAAAAAAGTCCAGTGAAATCATCTCCGAAAAAGACAATAAATGAAAACAAGAAAGAAGAAGAAAGTGATGAAGAAGAGGAGGAAGAAGAAGAAGAATTGCAGCGTAAGACTTTTTCTGATTTGCATTCTGTTGATTTTCAAAATCTAAACCTAATGTATGACAATGATGTACCTGTACATGACAAAAGAGATATCAGTTTACAAGGAAAAAAATATTAATCTTTAATTTCATAAGTTTGTAATCAATATCAATCATTGATTAATCATGTAATGTGTTAAATGTATTATTAAGCATGTGCATATTTCAATGAGAAATACATTTTGTTTTCTACAGCTGGTCTCTTAGAGCGCCCTGTAATCATTGAATCTGGTAAAAGAAGGGAGAAAAAGAAAGTTGAACGTCTGAGTATGCAAGAACCCGCTCCAAAGGAAACAAAGAAATTTGAGGTGGGAGATGGCTCTGGAGATAAGCTAGGAGATTGTGCACGAAGTAAGTTCCGTCAATTATAACTGTCAAATTTTCAAATAACTACAAAAATGTCTCATCTGAAATTGTTATTATCTGCCACAAATCAGAAAAGCTTCAAAGCAATTCTGTTTGAATTAAAAATCTCAGTATTTGAATAATTTTGAAACATGCATGAAAAAAAATAAATATTAATGATATTGACTGCCCTGGACATATTTCTTTGAGAAGGAAAATTAGAGTGAATCTCAAGTATTCTCAGATCTTGTTATTTAGACCTACCTACTCTTCAAATTTACTTTGTTAAAAAATCACTAATAATCTTTTTTTTAATCATATTATTAATTTAATGTGTACTGTTTATGAGTAATAGAAACTTAGAATATGAAGTTAATTTAAAATTCTATTACAGTTGAGTTTCACATCTCAAAAGCAAAGGTGGACGATTTAAAAGCTTTGCACAGGCTTTGTTTCAACAGAACTGGAAAGGTATGTTGGTTTAATTATTTATTTATTTTGTATTATATTCTGTAAAATTTAATTCAAGAAGATAGGATGTACACTTTGCAAACTACTGAGCAAGTATTGATTTCAGTCTGTATGCTATTACAACTTTATTTGCAGGCAACTCTTATTAGGAAGAATTTACGTCTATTTAATGGATTTGCCTTTAATAAGAATGACGATGAATACAAGAAGAAATTAGCAAATCTTAAAAAGTAAGTTATTATAATACCTTATTCTATTGTTCACTCTCAAATATCATGATATGAATTACATACAATTTTAAAGTATTTAGAAAAATTCTTCTTTATATTCTCATTGATGTAACGTGTTCAATCAAGAGAGAATTGAGAAAATCAAAGCAAAAATGAACTTTAAAAAATCCCTCTTTGAAATTTGGATACAAAATAATAAAAAAAAAATGTTTATCGTGCATCAAAAAGCATTCTTTTAAACATACATGTATGTAGTCATGCATATGCTTCAGGAATGTTTATAACCCCAGAGCTTGACTCAAAGGTTGGTCACGATTAGAGGATATGTTTGAACATATACATGTGCTAAGTAATCATAAATTTGGAGAACTTCAAGATTCTACTAAATGACAAATTTCTGATATTAAATGAATTAGGCAGTTTTTTTTTTTTTTTTTCAACATCTGTGCTATGAGGTGTAGGGTTGTGACGGTATTATTCCCATTAGGACAGTTCTAGTTGGACAATCTAAGAGGGAGATCTTATGCAATAAATTTGTAAAAATGAAATATGAGAAGCATATTACCTATAAAGATCTAGGTTTGGATGAAATACTGCTGAAAACTGGAGCATGCAACTTAAGTTCTTTTGTATAACTTACCTAATGATGTTATTTTTTATTCACTTGAATTTTTTTTATTCTTTGTTTTCTATTTATAGACAAACTGTGGCAGTTCTAAAGAAAATATGTGAAATTTTAGACTTGGAAAGGAAAGGAGTGCGTGATGAAATAGCTGAAAGAATAATAGATTTCTGTTTGTGTCCAAAAGACTCTGGAAAAGGCATCCCTGCCTCAAAAAAACGAAAAAGTAAGATGTGATTTATCTTCATGCTAAGATCCCCCACCTCCCATCCCCCAATTATCCAAAAGGGGGAGAGAATAACATGCAGAATAAAAAATAATACAGTGAAATGCCGATGAAGGTGAATTTACATGTAATCACATAAAGTAAAGGTAATTTTGATCATATTTAGGGAAGTCAAAATCAGGTGGAAAAGCAGAGGGTAAAAAGAAGGCTGTCAAAAAGGAAAAGAAAACTAAAGCTGCAGCCAAAAAGAAGAAATCCTCCTCAGATGCTGAGGACTCAGAAAGTGAAGAGGAGTCAGAAAATGAGAGCAAAGAGGAGTCGGAATCATCATCGTCAGAGGAGGAGGAGGAGGAAGAGGTATTATAAAGTGACAATGGAAATATTCAACATGTATCTTAGTGCAAGCAAAATATTGTTAGCATGTTTTGCATTATGTACTGTTTATTTCCATTTTTGTTATAAACATTAGGGAAAAAAACTTATTAGTATTTTTTTTTTTAATTCCTAAAACTGTAGACCAAGTATTATACATGTGCAATAAATCTCCATGTGTTTCCTGAACAACCTATGCTCGAGGATATTTATCACCGCGAACCAGTTGTTCAATAAGTAAAATGATTTCATGCTCACAAAATTCATTTTCAGGGATTAGTTCAAATGAGCAATTTAAAAATAAAAAAAATGATGCATTTAATACTTAGGTTACAGTACATTGAGTTATTGGAATATCATCTGGAATAAGAAGAAAGAGAAGTTGCAGCAATTTTGACTTTTACACATTTATTGCTATGGAAAATTATTTCAGACTCCACCTGCCAAGAAAAAAAAGACTGAAACTCCCAAAAAACCAGCTGTCAAGAAGCCTGCACCCAAGAAAGAAGCAAAGAAAGAGAGGAAAGTTTCCCCCAAGAAGGCCGGTATGTCAGATTATTTACAGATAATTAGCAGTGATTAGTTTTTCCGACCATGAACCATAACCAAATTAGTATTGATTTCATTTGACTTCACACAGAATCATCAGATGAGGAAAGTGACGAAGATTCAGATGAAGAACCACTTGTCAAGAAAAAAGAACCCCAGCCTCCATCAGTATGTCTACAGTATTTATGTTTTTAGTCCCACAGCTTTTACATCTTCTTAGGAAACATTTACAGTACTTACTAGTGAAATTAATTTATGCTTCACTTATCAGATTGATGGAGATTGTACTCTGTTGATATTCAATACAATTATTTTAGGACAAAGAATTGAAGGGATTGATTAAAAAGATTCTGGACAAAGCAAACTTAGAGGAAGTGACCATGAAGACAGTGGTCAAACAAGTAAGGGAACTGAACTTATATACACTGATACAACACTGATACATATGTAAAATGTTCATCAAAAATATGAAAAACTGCACACACACAAAGAATAAATGTTTGGAGCACACTGCAAATGCAAGTGGTAAATGATATTTAAACTGAACGGAAGTATTCCTAATCATTTGAAATAGGACTTTGATGGACTGTAAATTTGAATTTGACATCTCAGAGACTATGACTTGTAGATCTAAGTTAGTGTCCACAAAAATATATTTCTTGAGACTGTTTGACTTTTAATCTTATACTAAATTTTCAAGGAGAAAATTGAATGGATAGCAAAAATATGTTGGTAGTAGTCTATTAGATTTTGAAAGGCCTGACAGTGTTTTGTAAGCATTCTGTAGTAGACAACCAATGCTAAATGAAGTTGATGCTTCATGTAGTTCTATCATTTTCATATATCTTGCCACACAATGTACTGTACTCATTTGCTTGTACATGTATCTGTTGGTTTCTGTAATCTTCACATAAAAAGGTTGATATCACCTTATATGTACAGTGATTCATTTTGAAAATGGTTATCATGGGTCCAAAGGACCCTACTTAATGACAACAATGAGTCCCGTGCCAAAATCAATGCGTCCAAATCCAAGGATACCGTATATTAGATGTTACAGAGGAAATTCTGGTGAAATAAAAAAGGGTACATGTATTGCACGAAAGTGCAAATGTTTTATTGTAGTTGTGAGTGACTTATACTCTTACTATCAATTGTCTAAGTAAGAGTACATGATTTTGTGTCATAAAAATAATATATTGCCCACTGTGCACTTTGGTTCTATTTTTAGATCGTACGTACGATCTCACACATAGTATCAGTCATAAAATGCACAGAAGCAGAATGAATTAAAAAAAAGTTTAAGAAGTAATGACAAATAGTCAGAAATAAAAATGATTAAATTTTATACTTCTTAGCTTGTAAGGAAAAAACGAAAAAAAAAAAACGAAAAAAAAACAAAACAAAAAAAACAATGATACAGGTTAACTACAGCTTAAATACAAAGGTATAGTATTCACTTCAGAAACGTTCCATGGAATAGACATAATCTGTGATAATCGATCTATGCTATCTAACTTTCAAATATGCTTTTAAATGCAGTTGTGAAATCTGACCTGTTGTTGGCAACCTTATACCTTGTAAAATCATTCATGCATATCGCTTAGCACGTGGATATGATGCAATCGGTCAAGTTTTGAATCTGACTATACCGAATTAATTTAAAATAGTACATGTCCTTCTATAAATTTATTGCGTCCATTGGGATGCAGATTTATTGAAATAATGCGTCCTAAGCAAAATTTGTGCATAATTTACGCAGGACGCACACCATAATGAATCACTGTATGTACAGTATATTAATAGTCCAATTCTTTTTTAGGTATATGCTAGGTACCCTACATTTGATTTGTCAGATCGTAAAGATTTCATCAAAGAAACAGTTCGAGAGGTTTGTTACTTATTGTTTTTTTTTTTTCAACAAGCTCTTAAAACTTCCTTTGCTATTCTGTATTAGAATGAGCTTGAACGGTGTGCATCAAAATGAATTTTTAGGACTAGACCAGTCAGCCAAGCATTTGCAAAATTTTACTAGCCCAAATCACTTTAAACTAGCTCGGTAAGCCATGTTAAAAGTATGAAAAGTAAAATGATAGTTTTGTTTCATTTCTTTGGATTTATTAAAAAAATGGTTCATTATTTAATTTCAAAAAATTAGATTTCTTTGAACCCTCAATTCTGTCATTTTATTGTCGGTTACTTGCAATTGATCCTTTAAATAAACTGTTTTTCAATTCACCATTAACATTTCATTACAATGTATTCATAATGACTGAGTTATGGCTCACTGGCGTCACTGCCCATCAATCTTTCCATTTGTTTGAAACTGGTGTGTTATAATTCAAAGCATTTCTTAAAGTCAGTGACAGTCTGGTCTCAACTTTTTTCTTCATGAAAAATTATAAATAGTCAAACCAAGCATGGATAGAAAGACAGAATCATTGAGAAAGTGGAAAATTTCAATGAAGAATATAAATCTTTTCAGTCAAAAATTGTTCAAAATACTGAGATGGAAATGAAAATACAGCTGAAAATTCTATTAGTCTGATCAGGCTAGTACCGACCTGCATTCTACTTCCCGACAGAATTTTTTCTAGTGTTTGGGACTCAGGCCAGTGTTTTTGGGCACACTGCCTAAAAGATGTGAACTTCACCATACAAGCAATTATAAACTAAACTTGAAACGATAAAAGCCATTTGGAGAATTTTACATTTAATCAGTTATAGTGTAATTCTTTAGAAGTTCTGTTATACATTATAGCTTTTAAAAAAAAATATACCTCTGTGTGCATAAAAATGTACCTGTCCTGTTTGATCTTTGTAGATGATTTCGTGACCGTCTTTCTGATCTGCAATTTCAACACAAACAATGGCAGCAGGATGCGTGGAGTATGATTAAGGGGAGCTAACAACTTGCTGTATATGGCTTTCCGTGGTCTCCGTGCATCTGTGATTTCTGGATACAATCCATAATTCTTTCTCTCATTAGCCTCAGCAGTATGCTGATCAAATTTGTCAATAGATCATCACAAATCTGTATTCTGTTAGTTTCAGGATACTTTTTCTTTCAATCATTAAGAGTATTGAGAATGATTGATTTACATGTAGATGGATCTAACGAGTAAATTAACAGAAAAATTTTTAATGTTGAAATCATTATCAAGTATGCTTGTGTGTGTATCTTTAGAGGTTTAAAAATCTCATGTAAGAAAATTAGTTACATTTCTTCTTTCTTGATACTTTGGTGAATGATATATGCATAAGGAAATTAATATATGATACTAAATTAATTTTTTATCCAGTATGTGGTACTATATAAAATGGATACCTTGTTTTATTTATAGAATTTATTTTAGGCACTGGAAGGTTATATTTCTCTTGGTAAATGCTTTCTTTTTTGCTTTGGTAATGATTACCATAAATTACATCAAGAAATATTTTTTTTTAAATTGTAAATTTCGTGGGCTGGAAGTGTCTTGATTAATATTTCCAAAAACATCTAAATAAGTGAATATTTATCCTCTTTTTTTTTTAAACTTGTAGCATTAAATTAATTTTTTAGTCCTCTTTTTTACATGATGGATGGTGTCTTTTTATGTGCAGCACAAATCACTGCATTACACATGATAGGAACTTTTATGCAGGGGATTTGTGTTTGTGTTGTACTTTTCTTATATAAACTAAACATCCTTTCATCGTTGTACATGTTATCATATCATGAATAAAATTAAATTTGTAAAATAAAATGTTAATGAGGTATTTATTGGTTTAATTTACTCTTAATTATTGGATAATTCTGGTAGTTAAAAAGAAGTAACATACATGGTATCAGAAGAGCAGAGAAGAATTATAATTATCAGCTGCATGACACAACATGACTTAATTATGCTGTCAGGCCATCAAGTGCCCATATATTGCCTATAGATATGTCCTATAAAATCCCTGTCTTTTTAGGTCACCTGAGTCACTCAGGGTACCTATTGCTATCTGGCCCCATGATCATAAACTGAGAACAGGTTTAAGTCAAAATTTTGATGTTTAATATCTTGAGTTTCATTTAATGATTTTGCTTAAAAATTTGCAGTTTTGAATAAAATTAAGTCTGTTCTCAGTCTATGGTCTTGGGGCCTGTTGTTTTCCGTCGCAGTGTCCGTCATGCATTAACATTTGAACATTTTCAGCTTCTTCTCTCAAACTGCTGAACCAATTTCACCCATTTTTGGCACATAACACCTATGAGTGAAGGGAAATAGAAATGATGAATTTCATGGTCCCAGCCCCCCTTGGGTCTTAGGGGTGGGGCTAAAACCATCAAAATTAGTGATGATCTTTAAAAATCTTCCTCTTTACACTGAACAGTCTCACTATTGGCATAATTGTAATAAGCATTAAGCCCTCTAATGAAATCGTGAAATTTTTGGCCCCATGGTCAGGGTTTTTGGAGATTGGGTGGGGCTCCAATGATCATATAGTGAAAATGCATAAATTCTTTAAAAAATCTTCTTCTCTCCCCCTGTCTATGAAATAAACCAAGTATATAGTTATGATGAACAAGGGTGCCTCTTCCAAAATTGTGAAAATCATGGCTCCTGGGTCAGGGGTTCTGGTGTTAGGATGGGGCTCTATTGATTATATAGTGAAAATGCATTATCTTTGAAAATGTTCTTGTCAGCTCCTGGATATTCAGCAGATAAATTAAGTGCATGGTTATGATATCAAGAGTTCCTCTTCTAAAATTGTGAAATTTGTGGCCCCAGAGTCAGGGGTTTCGGTGGTAGAGTGGGGCTATATAGATCGTAAAGTGCATTATTTCTTAGAAAATCTTCTCTGCTACTGGGTATTACTTAACAAACTAAGTGCATGGTTATGATGAGCAAGGGGATCTCTTCCAAAATTGTAAATTTTATGGCCCCTGTGTCAGGGTTCTGGTGTTAGGATGGAGCTCTGTTGATTATATTATGAAAATACATTAATTCTTTGAAAATCTTCCTCTCTGCTCTTGGGTATTATGTAAACAAACTAAGTGCATGGTTATGATATGCAAAATTGTGAAATTCATGGCAAAGGGTCGGTTTTCTGGTGAAGGGGGGAGGGGGAGGAGGGGGCTTTAATCATTATATAGTGAAAATGAATAATGCCTTTGAAAATATTCTTTTCTGCTCCTGGTTATAAAGCAAAGAAACTAAGTGTAAAGTTATGATAAGCAAGGGTGCTTCTTCCAGTTTCCTGGGTCAGATGTTCTGGTGGAAGGATGGGGCTCTATTGATGATATAGTAAAAATGCACTAATTCTATTAAATAATCTAGTTTGCTTCTGGGTATTGAGTAGAGAAACAAAGTGCATAGTTATGATGAGCAAGGGTGCTTCTCCCAAAATTTTTAAAACTTTGGTCACAGGGTCAGGGGTTTGAGGGATGGGGGTCTACTGATAATATAGTGAAAATGTGTTAATTCAAAATCTTCCATTAAGTGCATAGTTATGATAAACAAGAGTACCTCTTCTAATTTTGTGAATTTCATGGTTTTTGGAGTTGTGTGGGACTGTGTTGAATCTTTGGTGAAAATGCATTATTTCTTTGAAATTTTCTCTGTTAGTGGGCTTCTCGAAATCAGAGTAAAAGTTTTAATAAGCAAGGATATTTTTACAGATTTGATATTCTATAGACCATTTGGTCAAGTGTTCTGGTGCTGGTCAGGACTCTATTAATTTGTATTCTACTGATAGAAGTTATTCCACTTTGCCATTCACCTTTGATAATTAATCACTATAAATAATGTATTTGAAAGGTTAATAGAAAAAGAAAATGATCAGATAGACTTATGAATAATAGATTATTAAAAATGAGACAAAAATAACTCATCTTATTAAATGTTCTTCAAAGACCTTGTTCTTCAAAAGATACTTGTTTTATTTAAAAACCTGACTGCAGATTCTAACTCGTGTTCAAATCAAATCAACCCAAAGAAAAAATGCAATAATTTGAACATCTCCTCTGCTCCTGTGTATTACGCAGACAAACTAAGTGAATAGTTATGATGAGAAAGGGTGCCTCTTTCAAAATTGTGAAATTCATGGAACCCGGTTAAGAGTCAAGGGTTTTGGATTTCAGATGGTATGACACACAAAACATTTAATTAACGGATGATTAGACTATCCCTTTTGAAATACTTGTATGACTTCATAAAAGACCAATTTAAGCTCTGAATTATTTTACATGGATTTTTTTGTGTGACTTTTTTGTGATTTTTCAGAGAAAAAAAGAAAAAAATTCTGGTTGCTTATAAGACACTGAAGACCTGAAAGTTTGCTTTTTGTTAACGTTTAACATTAAAATATAATAAAACACATCAAGGAGAGTCATTTTTCTATTATTTTTTTTTTCAATTTCAGTTTCTTCTTTTCTTCATTGCTTCATGTTTAAAACGGTTTTTGAAGATTTCATCCAAAGATTTAATAAAATATATACAGAGTACATGTGTATATTGATAATTTATGCTTTTGTTTAATTCATGAATATCTTTTTTAATTCAAAAATCAACAAAACAAAAGTTTCAATCTGACTCTCTCTGACATGTTATATTAGATTTTTATGCTTTGCATTAATTAATGGCCAAAAAAAAATCTCCGACGTCTTATTTGCAACCAAAGCAATTTTTATATTTTTCCTGAAAAATATTTTTAAAAATCTTAGGTCTATAAAATATTTCATCTTTCAATGATGAAATCATATGTCATAAGAGATACTTTAAACATCATACTACGTTAAAGCAGAGCTTATAATGATCATATCTGAATTCTCTTGAGTATTTAGTAGATAAACATTTAATTGTTATGATGAGAAAGAATGCTTCTTCCAAACTGGGGACATTCATGGCCCTTGAGACAGGGGTTCTGGGGTTAGGGTGGCATCTATTATTAAATATTTAGAAATATTTACTCTGCTTTAAGTGAAGTTATTCCCCTTTGTAATTCACTAATGATAATTAATCAATGTAATTGATAGGTAAATTGAATAAAGGGATTATACGAGAATTTGTAATATATAATATAAAAGGTATACTTTTTAATTTTATAGTTTTTAATAGTCATGTTGACTTGTGAATAATAGATGAATGAAAATGGGACAAAAATAACATTTTTCATGGGAGAAAAGAAGGAAAAATTTTAAGAAGAAACAGCAGGGTCAAGGTTATTCAGGTGAGCGTTGTGGCCCATAGAGCTCTAATCATTTCATGCATACGACATACAGCATGATGCCAAGGCAATGCTGAAGATTTGTGGAAGATATTTTAAGAGCTTAACCGAAGTTCCCCAGAAGTAATGTAGATGGTTTGTTATTGGTAAGCGATCACACAAATAGACACATGTATGCCTGTGTTATGGTATTTAAATAGGAAAAGAGGAAATAGAGAGAACTATCCCTATAATATTCGTATAACTCAAAAAATTGTCCTATGATACCCTATTTTTCCAAAACTAGTCCTATTTAAAAAAACAAACACTTAAAGCCCAGTGATTTCTGTGATGAAAGCAGTGAGAGACTTTAAAAATGATAGGAGAGGTTTATACTTATTTAGGAAGAGATGCTATCTCAAACTTTGACAGAGAGAGGGTAAACATGCAGTGAAAGCAAAAAAAAAAAAAAAAAAAAAAAAAAAAAAAAAAAAAAAACTTCATGAACAGAAGAAGGGAGTCTTGCAACAAACCTATTTAAAATATGCCGTATTTTTTTTAAATTCCGTGACGTACCTCCTTTGGTGTGGGGTTGGGGTTAAAAGTCTTTTTTAGATTGCTGATCATTCTTTCATATGAAGTGATTATGTTCTCCAATACTAGTTTAAAACTATATATATATATATATATATATATATATATATATATATATCGATTTTGATGTATACTAGAATTTGTTACACCAATAATACATCCCACCTGATGAAAGCAAAACTACCGTATTCGTACAAATTTTATGCATATGGCCAATCAAAAATTAGCAAAATATCAAAAAAAAAAAAACAAAACAAAAAAAACAAAAAAAACTAAATATATGAAAAGGACAATACGTTTCCTGCAGAACAGTCTGTCGTGTGAATATATATTTTTTTCTATTATATATAAAGATGAAAGAACAGATTGAAAATTGATTTTTAGCTCACCTGAACAAAAGGTTCAAGTGAGATTTTTTTTCTAAAATAGTCCGTCTTCTGTCTAGTGTTGTTTGCAAACCATTTCATATTTAGATCTTCTCCAGAATCATTGGGCCAGTCTCAATAAAACTTGCCGCAAAGCATCCTCTGGTGTAGGGGATTAAGATTAAATGAAATGAAGTGCCACACACTTTCTCAAGGGATGATAATTAAAAAATAATGAAAATTTAGCGGCATCTTTTAAAACCTTCTCAAGAACCACTGGGCCATAAAGGATAAAACGTGCGCAAACAAGTGAAGCTTCTATGTGTATACCAGTTATGTAGATATTAAGTTTGTTGAAGTCATGGCCCCAGGGGCTAGATGGGGCCAAAAAGTGGGTCGAAGTTTTCCATAGAAATGTTAAGAAAAACCTCAAGACTAGCAGAGTCATGCTTTGTCATCTTTTTAATCCAGCATCCCCAGGTAGTGTAAATTTATATTTGTTCAACTCCTAGCCCTAGGAGCAGGATGGGCCAAACTAGGGAATAAAAGTTTACAAGAGAATATATACGAAAGAAATCTGATAACGAAAAAAGCAGGGCCATGTTTAGTTATATAAAATGCAAGCATCCCCAGGTATTGCAGATTTAATGTGGTTCAGATCATGCCCCCCCGGGTAGGGCGGGCCTTCCAAATGGGGTCAAAAAGTTTTCATAGGAATATAGAAGGTAAAAAAAAAAATCTTGAAAATCTAAAGAACAATAGGGCCAAGGAGACTCAGGTTAGCGTTGTTGCCCATGGACCTCTTGTTAACTCACCTGAGCCATTTCTTGTGATCTTTTCTGATTGAAGTTTGTCAAGCATCCATCGATATGTCGAGTGTTGTCTGTGCACTTATCGTGTCTTATCCAGAAGCACTGGGACAATTTCAAGCAAATTTTCCTCAAAGATATACTTGAAGGTGATCCCGGATTTCAAATAAATATCTTTTCACTCTTTCAGGGGAGGTGATTAAGAAATAATGAAAATATAGTGGTATATGTTATAGATATCAAGAACCTCCAGGAGGGAAACAAAAGTAATAAAGAATAAAAGCTTCAGTTTTCGTTTGTACAGAATCATATGTGTAAAATTTGGTACATGTTCTATTAGATGTTTACCTGATATAACAGGTGTGCTACAAGGGTCGATCGATTTTGGTCTTTCCTTGTCTCTATAATGTATCAATTAATGACTTTCCGTTACATGTCAATCACTCATATATACACGTAGATAATTTTGGGAATGATGCTTCTCGGCATGTTTATTATTTGTAATTTATTATTTGCAACGTAAAGAAACAGAACAAAGTTCTGATTATGAAGAAATCAAAAAGTGGTGTCCACAGAACCTAATGATTTAAAAATTGATAAAACAAAATTTAAGTTTATGTTTACACAGCAAACAAAAGCAAATCAAAACTTAATAATTCCCAATTTGCATGTTTATAACAAAATTCTGTAAAACGTCGAAACTGAGAAATACTTGATTTTCATATAAATCAAAAACTTAATTTCAATCATTACGTCACTCTGTATGTAATTCCCTAGTGTATAAACTGTATAATTTACATAAAACCAACAACGCAGTTTCTTCTGCTGAACTTTTCAACACTATAGAAAATTGTTTTACAAATGCGTATATTTTAGTATCTTTTTAATACTTTCTAACTGGAGGAAATGCTCGTAAAGTATGGTTGAAAATATTCATAAACCTTAAAAAGGGAAAGAAAACAAAATTTGTAAATCTATACATATACCTCCTAAGTGAAAAAACATTAGTACGTTAAAAACATCTTAATCTTTTTCTTACTCTCTGCTCCTGGTATTTAGCAGACACACTAAGTGCATGGTTATGATGAGCAAGGGTGCTTCTTCCGCAATTTGGCGACAGTAGATGGTGTGGCTTCATTGCTTAATTGGCATAAAGCTAATACAATGTCAGGTGAGCTGTGTGCCCCATAAGCCTATTGTTTTCGATCGCAAAACACAAAAGCATAAGTAAGTTCAGTATGTAAAACTGACAAATTCTAATATTTCGATCAACTGCTGCAAGCAGGAAAATCGGTACCAACATAAGACGCAAAAACGTACATTAGTTCTACCACAACTGTAAGATATTATTTTAGCGGCGAATTCAGAGTCAGAAGCTTCAAGCTACGTTTATTCAACAGTAAGATTCATGTTTTATTATGAAAGTGTCAAATCACCAGTATTTTCGCTTTGACTTCAAGTGAAACACCAAGCTTCAATCAAACCTTCTTAAACTGGCCTTCAGTATTTCTTTTCGGGGGAATCCACCCCCACCCCTATAAACTGATTTAGTCCTATATACTGGTAGCCCGTAAGTAATTTGTTTGTTTGCTTCAATAGTTCAATTTGTTTTTTGTTTTTTTTCATTTCTTTTAATTTGTTCGCATATCAGCTTTGAGTCAATCTATAAATTTCAATTCAAATTACGCGAGATAATAATAAACAAAAAAGAAGAAGAAAAATAACATCCTTCCACTACGATAATTTGATTGCTATTGAAGGAAATAGTTTTTCTTTCGTTTTCCGATTATAATCGATTAACATGACGTATCTTTACATAAGTAAATAAACCAGCCATATATGGCGTCGAATAACATGCGTGCATCGTTGTATGATAGGGGAACTTGTATATGGCATGGCAAAGGGCTCTTATGTTGTCGTTTAAATCATGGGCAACAGTGGGTTTATTTGGTTATTGATCAAACAAACGCAAACTTGTCTCCGAAAATCGACTTTCTCTCAGAATATTCCTTCTCCCTTAATAACCATCCCTTTCTCTATCCATCTTCTCTCTGATTGTCAAACGAAAACTAATACCTATACATGTACAGTCCATAAAATGCTTCCAAATATATATTTTTTTTAAATTGACTACAATCCACAATCCCCATTTTTCACAATTTTCTTCACAGTATATTGAATCAACTTGATCTTTCTTGTCTATAAAGAAAGTAACTGGTTCACAAAATTGGTTTAAATAACCAATGTCAGGGTGTCAGGACGGTAATTTCTGCGTAAAAACAGATTTTTTTTATCAAAATTATTTTATTTTATTAATATTTTTTTTGGTTACGAATATATATAATTTCTTTTTATTTTTTTTTGGTTTTGATGTGTTACATTGCAGCGGAATTATTGTATGACAAATAAGACAAGAACATCGACCTAGGGGGAGTCCTAATACTCGACAGAAACATCCGAATACCCTATATGTACAGTAGAGGAGATAAATCATAAATCTCTGAGGAGTCTCCAGCTCTACTGGTTTAGACGAAGTGGGTTAGAAAATGAGTGCTCATGTCCTTTTCTGGCTAAGCCTTCATTTGTGACTCCTGACTGAGAAAAGACATAAAAATGGTGAGGATTCATTGGTCATTTATTGAAAATACATCTGTGAAAGCCTGATCTCCTCTACTCAACATGCTTAAGGACATTATTTTCAGGAGCAGAATTGTAAAATTAATATCTAGAAAAATTTAATACCGGTAATAGTGTAAACACTTGTTCACTAAAATCTAAAACAAAAAAAAGGGGGGGTTACATCGCTCAACTGAACGGTCCTCAAGTTAATTATTGTGTCGCCTGCAGAGCAGAGCGACACTAAGGGATCACTTTACCCGGAGTCTGTCCATCCGTCTGTAACACCCTATATCTTGAGAACTGTATGAGGTATGGTATAATATTTTGCACATACATAACTTGCTACTATGGCTATTGCAAAATATCAAGGTTACCCACCTCGTGGCCTTTGAACTTGACCTTTTGATATATTTTTCAAAATAATTCATAGAACCAACATACAGATTATTTTTTGACAATAAAGAGGTAAGCTGTGCTATTTAGCATATGCGCTGATTGTCATAAAATATTCTTTAAAAAAAGCGTGAAAATCCACTTGACCTTTGACCTCTTTTGCAAAAGGACTTCGAACGGTTAAATCAAAACTTATCTTTTGAATTTTAAGAAGCAGAGTTTCTATAACAAGCTTATATATCACATCTGTATGAGCTCGAATGATACTGTACTTTAAAACTTAATAAATTATTATTAATAATAATAATAATATACAGTTACCAAAACAAATTGAAATTTAAATAATATGAAAATACATCCTGCATACATCCTGACTGGTATACCAAAATAGATCGCACATCATATAAAGTTTTTACTTTTAAACTGACAACAGACTGAAATCTCTCTCAATTCATGACTCTGGGGAATTGTTGGTTAAATAATAATTATTTCTATTTTCTAATCATTATTCCTTATAGCTTTGAGGGTTGGGGAATCATGTTTTTATGTAATTGTCACATTTCATATGATTTTGCTATTCTATGAAAGTCTTCCTATATCCGTTGATTTTTTTATGCAGGCAAATGCATGAACTACGATATACTAGTAGCAAATAAATACTGACCACTCTTATATTTATTTACATCTTTAATGATGCTACACAGCAGACATACCTTGGAACACTCTAAATAATTATATTCCTTGCTATGTTTTTTGATATAAAAATATGATCTCCCAAGAACTGGCTCCGCGATGGGGGGGGGGGGGGGGGTCATGATTTAAACAAATTAGAATCTTTACATGTACAGGTAGCTTTATGCGAGAAACATCTGAAATGATGATAATTGTGACACGAACACAGAAAACGGGTTCTTTCTGTCTGAAAAAGTGACACAACTCACTTCAAAAGACTGTTCTATACACAAGTTTCTGAAAAAGCCAACTGACGGTATAATATGTCTTCTCTAGGAACGATTTTACCTCTTCTTCCATTGACTGTCTTCATTGTTCTCTGTACATTGACGGAATTTTGATACAGTGGATCCTGGAACTTGTCACGTGACACATATTCATAATAGTAGTTCGTAAACTCAGCCTCCTGCTTTTCCCGTCGTAAATACTTCACCATTAAAATCACAATACTTACAGCGTAAAACATCAATACTGTTATGATATAAAACAAAGCTTCTTTGTCATTTTTCATAGGCTGTAGATCCGCCACATTCTTTGTTTCTTGTGACGTCACAGAAATATCACCAAACGGAGTCACATTACTATTGGGGTCGCTGGTATTGAGCGCCAACATGCTGCCACTTGTTGCCTTCACTGTCTTGGAAATGAATTGGATTTCCTCATCTTGAAGACTTCTTTTGAGATGAAGTCCTGCAGAAGAATCCTTGTCAATATTGATTTGACAGATAGATGTTCAACTCATCCAAAACTATATCGAGATTTCTATCTGGTCCAGATCACTGCATATACCTTTTATGAAAACAGATTTTCTACAAATCACTAAAACGCAGGCGGTTCAACAGACTGAAACTTTAATTTTAAAGTCTTTGTGGTTTTCAATCGCCGTCCTCTGGTAATTAACTAGTTTTTTTTTCCTTTCCAGTGATATACGTTTTTATCTTCCGTACAGGAAAGTTGTGTTTTATATAATTTGAATCTGGTTGATTTAAATAGAAATTCCAGGAATTTATACTTTAAGATTAGGATTTAAGAATTTTTAGACTACTCAACATAAAATAAATGCTTAATTTAGCAACAAATTAAAGCATTAAATCGTAACTTACTAAAAAGAACAGCTATCTCTTGTCCTTACCCATGGGAAACCTGTAGTATCCAGCGATTATTTAGCTAATCGATTCAGGGCATTTCCTAATTAATTGCGATACCAATTCATCATCCATGCGCTTCAAAACCTCTGGTTCTCACACTTTCGCGTTATACAACAGAGAACAAAACGTTCGCTCCTAACCAGCGTTTGCGAGCTGGCATCAACAAGTATTATATATCGAACGTGATTTTGAAGTTATAGTGACTAGCCCATTAGCGACTTTTAGTTTTCCCTTCAGCGTTAAGCGCTCTTTCTTTTCTCGCCTCGTGTTAATAAACTCCTGTTCAGTAAGCAAGTAATGGAATAGACTACACAAATACAATTCATCGAGTATATCAGTAGAATCTACGGAAGTAAATACGTCACAAGTAGGTCCTCGCCTTTGAATCGACCTTTCTCCAAAAGTACACTCTCTCGCTTCTTGGCGCACATCAAAAAGTTTCTGTTATAGAGGCATTTTTGATTTAAAAAAAAGGAAAAGAAAAAACGAACAGTTCGATCGATGGACATTTGACGAATTATTCATAAACATTTTATTGTTTTGCTATATAACATGCTAAAATCCATCAAGGGCGACAAGGAGGATTCATACACTTCAAGATATTTGACTGACATCAATAAATCTGAGGCTTTATCATTTCCGTTCTTGGAAAAAAAAGTGAAATTGCAGCAAAAGAGCGTTCAAAATTCAACGAAAAGAACTATCAGTATTTTTTTTAAAACGTAAATCAACATGAGGAAATTTAATACTACAGTACTTAGAGTGATGGAAGTTGGATACGCTCATGCTGTACTAAATAGCTCCGATATAACGGAGGAAATGTGTGATTTCCACACAGATTCAGAATAAATACAAAGCTAGGGTGAGATAAATTTCGATGAATTTCATAGCAATGATTGCAATGAATGATACACGTTTTTCTGTAAGTGTCCAACATCTCCCGGATTTCAGTTTATAATTTGTTAAATATTTTGTTCAGTAAATAAATGTTAAAATCTAACTTTCTTCCACTAAAGATGTTCTTGATTGGTTGAAAAAACTATCCAATAAAACACCGACACACTGTTTGGACTTCTGCAACCACGTTAAAGTAATTCATCGATTTTTTAAAAATGCTTTCAATTCAGCCCAAATTAGAATCTCGTTTTATCGGTTGTTACATTCAGAAAACAAATATCTCCCTCATAAAGTTTCCTGTGCTTCAAAATGTAATATCTGCTTGCCTACCAAAAAAAAAAAGTCATTAATCAGAAATTTATATTTTATTTCCAAATTAATAAAGCTACTTACGAAATAATGATTGGTTTATATGCGTTTCTGTCCGTTTGTGTAGACGCTTGTGGAACCGACTGTGTTTATTCCTGTCTTGTATTATATGTCTCCTTTAACTTACCTAATTTTGAATCGAGTTCTGTATTTTTTTAATTCATAAGATTTGATCTGCAACTGCACATCCAATACACATATTTATACTGTATTTTACTTGCATGGAAGTGATAGAACTCAAATTAGAAAGCAAACATAGAAGCATTCTTGCAGATTTTATTGGTCAACCCTAATTCTTCAGTCTGTGTTGCATTTGAAAACAATGATGTCATGACATCCAAGAAGCTATATCAATATTTTCTAAGCAACTCGATTTACATGTATTTCTTACTCTGTTATTAATCCTTAAAAATGTAATCTTATTATTCAATTCTCTAAGGAAGGGGGAAGGGAGATTACTTAATTAGTAACACCATCCCTTAACTTTTCAGACTGTGTCCTAAAAAGAGATCAGAAATCTTATACAGCTTAAACTTCTATGGTAATCTAACAAAATTGATACAACTCGTGAACACTCAAACGATACGTCTACGGTTTCTCTCCACTTTTGCTGTCAATCTCATATTTACCCTGCACACACAGTGAGGTCAAGGTCACAGCTCATCCAATCAGAATTTAATCTGATCTGTGCAATTCATTTCTCAACATTTATGCAAGTTCCATATCGGTCAATTTCTACTTCATAGCTTGTAGAAGCGCTGCTGGAAGAATCTGTAAGTGACGATGTGTTCCAAAGTTATCTTAACTGCTGTTGTGTTTCCAATATTACCACCGTTTTTCACTGCAATATCAATTAAGCTTCATTGACTAAACAAATTACTGTAGGCCAACACAATAAAATGATTTCTTTGGTTGTTAGTATGGGAATTAATATTGCAGCTGTTGCAGAAAAAAATACATAACCCACTTAGAACCCACCTAAGTGGGTTATGTAAATTTTTTCTGTGATAGCTGCAATGATAATTTCCGACATAACAAACAAAAAATTGTTTTAATGTTTATATTTTTGTCTATATATATGATCATATAAATATGTAGTTAACTTCAATTTCAAGATGACGGGCAAATTCTTAAAGCATGTCACCATCAGGTCAATAAAGTTTCTCAGTTAACATTCAATATGCTTTGTAAATTTCCCAAAATCTTTTTGATGGATTACAGGATCTTTACAGGAAATTTCCCTAACTCTTGTGGTTTATACCTCAGATGACTAGGTACTGGTGCATAACTTGTCTGGCCAGAGCCTCAGACCCACTTGTTTTGTAGATCAAAACCAGGTTATAAGCTAGCTGTCGGGTCAGGTCAAACCGATTCTGTTACAAGAAAAATAAAAAATTATCATATTAAAATTAATAACATACTAATCTCAAAGTTCTTAACATTAAAAAAAAAATATACGGTGCCAACAATTACTGGGGACATAATGTTTCTATGTCTATGTTTTGAAAGACATACAGAAAGATAATTCTTATTGCAAATCACAAAATATGAACAATATTCCTACAAGGTGGGAAAATTTTTTCCTGAAAAAATTTAACATCTATGCTGAATTTTTAAAATATATTAAAATCAAAGGTATTCCTAAAATCAAAATACATGTATTGTTAACAGGAAAAAATTCCTGAATTAATAAAAAAAAAAGTTTCTTGGATGTTAAAAAAAGTTCTGTGTAGGGCCATTTTTAGCCAGTCACTAGGGAGAGGGCAAACAAACAATTTTTTAAAGATGGCCTAAATAAGACAAAAATGATTTCCGCCAACAGCACATGAATGATATCAAGATTGTAATGTAATTTCTGTGTAATATACAAACCTCCTCATCCTCCACCATTGGGGGAAATGTAAGACCTTTTTTGTAGTAATGGACAGCAGCATAGGTCAGTCCTACAAGAATCAAAATACATGTACCGGTATTATAAAGTTGACTGTATACAATTTACAGTGTCAGCATCAGTAAACAGGCACCAAATCAAAAAACAAACAAACAAACCACTTCATTTTCTTCTTTACAAAAATTGAAGAGTTAATGATTTTCTTTCCTTCCTCTTTCATGATAATTTGCAATGAATTCTTTGTAATTTTATCAATTTTTCACTTCAATGACATTGTCTGTAATACTGCATACAGGGAAATTTTTGCCTCCGTTTTAATTTTGCCCCTTTCGTCCTACTCACAGGTGGGCGAATTTAAAACGGGATGAATTCAAAAAACACAGTATAATTTTCTAAAACTGAACTGTGATTGGGCGAATTTAAAACAGGGCAAAATTATTTGCAGATGTGAAAGGGAAAAAATAACACGAAACAAAAATAACCCTGTATACAGTAGATAAGCCTCTATAAACTTCTTCATCACATAACAAATAACAAATATTTTTCCTACCCAGCTGATGTAGGGCTCTCCCGATGTTATAATAAGTCTCCTGGCACTCTCCCCTCAGCTCTTTGTAGTTGTTAAGAAAGGAAAGACCCTAAAAATAAAGCAATGCAATACACACTAGTAAGTTATCACTACAAATAAATGGTCTTTCTGAATACTGTTGCCCTTGTCATATGTGTAAATAGTCTAGGGGCCAGCAGCTAAGCTAACCACAATTTAAACTGCAAGTACATCTAAATATTCATGAATAGAAATTCTAACATTTTTTGTTCCAGAGAAGAATTTTCAAAGAACTCTTTTTTTTTCTTTTGTACAAGTACAAATGTATACTGAATTTAAGGTATTCAATGTATAACGACCATATTTTGTATCTAATAAATGAATGGTCCTATATTTGTAATTATGGTATCATTTTGATAGTGTTGTGAAATAAAAATACTCCACCAAAGAAATTTAAATTTTTTTTATTATTGTCAAATTAATTGCACTTTGAATTTTACATTAAAGTCTATGGGCAATGCATGAGTTATTAGAATATTGTAAAAAGTATTTAGAATATTGTAAAAAGCTCTTGGTGAAAATATGCATACACTCTCTCATTATTAAAATATGAAATAAAATTAATCATTTACCACAGATATTTTGACAAAATTAAAATTTTCTTCTTTGCATCAAGGGCAGATAACTCTTCAAAAACTTTAAAAGTGCAGAATGACCAGCTTCTTATATGTTATCAGTCATGTGAATTTGGTTCATTGCACTTTCATCGTTATCTAGCAATGCAATTTAAACTAGTTTAAAATGATTCAAAATTCTTCAAAATCCCTTCATTATACATTGAATACCTTAAACTACAGTGACCCTACTCTAGCCCTTTATTTCTGCAGTATATAGAAATGTTAACAATTTTATATGTACTTAACATGAAACCATTGATATTCTCAAGTTTTTTTTAAATAGAATATTTTATGTTTGAGAATTTGTACAACCTATTTGCCCAATAATTGCTCTGAATTGAACGAGGTTGAACTGCAGTACAGGTACATGGAGATCCTCTCCCATTACACACATATGTGTAAATTGACACAACTTTCTGTTTTTGAAAAAAAAAATAAATAAATGAAAAATGCTTTTATTCACCACCATGTAAATAAGTGAACCTTCCACTGTAACCCAATTCTACACTAGAGATCATGATTTGACCAATTTTGAATCACCTCTACATAATGATCCTTACACATGAATATGAATTTGACAAATTTCATCACTGTTCTGACTTTTCAAAAGAACTCTCCGATATATTCTTGTGTTAAATTTTAAACTCCATTTGTGACCACATCCTAGCCTCAAGGATCAGGATTTGATAATGAATTTATCCTATAAAATAAAGCTTTAAAGTCTGGTCATGTCTGACTTCTAGTTCTAGTGTAGAAGATTTATTATTAAGCCAACCATATTCATTGTTTTCATCACCTCCCCTAGGAGGGGGTCTTGGTCCTCTCCTAGGTGGGGGCCTTGGTCCTTTATTTGTACAAACAGAATAACCTTAAGTTAACTTAAGAATGCTTTGTTCCATTTTGATAGGAAAAAAAATTGGCCAGATGATTCTGGAGAAAAAATTGAAAATGCGATAAAACATATTACAACATAGAGAAACTTTCTTGTGAGCTAATAACAGAACAGAAACCTACCTGAGTAAACAGGGAATGCTTTTTAGAAGAGAATTTTTGGCCTGCCAGGTGGATGAATGTGAGGCCTATAAGGAGGTTCACAAGGGGGTCTTCAGGACAGTTCCTCAGTACAGCCACATACTCTCCTGGAAAACCCATTATGTAGTACATCAGTCAACGCTTGATAATATCACAGATTACTGTATGTGTAACCAGTATTTAAAAAAGCAGGCTTCATATTTTAGTGGCTTTGACACAGGCAAGGATGAGATAATTCACGAATACTGTTAATAAAACGTTAAATGAATACAATACACGATGCGAAGATCTTTAGTGCTAATTCATGGTTACACCAACCACTCCATACCAAGTTATTGTGCTAAATTTTGAATGCTGTAAACATACTTTTTTCCATGGGTCACACAGGGTTATAATTCCATGGAATCACAATTTCTGTTACATCTGCATGTTGACAATTACAGTGATATCTTACTTTAAGTACACTGGGACAAGTTTAAGCAGAAAATTTGTGCTATGAAAAAGTCTTTCTGTTCAATATCAAATGTTTTTTTTCTTAATATAAGCCTATGTGTTTAAGGAGATCCAACTCCATCTATTACAGTTATATGAACTTATTTGCTTTCATAATCTGGATAAAATCAAACGAGCCTGAAGCAGAAATACAAGATATAACCATTTTATGACAATATGTACATATACAAACATGCTATATGTACCTTTTTTTGCCAATTAAATTTCTCACTCACCAAGAGCATATTTGTAGGTTCCTGATATTGCTGCATTATGGCCATTTAATAATTCAACTGGAATATGATCTGGATTCTGAAAAATCATTTATCTATTAAATGATCTATTAACTAAGAGTTCTACCATGTTTGAAAAGATTTTTATAAAATAAGTTAGGATAGCACACCATTAAACTTTCATAAGTAAAAGTATGACAAAATAATAATAAGAGGTAAGTTTTATCAAGGTTTATAGCATTTAAGTAAAACTAAGTAAAATTCTGTTTAATTTACTTGCATACATATATCTCACTACACAAATTGTGTGTCTAGTTGTAGTAAGAACATTTCATACTAACACTTAAAAGATATCGGAGACAAAAGCGATTATGTCTGTTCTCTGTTGATATCAGTAAAACCTGGTTAAGTAAATTCCACACTTGATTCTTGTTCCCTTCCTACAAAATAACACAATAAATTACTCACAAAATAACACAATAAATTACTCACAAAATAAAACAAATAAATTACTCTCAAAAAGGACACAAAAAAAGAAACGTAACTCAAAAGTTACAGCAGCTGAAGAAAGATTTTTCTTACCTTAATACAAATTTCCCTCATATGACTGAAGGCAAAGTGTTCATTTCTGGTAAGTATACATGCCAGTAAACACATGAACTCTGCTTGCTACGAAAGAAAATGCAAAATAATTTATCCTTCTTGACATTAATTTTTTTTCAGAATGGTAGGGGCGGGGATACTAAATCTATAATATGTGAATATGTCACTTTATGAAAAAGAATTTATTCCATATGGTTGCATACACAAAGCTTTATATTTGTTTTTTTTTTTCATTATTGCTTCATGAAACATGCTAGCATATATACAAAGTTTTGTGTTATATCTTTGTCCTATAATATTTATATTTGAATAGGTTCATTTGATAAGGGTTATCGCTCCCCTTGACTGATGAAGTGAGTAGATTTCAGGTTACCTTGAGTTTCCTGGGTTCAAACAGAAAGTAAGGACAGGACATTCCAAGGGTGGTTACTTCTAGAAGGTCCTCATACTTCTTATTGTTAAACAACATCTCACACAACTATTAACAAATATATAAACAAATAAACATGTACATTTACATGTATCCTAATGGCATTATAGAAAAAAAATCAATTTTTTTCCATTATGGTACTGTAAATCTCTTATTTATTTGTGAAAACTCTATTTTCGCATAATAATCAAGACCAACTGCTTGCGAAAAATTCATTCTCATGTATATATTTTTTAAAAAATTGATTGTATACAAGAATTTGTGTTTTTGTCTCACTTATACATGTAAATACCATATGACTTTCTCGCAAATATAAGGTGTCATGAAAATTTGGTGATCCACAGTATTTAAAATTTCACTGCATATAAGTACATATACATTAAATGAAAAGTATTTAAAATATATCTATATTTCCAGATCCTACCTTTACAAACAAGTCCCATAAATCATCAACAGGTATATCTGACTTCATGCTTTCTAAAAAAAAAATTTTTAAAAAAAGATACCATGGGGTTGATGAGCCATAATACTCACATGTTACCTTATTTAAATTAAAATATACCTGTATACACATGTGTATTTTCTAGTTATGCTTATATGACCATACATACATAAGTAATTATATATGTCCAGTATATGATGGGAACATATTCTTTTACTGTAATTACAGATATTCATCAATAAATTGCGAGAATTAAAGTCTTCTACTTCTTTATCAAAAGGATATTTAAAATGAATTTAATCATTTGTCAAATTAATACATGTATAATCCAATCCAATCCAACTCAATCATGAACTTTAACTTGTGTATAAATTAAGATGCCACTACACCATATAACAAATTGGAATATCATATTGCATGTAACACTTTGTATCCCCAATTGTAGCCAAAATTTGGCCCCTAGGATTGTGATTTGAGTTCATTTGTTATTTACTTTAGTCAGAAATGATCTCCAGATTGACAATTTTTAAGCATTTAAATTAGAGACAGAGGAGGAAAGCACAAACAACTACTTGAATATGAAATCATATCCAATCAAAGAGCAAGACAGATCATATGTATCGTTAATTTTCAACGTATTCCTCTTATTTACCTTTAAATCCTGATTTGAAATGATCGTTAAGAGTCTCTATCCTGGTTTTATTAGATCTGCAACAATACACAGCTGAAATTAAACCAAATACATGCAAATATGATTGTCTTAGCGTACATTATGATTCCATACATTTTAAATTCTATTAATCATGACTTTTTATTAGTGTTGTCAACGAGTACCCGGTTAACTGTCCAATGATGCGAGTATCGGTTAGTAAAACTGCTACTCAGTTACTCGGATAAATAGAATTTTACATATTAATTATATGAATCGGTAGGAAAAATGTAATTTTGTTTATAAATTTCCCTATTTAATTTAATGTTATTTAACTTCAGACTCTACCTAGCGTTTTACAAATATGATCGACTTGTTTTGATTATTTCACAGTTTATCTAATTGGTGGCTTTGATTGCCAAAGGGTATACAGTTTTGAAGAATTGAGTTAATTATAATTATCACACATTAATCTGTGCTACATGATTAAAGAGGATGCCGCCACATGCATTAAAAACGTGGATATATTTCAAAAGAATGGCTGATTTAAAATCCGTAAGGCGTAAAATATTTGAAATGAAATTAACATACACAGGTGGGACAACAAATATGCTAAATCGCCTCAGACTAATCTCTGCAAAAAATTACAACATATGAAGAATATCCCGCAAAACAGCAACCTATTAGGGGGTGTTCGAGAGCAAATTTATTTAGAAGATATTGTGTATTTTTAATTATAAATAAAGCTAATATGCAGTGCACTTGTGTTTTACATGTATAGAAATTGTAACATTGTTACATATATTTCAGTTACCATTGAGTATATACATCGCGAACAAGGATGTTTTGAGGTCTGAAGAAAAACCATCCGAGTAACCAGTTACTCGATCGGAAAAGTAAGCGAGCAACCGGTTACTAAAAATCGTCTGATTTGACAACACTACTTTTTATATTTATTCCCACAATGATTCAGAATGCTTTCAAACTAGTGTAGTAATCAATGTCTAACAGATTCCACAAATATAATCCTACTCAAAAGTAAAGCATAGCTACTTAAAACAGGTAAAGGCACCAAAACAACATACAAATATCTATACCCTGGTACAAATATTTAATGAGGAAACACATATCAATTTCTTTGGGGGGGGGGGGGGGGGGGGGGACTCTGCAGCAGTTTTTCACGTCTACCTCTCAATACATGTAGGTGCACCTACCTTTGATGAAATCTGGGTCGTTCAGATCCTTGAACATGTTAAACAGCAGTAATTTACAAGTATGATGAAATTCATCAAACTTTCCCTGTGCATGCAATAGCATACACTTGTGCATCAGCAGAGATTTCTCCTGAAATTCAACAAATCAATTTATTATTATAAGTTTGAGAGTTTCTGAACAAATTTTAGCCAAAATATTGCACTTGAGGATAGATATCAAAGTAATTAGTACCTGTTTGGTTAATAAAGCATCCGATTCATCTGTAAAGAGAATTAGATCACATCAGTTTGATTACAGCTTATACTGTATACTGTATACACTGTCTAATACATGTACAAGCTTGATGAACAAAACATACACATGTACGTTTTTAAAAAGCAGAGTAGCATTGCTTTGCTTCTCAAATGAAAAATTTTCAATCCTTTAATAACCTACATAGAGTACGAGGGTTGTTAGAAAAGTTCACGGACACGGTGATTTATGGGAAATTCATTAAAGAATGACGTATTCTGTAAACCAACTTTTATTCGCCTGCGAGAAATATTTGCGAGTTTTACGACCTATTTTAACTTGCGAATATGAATCGCTGCGAAACATTTATTTTGCTTTGTATTTGTAGAGAATGTTTCCTCAGTCGCAAAAATTAATCGTCGCAGATTCATTTCAAACTGACGAATCGCTAATAAAAGTTGACGCGAATAATAGTTCGTTTACAGTATTTGATTAAATTATTATCTTTTATTGATACATCAAAAGTTTACAAAAAATCGGGGCTATTTATTAAAGTTTTGAAAAACACACAATGCTTTTTACTTTGCAGTCATAGGATTCAGAGCAACCACTTAAAATTTTAGTGAAGTAAGGTGACGTGACAACCTGATTCCAACCTGTCAATCTTTTACACTTTTGAATATCTTTCAAATCTAGACTATTCATGTCCTTTTCCCATTTAAAAATGCATTACTGAGATAGCAAGATATGTTACTTTTCCTTTTATAAAATGTCATTTTTGGGGTATCTGATGTCAGTGAGATCCTGAAATCACTGTCTACGCACTTTACCGTTCGTGTACGGAAACGATGCAAAATTCATACAAGCAATGTCCAGGCAATAAGTGGGATATCACAGGAGTTGATTTTCAAAAAATTTCAATCATTATATCCTTGAAAAGCTGTTACAAGTTGAACACTTTGGTACTAGGTACATTTAGGCAATTCCCAGCAGTGTCTAAAAACATTTTAGTCTCTTTTGGGCATTTTGGGCAGTTTTAAACAGCTTGCTGCTTCAAGACGTTCAATGACGTTGCCATTCTTGACTCTATTTTTATGCATTGATCATGATTAATTAGCTATAAAACAATCATAACTTCTCCAATTTAATTCAAATTTTTTTCAAATGCTTTTAATAAATATCATAGTAACAGATGAAATATCAGAAATCTTTATGCACTAAAACTGTGCAATTTTATAATTTCACAAAAATGTTATATAATGAAAAAGTGCAAAAATGTGACTTGCTCCAAGAGGCATATTTTATCTTAATGATATAGCTGTATATTTTTTAAAGATCATCGGAAAAGATCAAATTTTTGTATATCTATGGGAAAATACAAATATTTTTTTTTTATTTGCAGTGTAACTGTTCTATTGAATTCATGCTAACAGCATGCGTACAATATTTGTCCGAAAAACTTTTCCAACAACCCTCGTACATCTGTACATATTGCATCAAAGTCCTTTCTCCATGTACTTCTCTTCTAACTTCTAGCAGTGACTTTGTCCTATTTAAGTCTTTTAATGTTCTTACCCCTGTGCAGCGCTCTTAATGCCTCCTCATGTTTCCCTAGATGTTGCTGTAGCGTAGACAGAGACATCCTGGCCCCGATGTGGGAAGGAGCCATCTCAACAACTTTACTGTAGGCCTCCTCTGCCCTCTCTAAATCACCAAGGGAGTTTAAACACTCTGCAAGTCGCAACCACACAGCAGCCTTTAAAAAAAAAGAAACCACCCAGCTGCCTATTACTAAAAAAAATTGCATCCATATAACAGCCTAAAAATACTGGGGTTTGTTTTACAAAAGAACTTACGACTAAGGCCTAAAGCTTCAGGTGATTGTAAAATCTTGCAAATTAATGATTTAATTACAAAATGCCAGCATAAATATATCTTTCTAAATTCTTTTTAGAAAGATTAAAACCCATTTTCAAATTTAACAAAAAAAGGAAAGATATTTGCAAAATTGCATTTTGGTCTTAGTCCTATGTTCTTTTTTTTTAAAACAGGGCCCTGGGACATTACAGCTGCCCTAAAAAAAACACATAGTCAAAACCATCTCAACAGGATAAGGGTTAAATTACTTTGTATTAGCTCTGTGTGAACGCTAAGCGAAGCCAATTCGAATTAAATTTGGACACATGCGTAATGGCAAAATTAAGTCACATGCCACATGTCGGTGGTCAGATATTGGGTACTTATGCTATTTTTTAGTGAAAAACAAAGGAAAATTATGTTAATCACTGAAATGTGTACAGACACTATGACAGTATGTCAAATCTGATCTGCTCTGAACAATGCAACATGATTTGCAAATGACATCATAATAACATTACTGAATAGTCTTACTGTAGAAATAAAATTTCAATTTGCATTAGTTTACTTCACATTAGCTGTCGTGTGAACGCAATTTAATTTGCATTAGTTTAATTCACATCATTTTACTTTGCATTAATTTACTGCAAATTAAACTCTCCGTGTGAACAGGGCATAGGTTTAATATCCAGTATGTACATATACATATATGTTGTGCATGTAGTTGTATGTTATACATTTACACACTTACCAGATTATAATTTTCTGAGCAGACCAATCTCTGTAGAATGGGTTTTGCTTCTGCGTAATAGCCCTGGTCAATGTAGGCTTCTGCGACGTCTAAATATAGATCTCCTACGTCCTCCACTTCCTCTTCAAACAATGGAGTGACAACAACCTACAGGTATAAACATTAGCAATGTTACAACAACCTATATGTAGAAATGTTCCATCACTTCCATGGTGAAATCGTCTAACAATAGAGTCACAACAACCTACACATATAAATGTTACATTTGTAGCATTGTTCCATGGTGAAATTGTCTAAATGACACATCCCCATTCTTAGTACTTGTACAATATATATCCATCACTTTAATTTTTGGACTTCTATTATAGAAAAAATTTTCAGAACATTTTCAAAAGCAAAATTTTGTTTGGACACCACATCATAATGATCACAACCTTCTATAAGATACAAGTTAGTTTTCGAATGATATTGCTTAAAGAAAGAAATTTCCCACTATAAATTTTAAATAACCAAACTAGAAGACATGAAAGGAAATTTGTCTGACACTGAATATGAACATAATGAACAGTACATTTTTACCTCACATCATATTATTTTTACAGAACTGATATACTGTCAGTGTTAAAATATATTACCTGTGCCATACATCATTTTATTTTTACAGAACTGATACACTGTAAGTGTTGAGATATATTACCTGTGCCACACATCCTATTATTTTCACAGAACTGATATACATGTATTGTAAGTGTTGAGATATATTACCTGTGCCACACATCATATTATTTTTACAGAACTGATATATTGTTGAGATATATTACCTGTGCCAATGTATCCAGTTTGTTCTGTATCAGACATATTCCAAGTTTAACCCTCAGGTCAATGGGAAGTAGTTCTGGTATACTTACTCTAAATAAAAGGGGTACGTTTGTTAGATAACCTCTCTTAACATTAATATTGATACTTCAGACTGATAAAAACTATTATTCAACACCCCCCCCCCCCCCCCCCCCATCCCTACCCCTTTCCACTGTTAAAAATTTATATGAATTTCACAAAGGTTTTTTTTTAAACTAGTTATTTAAAATAAAATACAATCTTACGAGGCAATTTGGACAGCACCATTTTCTATTAGTGAGACATTAAGAGCAACCTCCCTGCTCCATTCTCTATCAATGTTTAAATCAAACACAACACCACAGTGGTTCACCAGCACCTGATCAGTGTAACAATCAAAAACAAAAAAACTTTCAATACAGTTAGAAAATGCAAATGGGGACTGTAAATGTAAAAACATTTGCATGGGAGCAATGTACATCAAAAGTACTCTTTCATATTTTACATGTTTAATATTAACATTTTTGCCTCCTTTATATCTCAAAAAGGAAAAAATCATATGATAATTTAATAGGGAAAATGCATAAAAAATAATCTTTAAAAAAGTATACATACATGTATTAATATAAATTATAACCTTGAACACTGTACTTTAACAGTGTGTTTAAACAATTACAGTTAAATCTATAAAATTCACACATTTCTAAAAATGTACCTCTATTGCTTGAAGAAACATCTTGTGTGCAATCAAGAGCTCCATAAATAAATTCACATCTAAAATAAACAATATCTGCAAGGCTTCAATTACATTCAAGACATGGCATTATCTACCAGTAGGGTACTGGTATACATTTTTTTTTCTGATGGCAAATTTTGTCTATTGTCTGAGGAGTAACTGAGGAGTAACTTGGATTTGTTTTGCTTTTATTTTTTTTAATTTTTTTTTTAAGTTTTTAAATTATGTAAAGTACTGTGAACTTTTCTGCTTTATTTCTTGAAACATTGACACAAATTGTGTGTAATTCAGAACCTACTAAAGACAGAAAACTCACCCTCTGCTGCAACACTTTCTGAGTTGGCTTCAAATGCATTCTTCATGGTTTCCATTGCTGACACTTTATCATCATCCTCATAATAATGCTGAAAATTTTAGGATTCAAACTGATATACATATTCACATACAATACATATATGTTATACATTGTACAATGTACAATATTAATGTTCGTCAAGTGTAGTTTAGATCAATGTTCTTCATAAAAATCTTTTATTAATCATTCTGTTATGAAATATTTTGCTGCATGCAGTTTCTATTTTCATAGTTTTTGTTGCAGATTGAAACAATAAATTTCTGACCTGTGTTTGACTTAACCTATATAATGAACAGATAACTTTTAAAAATTTAGAGAGAGTGAAATTAACAAGAGGCTCATGGGCCAAAATGCTCACCTGAGTCACAATGACCTTACTGTTCTACATCAAATTTTTTCCAACATATTCCTATTTAAAACTTTGATCACTATTGTGGCCCCATCCTATTCCTGGGGGGTCATGATTTAAAAAAAAAAACAAACATGAATTTGATCTACATTACATGAGGATGCTTCCATATCAATATGACTAATCTGTTATCATGACCTTGATTTTCTTGATAAGAAAATTTTAAATGATTATTCCTATGTAAAAATTTTGATCACCTATTGTGGCTCCACCCTATCACACAAGGGCTATGGTTTGAACAAACTTGACGCTACACTATATGAGGATGCTTACATATTGATATGACTAATCATGCCTCTGCTGTTCTTGAGAAGAAGAAATTTAAGATTTTTTCCTGTGTATTTTTATGTAAAACTTTAATCATCCAATGTGGCCCCACCCTACCCCGGGGGTCATGATTTGAACAAATCAAAATCTACATTATATAATGAAGCTTTCACATAAGTTTCAACTTTTCTTGCCTAGTGGTTTTAGAGAAGATTTTTTGAAAGATTCCATTAAATTTTCACTAATTCTTAATTATCTCTCCTTAAGAGAAGGTATGGTCCTTCATTTGAATAAATGTGAAATACCTTCACCCAAAGATGCTTTGTGTCAAGTTTAGTTAAAATTGACTCTGTGGTTCTGGAGAAGATGAAATTGTGAAAAGTTTACAATGACAACAACAACAACAGACAATGGACAAATTTTGATCAGAAAAGTTCATTTAAGCCTTTGGTTCAGGTGAGCTTAAAAGTAAGAAAAAAAAATTGTTTTGACATTTAAAGTTTAAAAGTAACCATGACTGAAATGAAACTGTAAAAGTAATGCACCCATTATTTAGCCCTACCTTTGTAATTGTTCTAGCAATTTCCATGTACCGATCCCCATCATTAGGGGGAGCAATTTTCATCATGGCTTTGTAACCCTCTAAGGCCTTCTTCTTTTCCCCTAACTCCTCATATAACTGACTTCTACTCCAGTATATGTCAATGTTAGTGGGATCCTGGGGATCAGCTCGTATTGCTACAAGATCAAAAGTATGTCATATAAAGGCTTGATATGATGTAAATACAAATGTTTTATAGAGGGACCCAATGTGGAGCTTATACATGTATCATTCATCCTAACTTCAGTCAATTTGAAGTGAGAAATGCAATTCATTTGAGGAGGAAATAGTCTTGCTTTGGAGTTGACACAAATGGACAAAAATAAGATGAATAGAACCCCATCCTACTTTCTTTAATGGAAGTTCATCTAAATAAAAATGCTATAGACAATGTTAATGCACTGACAGAGAATAACCACCAAAAATAACTAGAACTGTTCTAATAGGACTAATACCGCTGCCGGAAAACCAAAAAAGAGCTCACTTTAAAATAACTTAAAAAAGAACTCTGCCATCTTTCTAAATCTTTCTTAATCTTGTGGAAATTTTAAAATTGAATGGAGGTTGTAACACCTCTGAGTACAAAAATCATGCATAGTCCAAACATAAAAATTTCATGGCCTAAAGAACATTTAACTTCTCAGTTGGGTGAATTTGACTTTATGCAAACAATTTTTGCATAGAATCATGACATGGTCACATGCCACATATGACATGACCTTGTCATAATGACCTTTGATCAGGGTCATGTCATATCCTATGGTCATTATCAACCCTTAGGGCAATATGATCTTTGGAAATTATTTCATAATAAAAGTATGTAATGGATAACAATTTCATATTTCAAACCTTGTGACCTTGACATTGTCCAAATGACCATGGTATAGGGTTGTTACACACTCTTTCGTCACAAACAACCTTTGTATTCAGATTGATCAGCAAACAGACAGATGGGGTGATTCCAGTATAATACTGTACAAATTTGTTGGAACTTTCCTCTGAAATTTAATATTATTTAAATAAGAGCTCTCAAAATAAGCTGATATTTTTACAAAGTCGCAGTACCTTTACTATAACAAATGACAGCCTGCGATTTATCCTCCAGTTCCAAACTCAACTCAGCCAACCTTATCCAGCTGTCACGGTCCACTGGGTTCAAGTACGCTGCTATTAAACTATACTGAAAGTGAAACCACCAACATTTACATAAATGTTAGTTAAAGTAAATCTGTATTTTTAACCTTCATAGAAAATTAACTTTTTCTCCCTTCAAAATTGTAGTTGATAAAGTTAAAAAAAAAAATAACTGAAAACCTGCAGAGATTTCTTGAGATCCCCTTGATCTTCGTAAATCATGCCTAGTGTCTGAAAAGGCAGGTGTGCCTCTGGAGCTAGAGTTACATGTAAATAACAGATCTGTATTAAATCTTCATAAATCATGTCTAGTGTCTGAAAAGGCAGGCCTGCCTCTGGACTGAGGGTTAAAATATCAAATCTTTATTAAACTTAAAATTCTGAATGCTCCCTTTGGTAAATTCTTGTGTTGTAAAACATAAATTTTATAAAACTGCCTAACTTTGCTTCATCTTTTTTGACAATGAACTGTTCTAAATAACCCTGATAACTTTAAAGAAGTAACATGTAATCTTAAGGAATCTTGAATTTTTAGTATTATATAAACATGAAAGCATTTTTCACTTTCAGGGTTTTTAAATGACTTGAAGTCCTGCCAATTTATAACAAACTTCTAGTTAAAAGCTGCTAAGATTGAGCTTTATAGAAACATATTATATTCTCCAAATTTGGGGGGAGGGAGTTAACATTACATGTACAGTGTTTCAAAATTGTTAACAAATTTTTCAGGAAATAAAATACATTTGTTAGGTTTCAAATACATTGTACGCTGAACAAAGATAGTACCCATCCTTATGATGTCCAGACAAATTGAAATGGCTTTCTCGTGATCTCCTTTTGCGTAGGTCAGGTTAGCTTCTCCCATGAGCCCTTCCAGATGTGCTGGTAAATCACTATATTTCTAGAATAAACAAAATATATCAAAGGCGGGCCTATTAATTAACTTGAATGGGAAATTTTCATTTCGAGATGTCTTAAGGATGTACAACACACCTACCCCAAAAATTTCCTGTCGTTTAATTTTCGCTATTTTTGTATATCTTATACATGACAATATCTGCTATGTGTATGTACATTTTGGTCAAAATCGTTCAAGCCGAATTTGAACAGGAAGTTCCTAAAGTTACCCCCCTTTGGCTGATCACGAGTACAAAAAAAATTCAACAAACTAACTATAAAATCCCTTATTTTAAAATATTTGAGGTTAGCCTAGCTGTCAAAATTTGCTGAATCGTTCGTTTAACTATTAAACACACAAACAAAGTGAATTTGTAAAGGTACACTTCGAGAAAAACGATTTTGAAGAATTTAAACTGAAAAACTATGGTTCATTTTTGCATTGAAAAATGCGTGATTTTCAAATGAAATATTTTTTTATGAAAAAATCTGTCGTTTAATTTTGAAAAAAATTATTACTTCTTGTAACTGATGATCAAAATGTTCTTGATAATTTTTTGAAAATTTTTTAAACAACGCGTTTTGAATTTATAGCGGAAAATCTACCCCCCCTCTCTCCGTAAGTTACATTTCTCACAGCGTCTTTCAGACTTGGGACGAAAACAATGCTATGATTCTACAAATACAAATAAAAATTCCTATAGCTGGAAAGAATATTTTACTTAAAAAATGTAATGTACATTATATTTATCACAAATATAAAACTTTACATCTGCATTTAAATGAAGATGAATAAGCAATTTCTTCAATTTTAAAACCCCCCCCCCCCCCTCCATTCTTCTCTGCAATGCAGTATCTTGGAAAAAAAAAAACATCGGTTACGTCTGCATGATAAATATAATTGGCATATTGAACTCCTAAAGTAATGTCCTTTATTCGTGTATACAGATTAGATATTGACTATATACTAATATTTTTTTATTCTAAGTACTATTTTTTTTTTTTTGTATTTATATTTAGTAAAACCATTTTTCTAAGGATTTTATGACCACGTGTCCGGTTTGGAGTTCATGCACACAGGTGCAGTTTCAAACCTTTATATGACCTACTTGCATTGAATATTATTTTTTAAGTGAACCAACAGTGGTGTATGTACAACTCTCTTGTGATGAAAATGGAATATATGTACATTTAGGTTTTAAATTATTTCTGTTTTCAAACGAGAGGGGTGCCCCCACCCCCCTCGGATATTGTATCCTCCTGTTGTTTCAATGAATGGAATGGAAATGATGTATTTGTCCATGTTAACTTCAATCGTACCAAATTGTAAATTATTTATCAGTATTAAAATTTTTCATGTTAATCATCTACAATGGTATCATCTACATTGGTATCAATCGTTTTGTTTTTATTCGAGGAAATGCGAACTGATACTGTTTACAGTAAAAGATTTTCTCAGTGGGATGCAACCGTTGTATTAATTTCAGTAAATAATTTTAAACTGTTGATACTTACTTTAATTTGTATAAACTTTGGCTTTTAGTTCTTGTGTTCCTTGCAACACACTGTAAAATCTTTAATATATCTGTGTATTTGTGAGGGAAAAAACTCATAATTCTTCGGAAAACAGGAGGAATAACTCAGCTAAGGGGAGGAAAGACATTTTTAGAGTTGTTTCTCTTTGACTGACCTTCTGAAAACGGTTACTCTTTTTCATTTTTTTTTTCAAAGAAAAGAAAAGAAAGAAAATGTTTATTTTCGTAATATGATAATATTTAAACATACCGGTAATATTTATTCTCAATGTTATGCGGCCGATTGTAACGGGAAAAAGCAATGTAGAGTACCATTAACATTTTTAGATTAAAAAAATGCCTTAGTGTATATCATAAATACAATATTAAAGAATTAATTAACTAAATTTAAATTAAAGAAGTTTAGGGAACCTGTCCTTTTTTTCTTTTTTAATGGAGGGGGGGGGGGATTTATTGCAATTGCGCAAATGATCAAGGATAGGATTTGGTATTCCTAAAGAAACCACAATAAAAAAAATCTATTCTATTTTTTTTTTTTACATTAATTACATCAGGATCGTATCGCTCGTCATTTTGACGCTTCGTAATTAACGTCAAATTTAACGTTATGTTAAACATTTTATTGAAATCGCAAGAGTTATCTCCCCCAGTGTGTTGTACGTCTTTAAGTCAATATGGTTGTTAAAATCTTACCTTTTTCTTTTTACCTGCAATAAAAAGACAAAAATCTCTTTTAGTAAGTATAACAAAATTTGATTAAAAAATTATGTAGAACTAAAGCAATTTTTCTTTGATAGAGCTTTTCAATATTTCATTTATAATACCTTAATGAGTTGTAGACACACCACATCATCAATACATGTATCAAAATTAAGACATGATCAGTAAAACATGAACTTTTTGAATTTTACAAGCAATGTAAGGTTATTGCTGCAGCAATATACAGTTGAACTTCAGTATCTTGAACACTGATATCTCGAATACCATGGATATGTCAAAATGATTTGGAAGTCTTAATATATTTTACCCTCAATATCACAAATCTTCGGATATCTCAAAGTTTTTGCTCGGTTCTATCGAGTTCGAGATAGTGAGGTTTGACTGTATGTCTTCAACAGACTCAATCTTGACAGTGGTTACACTCACAGAAGCTGATAAGATACAATAAATTTCTTCCTAAGAATATGCAATAAGCTACTTTAATTATAAAGTACATGTGATCCTGAGGTGAGTTATAAAGAAATGTTCCTCCTCCCCATCACCTTAAAGGTAAACAACTTCACAGAAACAAAGTCACTGGAAGACAGATAAATGGACCCCCCCCCCCTTCCTTAAATCTCCACACTAGATAGGTAAATAGTAAAATAAGTATACACACGAGTTTTCTTTTTTGGAGACTTTTCATCAGTGTCCTCTGATTGACTGGTGCTCTCTACTGGTTTTTCCTCCTG
The DNA here is from genome assembly GCF_033153115.1 of Saccostrea echinata. Taxonomy (NCBI): domain Eukaryota; kingdom Metazoa; phylum Mollusca; class Bivalvia; order Ostreida; family Ostreidae; genus Saccostrea; species Saccostrea echinata. Next base: position 4,496,602 of record NW_026889771.1, on the reverse strand, counting down.
TGTTTCCTGTTTTGGCATGACAACATCTGTCACATGGATTGTCTGTATGACATTATCTAGGTCAACAGGAACATCTTGATCACCAGATTCCATCAGTTCACTGAACTCAGCAAAACTGATCTTTCCTGAAACAACCAACAAAATTTGTTCAGTATATAAAAACCCTTGTAAATCAAATAAAATGTAACAAAATATCAGTTTATGTACAAAAAATTAATCGGCATAATTTCAAATACTTACACCATAATTATTATTTGTTTGTTTTTTTCTAATTAATAAATCTTACTTAAGTAAATATGTTAACTCATTTTTACAATATTTTTGAGTTTCTAGAAAAGCTCTATGTAATTTGGCGGAATAAAATCATTTTCTGTTCATTGAGTAACTGTAACCATGGTAACCTGTCAGGTATTGTAATGTTGGTTCTATTCCTGGCATACTGAAATTGGTTTCTTGGCCATCATTGGCCTGCACAAACTGATAACTGGAGGGTCCTGGTTCTGTCACTACACTGAGGTTCTGCAGTTCATCAACTGTTGTCATTTCTATAAACTGACCAGCTTCATCTCTAGGCTGGTCAGATGATATCGTTGCCAGCAGCCCTAAGTTGGCTAATTGATCAGCTGGTACCTCTAAAAACTGTACATTCTGGAATGGTCAAATGATGATATGTATGAATACTAATAAAATTATAATGATATACTGTTATATCAGGGCTCTTTGATTCTTTAAAATTGGAGTTCATATAGAATCCAAATTGCTGTGTTCTCTCCATTTGGATATATACACTTAGTTTTTTGATGCCCCTATATTAGAGGTTAAAAAGTTATCTATATTAGATGTAACTTAAACAGGTCTAGTCCAAAGACTATTTCTACCTACGTAGCTATTAATAGCTACGTAGGTATTTAAACCTACCCAAAGTAGCTATTTTTACCTACTTTTTGCATTACTTGCATTTTGTGGCCAAACGGCCGAACGGCGCAACATGGTGAGTACCAAATTTCTTGATGTGGTCACACTGATGATGAATACAACAACATTTTGGCCAAAAAATGATTACTTCGTAAATTAACAATTTTGCATTCAATACTATGCAAAATTGTTAATTTAAGAAGTAATCATCTTTTGGCCAAAATTTTGTTGTATTCATCATCAGTGTGACTGTATCAAGAAATTTGGTACTCACCATGTTGCGCTGTTCCGCCACAAAATGCAAGTAATGCAAACAGTAGGTAAAATTAGCTACTTTGGGTAGGTTTAAATACCTACGTAGCTATTAATAGCTACGTAGGTAGAAATAGTCTTTGGACTGGACCTGTTAAAATACAAAGTTTAGCAAGACAAACAATTGGTTACAACAAAATTTTATCTTAAGGTATGTCAGTAAAACTCAGGCCTGACCTCTTATCTATTTTGTAGAAGAAGAGTATTCAGTTCAATGGCTTAATCAAAATATTTTACATTGCTTATTTCAGAGCTTCATGTATGATCAGAAAATACCTCTGCCTGAAAGATGTCTGCACTTATATTGAATTCATTGTTGTCAGTTGATTGACCAGCAGTCTCAATGATAGTATATGTCGTTAAAGGTTCTCCAGATATTTGTGGGACACCATCATCAAAATTTTCTATAGAAATATGAATGGGTTTTCTTTCATCGCCCGCCATATTTACATCTCACATGCGGAACATCGAAAAGGTTCCCTGGATTCTAATGAAAAGTCAAGAGAACATTTTTTAATGTTCTTGACCCTTGCTTTAGTAATTCGTTCATTGGTTATTCGCTTAGCATGTGCGCCGCTTCAGCAAGAAATTTAGTTTCTTTTCTTCTTGTTTACGCTGATTTAATCACGTCATTAACTGATGACCAGAAAATAAAGATGACTTCAGCCAGATTTCTGTAGCTTGTGGAATGAGATCTCGATTTTCAACACAAAACATTACAAAAGAAATCCCTGAAACAAAATTGAATCTGCATCACATGGAGACGTCGTTAACATACATGTATTTATTTTTAGTAATCATAGTTCTGTTGCTGTGTTAGGGTTTATCAAGGGATTTTCCTTTTTTTCATTTTGATCTACCTTGAAATGCTTATACATGTACATAAAAAATTGACATCTGCAGGTAGCCCTGTCGTTGTTTATGATTTTATATAGTTATAAGTTTCATCACTGTTTAAAAATGATTCTTTAGAACATGAATGACACATAATACTGTAAAAATTATCTCCCCTTGGTGAAGGACATGAACATAAACTTGAATGCCCATCGCCCAAAGAGGCCCAATGGTTCTTAATACAAAGTGAAAGCTATATACATGTATATAAGGTTGTGATGACACACAACAGACAGACAGACGGATACGCCAGGCATTGTTCGATTATAGAGAGAGATCGAGAGAGGATCCTTTTGCTTATGGAAATAAAAAAAGAAAGCGAAGTTTAAAGAAAGCATAATTATAACATTAGAGATTAGGTGTAGTTCGATGGACATGTTTTCGAAAAGGAGTGGGGGTGGGGGCAAAATTTGAAACGCAAAAAAAAAATCTAATCCATGCTATCAGTCCAAAAAATTGCTTCAACAAACGATTTATATATTTTTAAAAAATCCCATCCAGCTTGAACTGCATGTAGGAATTCTTATAAAATGTTTGATATCTTTTACTGATTGTATAGTAAGGATTAGACGAACGTGTCACATAAAAAATAATAATACATGTAAAGGCGAGTCGAAAAGGCCAGGGAGTCTTCAGAAGGGGGGTATACATTAAATTGAATACATATTCTGATGACCAAGACATTTTCATTAATCAAGGACCGAGAGCCTAAATTTAATCGTTGTCGGTCTTTTTTTTTTTTTGGCAAGGTAGATAAGAATTCAAACTTAGATCAACGAAAATATTGGGATGGGGTGGGGGTGGGGATTAGTGCGAAAAGGAAATGCCACACTCAAGTCGAAATCCTTCAATGGTGGCACTAAAGAATATTTTGTAGATTTATATATATATATATATATATATATATATATATATATATATATATATATATATATATATATATATATATATATATATATATATATATATATATATATATATATATATATATATATATATATATATATATATATATATATCTTCCACAAATAATTTCCAGACATTAAAATTTTAGGAGATTTCTCTGTAAAATAGGTTTACTGTACCTGTTTACATCTTACAATACATTAGGTAAAGTAAAATATTTATTTTTTAAAAGACTTCAAAGAGAACCAATTCAAAACTTATAAAACTAAAAAACTTAATTTTAAACTTGAGGACCACTTATACTCTACAATAATTATAATTATTATAAAGGAACATCAAATACTGTTACATGTATGTTGTCAAAGCAAAAACTCTATATAATGCTATGATGCAAAACCGTAGAACCACAAAGCAAACAACTTACAAAGTGATATCTATAAATATTAAATCAGGTATAGACTATTTTATTTGATGAAATGATATCGATAGATAGACAGATTGTCTTCCGAATGGCTAATAATAACAAATGCAAATAACTGCGGAAACACCATAAACCCTATGTTACTCAATGTAAACAACACAGATTTTATCCAAAGGTCTGTACGCTCTCAGAAATTAGAAGCTAATATTATAGAGGCATTGTTTATAACATAGATTTTAACTAGTTTACGAGTTTACATCATCAGTACGTATTGTTGATTTAAAAATATACATGTACATGTGTAGTTTTAATATATTTCACATTCAAGGCATGTAATTTATAAAACTAATATCAAAATATCTACTTGTGTGATTAAAAACGTGTACAATACAAAATATTTTTATCACCCCACCCACCCACCCCCGAAAAAAGGACAAAAAGCGACAAAGATTTGAAGTGAGTCAGCGCATGACAATTGTTTAAAAAACCAAACAATTGCATGGAGGGTCCGAAACGCTCGCCTGTATCGCTACCAAAGTGGGATCACAATTATCTTGAAAAAAAGTAGAGTAAAATCAAAGGCATGAAAGTACTCATAGTGCAAAATAAAGTAATTAGTTACTCATCACCAAATATTAAATTATAAATTACAAAAGCCAAACTTTAGAAGTGGTTCCGACTATTTAACTTTTTGAACCAACATTTTACCCAGAATAAATACGGATCTGGCATAGCTAACTACTTTCCTTAATATGGCTACCGCAGAGGAAGGGTTTTATTAGTGTTTCATTGGCTCAGTGCAGCGTGAAATCTTTCACCTCTGTTGGTAGGCGCCATTAACAGAAATGATTAACATGATTCAAATGCATTTGAAAACTACAGATTCATAAAACTTTATACAGCGCATGCTATGTAAATCATATCAGCAGTTTGGTATTGGTTATGTTTACGATGGTAAAATACTATTAATTTCATCTGGACTAACTGTGTGCTTTGATTGTTTTGTTAGATATTCATTTATTTCTACTCTAGTTCTACCGATCAATGTGTTTCCGTGTACTGGGAAAAGATCTCCATATCCCGGAATCAGAATCAACGCCACCTGCCTCGCCAGCTACAGAATTCCGCCACCCCATTTCAAGTGGTCCAAGGGAGTGGATGGAACTGATCAAATACATACTACTATATACATCCAACGGCAGATCTAGCGGTAAGTTTGGCTTTAATAAATAGCCCTGGGTTTGAAATAGCCTTTAGTTAAGGCGGTATCCATCATTTAAATAAGAACTTGTAATTCTAACTTTCTACACCATTTATAGAGAATAAATATAAATTCTCGTAACATTAATCAAACTGTTACAAAGCCCCTTTTTGGATATGGAGACCCAGCGAGCACAATGACATTGGTTCTAAATAGTAATGACAAGAATTAAGAAATCAGGTGCGAGACCGCTTATGACGGTTGAGAGAGAGAGAGAGAGAGAGAGAGAGAGAGAGAGAGATAGTTATAAATCATATATAATTATTTTGATAATATATCTAATATCTAAGATAAAGATTTCTAAGTCTATCGCTAAAAGCTTAGGGATTGCTTGCTGTTGTTTGTTGTTTGCAGTCTTGACTTCAAGGGTCTACAGTACCCTGTGCCAGTAAAAGGCTGTGTGAACATCTACGATTCATAATATATGTTACATTTTGAATCTTCAATTTAACAAACACAAGAAAAAGATACAGACAAGTGATTTTATCAATTTGATGCATGTATCCATAAGATTCATTATGTACAATTACCAACTAAAATATTAAACAATAGACCAAATCTTAAACATTAATGAAAATCAGCGAAATTTCTAAATTAGGTCATTTTTAATACGTTGAATTTCACAACGTCAAAAGCCCACATTAAATGTTCTTAATGATCTCCTCTTTTTCAACTACAAATGAAAGTTGCTTCTCGAGATTTGTATAACCTTGTCACTCATTTCTGCTTATACACTCCTCATTTGAAGGTTTATGTTTCTTTTGAGCTCATTCAGTATCCGCGGTCTAAGATTGTAGACCCTATTCCTAAGGAACCCCTACAGAAAAGGCCTAAAAATTGAGATTGGCGAATGCAGAGATCAAATTCTTTTCTTGGCTTATTGCATTATTGAAAATTTTTTTACGCTGATAACTTCATATCATAGTTCAAAGTTCAATATATGCTGGAAATGCTGATATTGCCAGTATCAATTTTCTGAAAGCATCCATCTGAGACTTTTCTCAGGAGTTTGCTAAACTATCTAAGAGTCTCCACTTCACCAATTAAATCTTCGGTTCTTAAAGTCCTTAGGCTTTCTGGAGTACCGTGTCATTTATCGCATAATGCCCGTCCCTGTCCTTTAACCTTGTTACTAGCCTTCTGATAAGCATCCTCAAATCTTCTATTCTTTTGGAATATTTCCTTTTATCACCATCTGAATGAATGAATATTGGAGACACGTATTGAAAAAAAAGCTTTACAATTCAGCAATATGTTGATAAGTTTAGTCCATTTTGGAAAATATTCAAATAATGACATCGGTGTTTATGTCACAATTAATCATTGTAATACCATGATTTCCTTGACTTTTTCACATGGAACAAAAATGCAGGATTTGTTGTTTAAAATGGTGTATAGTTTGTAATAGATACATAATAGGTAAGAAAAATAATTAGATTTAAAAATGTAACATGTAACATATATTATGAAACACCCTCTGCATTCGCCAATCTCAATTTTTAGGCCTTTTCTGTAGGGGTTCCCTAGGAATAGGATCATTTTCTTAGAAAAAAAATTTTGATCTATTACTTAGACAATTTTTTTTTTGAGTTATCTGAAGTAAAAATAGATTCCCTTAAATGTCTTAAAAGAATACACCAGCGAATGAAGTGTATAAAATTAATGATAATCATATTAAGAGAACCTGTTAAAATTCAGTGAATTCTAGTCGAAGGATAGAGAACAACAAAAATAAGTGTCTTTCTAAGTCACTTCAAATGACTGATTTTGACAAAAGATGTTTGGTGTAATTTCATTACATTTGTTTTCTATGAGATTATTTATATCATATGCTGTTTATATGCCTATTGTATATTGTTCAATAAATGTAAAACAATTTTTTCCTGAAATTTTATCTTTTTTTAAGTTAATCTGCATGTATTTCTTCAGCCTCATCCTTCTGTCTCGGACAAAATGTTCATCATTTTCGCCCTTTCTCCGAGTTTGCATGTTTATATGTTTGGGTATATTACATTTCGGGGGATGGAATGGAAAATTTTGGTTTCAGCAGTTAAGTAATTGCTTAATTAAATATTGCTTATATAATGAGTTCAAAAGATGATAAGAACAATCAACATGAACTAAATGAAATGTACGGACAGAATCCTTTAATTAATATTCAGTGTTAATTATAAGAGTTAACTCCCCTTGAAAAATGTGTAAAATATTACTTTCTCTTAAATTGACCTGTGACTTGTGGATTTTAATTCATCAAATTAGATAGAACATTTTTGTGGATCTCTTCACCAAATGTTTTTTTCAAATATTTTGTTTCTTTATAATTTATTTATGAAAATTATGCTTTTCCCACAATCGGTTACATTTACTAATACAAGTGAGGTCAAAGTTAGATATACATACATGTGTATATATGAACTTTCATTTATAATTAACACAAAACCTTTACATTTCAAAATTCGTTGAAACTTTCTTCCAAAGAGCTAATTTAACTGTATCTAATTACATATATAAATCAATGTTACTCAATACAAACAGTGCGATTTATTGAAGTTAAGAATAAAGTTCGCAGAAATTAGAAGCTAATTACAAAGGACTTATGTATCACAAAAATGCTAAATAGCTGTCTTACCGAATTTAGCCGCCACATTTAATACATCTGGGGACATGGATACTGGGGTATAATAATTGGGGGGACAGTGACAATGTCACCAAGGAAACGAGGATCTTATATATATTCAAGGGTTGAGATTTCTCGGCCATTCTGAGATCGGGCATTACATTTATACCACATTTGGACGAGAACAAGATCTAGTGAAAATGATTGGGAGTTTGGTACTTGTAGCCTCGCTGATTGGCCGTAAGTTTTAATTCATATTATTTCCAATGAGAGCAAGTACAGTAAAAATGTCAATGCCTTATACCCTATGGACTTAGAAAATTGTTATTTTCAAGGGAAGCATGAATAAAACTTTGATAAAGAAATAAATTCGATATATGTCAAAAACATTATTTCTTTCCCCTATTTTAAATACTGACACGTATTAATTTGAATGAAAATCGAACATATTTTTTTTCTAAGTGAGCCAGTGTGTGACATTTGTTATTGAACCATATAACACGTCTGCACCTATTGGAGGGACCGGAACGCTCGCCTGTATCGCTACTAACCTAGGATCAGACAGTGTGTCGTGGAAAAGGGTAACTTCAGTCATTTTTTTTATTAATCAAAATATTAAAAAAAAACATTAAGCGGTGAGCTAGAGCAAGAGTTGCATGCACAATAGCAAGCATATAATCAAAGGATTGAAGGTACTTGTAACATTGCAACATTGATATAAATTCAATACCGGATATATCTTGTACAACAGAAGCAAAGTTCCGGAAATGGTTACGATTCTCTGACTTTTGGAACCAACATTGTGACATCCATTCAGAATAAATATGCAGTATCCGGTACGGCTAACCTGACAATCCAGAACGTGGCTGCCTCGGACGAGGGACTTTATCAGTGTGCTATTGGGTCTACTGTACGTGAGATCTCCTTCACACCTGTCAGTAAGTACCGCTTAATATATTCAGTAGCTATAAGGAGAAATAGTCAGTCAGTAATTACCAATTTATATTCAGTACAAGGAAACATAGTTCGTAAATATTTATATTTTTGTACTTTATATGGATGGTATTTGTTATGACTATATACATTTATTACTCTCAGAATGACATTTTAATTAATTTTCACATGTTCATCTGAACATCATGCATCATGTCATGGTGATCACAGAGAATTCTAGTTGTTACATATTCTATGATTATTTTCTATCGAGAAATTTCTCTTAATGGATTTGATTTTAACATATGTACAGTCTGTATAATATATCTGACTTGTGTTTTAGATATTTTATCTTGTTATAGATGAATTGATATGTAAGTGTGAGGTTAATCCTACATGTACTAGTCTTAGTATTTCTTTGTTTTTCCTTACTAGTTCTACCGACCAATGTTTCCGTGTACTGGGAAAACTCCCCATATGCTGGAAACAGAGTCAACATCACCTGCCTTGCCACCTACGGAAATCCACCACCCTATCTCAAGTGGTTCAAGGGAGTGAACCAGATGGAACTGACCCAGAATGCATACTACTATACGTCCAATGTCAGATCTAGCGGTGAGTAAAATTAAAGTCAGGCAGCAGTAGCCACACGCAGAGGGCGATAAAGACCGAATAAATACCTAAGAAATTTAAGCTCATTATATACTACTATGAATAAGCTACAGTCGTTTGCTATCAATACAGCAAAAGACATCCATTAAAGGAAAAGGTTCAGCCACCAGTTAACGACCAAGCATATTGACATGTCTTCTTTGGTTTTAAAAGGATACGGAGATGCAGTGAGCACAATGGCACTGATTCTAAACAGCAATGACCAGAATCAGGAAATCAGGTGCGAGGCTGCGTATGACGGTTACGAGAGAGCCATGGAGTACACACTCAACATCCAACTCAGTAAGTTGACATATAGTGAATTAATTTTTAAAAATAACATTATATGGATACATGCACATTTTTGACTAAAATATCGGTAGCACTGGAGGTCAAGAAAATTTTTAAGTGCCTCACGTATAGCATAAATAATTAACCTAAAATATGATAGAAATTTTTACATAAAAATTCACGCAATATGGTTTCTTAAAGGCGGTGGACCATCATTGAAGGCACAAGGATTGCTGGCAGCTCTGTTTGTAGCCTGCAGCTTGGCGTTCAAGAGTTTATAATGGACTGCAGATGCTGATTTAACTGTGTGAACATTTACGAACAGAATCTCTTGAAACAATTTTGCTCGATCTCTTGGACAACTTTTTCGTGTTTCGGGTTCTTCTCCATGGATTTCCGATGTGGATCTCATACATCTAAAATAGGTGCAACAAGATGGCATATGTAAATTGTGTTTTCATCTCATAAATTACAATTAAAGACCGGAAATGAGACAAATTTTGCTTTGTTGAGTACTAAACAATAGGCGCCATTGCACTGAGTCCCTTTCGTACAGGAAAAGGGGAGTTTAAAAGTTTGAATGTTTGTTTGTCATCTAAGTATTCAATGTGTTTTCTAGTCAATTAATTTAGACCCCCCTTTTATGTTGTACCAGGAACTCCGGTTACTTCTAGGCTCCTTGCCTCAACTCCAAACCGCACTCTAGCAACCCCCCTTTCCAAACAATGCCTGCATCATTTAACGTTCCAACATGCTGCATAAGGTCCACAAAAGACGAAATGGCTTCAAATGGAGAAGGAAGATCTGTCTTTATTATCGAGCATTTTACTTTCGATTTTTCGCAAGAGAGCCAAATGACTAAATATTCACATGTGATATTTCATGTTTTCTTCTTTGAGTTTGTAATACGCATATCTACCATGATATTTATTTTTAGTATAATGATATTATTTTTTTATTTTTTTTGCTTTCAATAAATAGAATGTGTTGAAACCTAATATCACAGGAGTATTTTATTTACTAAAAGGTTGTCTCTTCAAGGCGTGTCTGTGATACCTTGTACATATTTCTGTAAATTATGAAAGTGAATTTATTGTAATCTGATTGATATAGAATAAATTGACATCTACATTCCATCATTGTGTTACCTTTATTGACTTACAGGATGAGCGTACATCTACAATACATGGGTCACCGGGAATTTGTTTAACAGTGACTGGAGAGCTAACATGCTATATAGAACTCGATTGAAGTGCACATGCAACGTTCGATTAAACAATAAACCAGATGGATTTCCTTTTTGAACTTTTCAGTGAATTTATTATTAAGTTACCTTTTACTTATTAAGACCTAAGTGATTTTGTTACTTGTTACTTCCTTGGGAATTTAGTCAGTCTTTAGCTAAGACCTCAGTGGTTTAATCGCTTTTTTCTATTTCCTTGCCGATTGGGTTACTTTTTAATTAAAACATTTGTAGTTGAGCCCCCCCCCCCCCTATTTTTTTCACTTCCTTGACAATTAAGACTCTTTTTTACTTAGGACGTTAGTGGCTTGGTTAAGTTACTTTAGTTACTTTTTACATAAGACCTTAGTGGTTTAGTGGAACAATTACCTTAAAAACAGTTGTTTTTTACTTAGTAAATAAGATGGATAATCGCCGAGTTATCTCATAGGAAAACAAGATGTAATTGTGAAATACTGATGCGAAGGTTAAAATTTTCTCAAATGCGAGTCAAACTCCAAGGTCAATAGCTGCAGATCTGTATCTCGCTGGTCTTAAAAAATTGGGATGGACGACCAGAGAGCTATAGTGCCATCCATTGAAAAAAGTGTATATTTATTGCGCACAAAAAATGCGCTGTTGCGCGATTTTTTCTCTGGTCGTCCATCCCATTTTTTTTCAGACCAGAGCTACAGATCTGCAGCTACAAGGTCAAGAGATCAAAAATGTTGTTACCCAAAGAAAGGATAAACCTGGTAAATATAAAAGCCCAAGCATCAGCCATTCAAAAGTTTTGGTCAGGGTTAACGTTTTCTGAAATGGGTCCTTATTACAACGGTAAAATAGACACATATCATGTTCACCTTGGTGGAATGGTTGCTATTTACATAGTGCCCTTAGAAGAAGTAAATAAGGACATGATACCAAAATGGAATACAATCAATCAATCATGTTATTTAGAAAGTTGATATTTAATATTACATTGTATCTAAATGGAATACTTTTCATAATCGGAAAAGAGCTGAAGAATATAGAAGTTCTATCAGAGATTACCCATTTTACCTGGGAGGAACTGCAGTTTACGATTTTCGTCATCTATCGCCAAACTGCATTTCAGTTGATTTTATTTCCATCTTCCTTGAGATCTGGGGTTTTATACACAATAATCATCAGAATCGC